>NW_024412377.1:53215645-53383936 GCF_014898765.1 Herpailurus yagouaroundi
TTTTATTTTATTTTATTTTATTTTATTTTATTTTATTTTATTTTATTGTTTTATTGTATTTTTTTGTTTAAAATTTTTTAATGTTTTATTTATTTTTGAGAGAGAAAGAACCAGGGCATGAGTGGGGGAGGACCAGAGAGAGGGAGACACAAAATCAGAAGTAGGCTCCAGGCTCTGAGCAGTCAGCACAGAGCTGGATATGGGACTTGAACTCACAAACGTCGAGATCATGACCCGAGCCGAAGTCAGACGCTTAACCCAATGAGCCACCCAGGCGCCCATATTTTATTTTATTTTTATTACTTTATTTTATTAATTTCTCTTATTGTATTATTTTATTTTATTACTGTATTTAATTTGTTTAGTGGACTGTAACAGCTAATTTGCATAGGTCCCCTGCTTTTCTTCTATAGTGGAATCTGACAGAAAGTTCCACTCAGTAACATTGATTTTACTGTGAGCAGTAACTATTGGAGTCCATCTGTAACAGGTTTTCTACTATTTGCAACATCTGTTTTTAGTCAAAGCACTGCTATTTCACTCATTCATTTATTCAATGAATATTGCATTCTTACTAGGACCCAGACGTGAGCAATGGAAATCTTACTGAGAACCACATGGGCTGCTTTGTTTTACTACCTGCCCCATAAAAGAAAGAGAAGAATTCCAAAGGACCAAAACATCTCAAGGGAATAATAATGCCATTATTGTTAACACTGAAAGTTCTCTCCCTGCCAGGCTGTGATAGTCTTTAAAAAGGCCAAGTGGAGGGAACAAGAGGAGCCACCCTCTCTACCCACAGAGGGGGATATACTTTTACTTCCTGCCATTTTTTTCTTTGCTATCATTGCCTTTTATCATTCCTTTCCACGGCCTGATGTTTGCCAGGATCTTCCCCCACATGGATGCATGTTAAGAAATAGAAGTGGGGAGTAGACAGAGGAGACTTATCTACATTACAAATGATGGCACTGTATCTTTAAAGGCATAGGAAAAAGTCAGCCTCCCTGTCTTCTGAAAACTACTAGTGCAACAAGCCACCTTGTGAGCTAATTGTGCTTCTAGGAAATCATCTTATCATTTATTGACTAAACAAACAAACAAACAAACAAAAAAAAACCAACAGAACACCACTTAGGATCTTAGTGATCTCTGGGAAGAATAGTTAAGGTAATACTGTTTTATCTTGCCTCTAATGAAATGGAAAAAAAAAAAACCTGCAGTTTTAAAGGGCTTAAGCCAACTATTGCTACAAATGATTTGTACTTCTGTTTAAACTCTAGAGTCAAGGCTAACAATTACTTTCTGAATGTTTATGATATGCCTGGCTCTGTGCTAAATGCTTTCCATATGACTGACTTTCTTAACTCTCATCAAAATTCTATCAGGAACTCCTAATATCTCCTTATTACAAGTAAGAAAACTAAGGCTCAGAAAAGTTTGGGGATTTGCCCAACATCACAGAGCAGCAGACCTAGAATTAGGGTCTCCTAACAAAAACCCTTACTATCCCAACTCAAAAGAAGCAACAAGAATTATCACATATATAACTTTGAGGTATATTGTATGTACATTGTAGAGAACACATTCATAAACTGATTTGATATTGCAAATAATCACCATCTTCTGCATCCTTCATGTTTTAGCAATAATTTGTATTTTATAGGAAGTTTTCCCAAATACACTGACTTGTTTAAGCATCAAAACTACTCATTAAAAAAAACCAGGGCAGAAACAATCACATGGCACCGAGAAAGAGGCTGAAGTTTAGAAGACTGAAGTGTCTGAAACTAAATTTACTCAAATAGCTAGAGTCAGGGCTCTCTCTTGCATTTATCACTCTCTATTTTGTCAACTGCCCCAAACTTGTCTCCTATTACCAGCTAATGTCTGGTAAGATCCCATTGTTAGCAGAGCTCAGAAACTTCTATGAGGTAGCCTGAATGTGTCTAAATATAAAAATTGAGTAATATCATCCATAGGGAAAAGGAAATAGCCAGCATGGGGATGTGCTGGGTGAATCTCTCTGGGAGAACCGGTAACAGTTACAAGAACAAAATTATTGTGTTCTGGGTGAATGAGAAGCGAAAAATCAGGTTGTCATCCTAAAGTCAGATTTTTCCCTATTCAAAAAGGATCCCAGTGGGATGAGAATTGCTCACTGAGGATTAGCATAATAGACAAATATTATATTCCAATTTGATTTCAGTCATGGTAAATGAAGTGAGAGGAATATAAGTTGGGAACCACATATTCTATTGTCTTATGGGATAAGTAGAAAAAATTCTGGGCTCTAAATTTGTCTCAGACTTTTCTGATGCATGCAAAACCAGCCTGGAGTCTGAAAACTTGACAACACTTACTGTAATTAAACAGTAATAAAACACAGAATCTTGGGGGTGTCAGGGCCTTCACATTTATCTATTCCAACCCTGTAATATCCCTAAGATATGATGGTCTAGCATCTACTTGAAATTCTCTGATGAGGAGGTTTATTACCACGATGGGTAGCATGTACGTTTTACAAGTTCATCTGTTCTTAAATGGCAGCCATGGCTCTCAGCTACCTCTCAGGAGTCTCGCTGAATAAGTATAATCAAGTTTAATTCATTAAGAAGCTCAAGTATTTCAAGATAGTTATATCATCTTGGGTCTTTTCTTCTTCAAGCTAAATATCTGTTATTCTATCGACTTCATCTCATGATACAGGCTTCTGATTCCTCAACTTCTAAGCGCTTTGCTTTTTTTTTTTTTTTTTTTTTTTTTTTGCTTTTTAATTTGTTAACACTCTGAAGTTCTACCCATGTGCTTCCATCAGGATAGCAACAGGAGACTATCACTAAACAAATTCAATAAGCAGCAAAAGAATTTCCAGGTGAGGTAGGAAGCTGAAGGTACTCCATTTCCAATAGGCTCCATCTCTGCTGTTTTTCTGCTGGGTTCCATTTACTCATGTTGTGTATTTTGCCTCTGACCAAGCCAAAGAGGCCATGTTCCCACTTCAAGGGGGAAACAAGAAAGTTCATCATTTTCTGAACTTTGTCCTAGGACCCAAACATCTGATAACACCTAAGAAGAGCCAGATCCCAAACATGTTCCAAGATATTAGTTTCAAACAAATCTTGGCTGAGGTTGGCATCAATACACCTTACCCTTGGTGATTTCTAAAAACACACCTATTGTTTCCTGGCATTCACCAGTGACTGGGCCCTACCCTATGATTCCTGAAGGAACACATACCATAGACCCCTTTCCAATATAAACCTCTAACCCCAAGTAACAACGAGACTCATTCTCCTCTTCTTTCTGAGTCTCCCAGACACTCCTGTTCTCAAACCAGCCTGTCTGCATGGCAGGTAGTTGTTCACCTGGTCAGCTCTAATGGATACAACTCATTTATCCAATAAACTTATTTATACTCATAAAGTTACTCCTAGTGCAGTCCATAAAAATTTATTTAGCCATTTTATGTTTCAGTATTTCACCCAGAAAATAGAAATACTTTGCATATCCTTCCTTTTTCATCCACTTATTGCTTACATTTTTATCTTGTCTCTAAAAGGATTCCTTCTGACACATGCAATTATCCTGAGATAATAATTGGGGAAAATCAGCCCCCAGCCCCAATAAAAACCTGTAAGTTTGCTTTTCCTACTTGTACTTTGTCTCATTTTATTTCCCTATTTTTAAAGTTTATTTTTGAGAGAGAGAGAGAGAGAGAGCAAGCTCACGTGTGCACACACACAAGCAGGAGAGGGGCAGAGAAAGAGACAGACATAGAATCAGAAGCAGACTCCAGGCTCTGAGCTGTCAGTACAGAGTCCGACATGGGGCTTGAACCCACAAACTGTGAGATCATGGCCTGAGCTGAAGTCAGACACTTAACAGACTAAGCCACCCAGAAGCCTGGGTCTCATTTTCTGCTTACTTTTTTTAACGTTACCATCATTGCTCAAACCTCTTATATTCAGGGATGGAATTCATTATGTTCAGGAATGGAATAAATCATTCAGCCAAGAAATACCATGGACTGTTCTACTGCGTACAAGGCATTGCACTTGGCATTAGAAATCAATGGATATACCTAATCAGGGAATTCAATTCAAGCTCTGACTTTTTAATTAATATATCAGATAAAAATAACTGGTGTTTATCATGTATTTAGTATATGTCAACACTATGTTAAGTATTTTCATGCCTTATGTAAATCACCCTCATAAAACTTCATGTAAATCACCCTCATAAAACTTCATGAATATTATCTTAATTTTACATATGAAGAATCTCATACTTGAGGTAGTGAGAAACTTGTCTATATCTCACAGCTAATAAACTGAGGGTTTATAAACAAATCTAAGATTATCCAATGTGAAAGCTATCTCCCAACCAGAATATAATAAATACATTGCATTATTTGGGATATCACTTCAGTAGTCACATTTACATCTTCCTCTTAACCTGTTCAGGTTTAAATTTTTTTCAATTATTTTAGTCTACTTAAGGCAAAAGTAAATTTTAGTTAAGAGAAATGTAGCTTATTCTGCCCAGAGATTGCTGTCTATTTGGTTGCACATTTAACCATCCTAAGACAGAGGTATTTGTAAATGTTCCCGGCAGTCAGTCACCTCTGATTTGAAATTGTTTAGAACAGATTTTGAATTTCATTGAACAAATAAGGCACCACTTCATAAAGCATTAATGATCGTCTTAAGCACTCACAAGCACAATTGAGTGGAATACAAGAGCAGTTTAAAAGACTCCATAAAAAGCAGAAACAAAAGCCAGGATGTTCCATCTCTAAAGGTAACATGCTGGAGAAATTGATTTGGTAATTGTTGCCTTACCTGCTGAAGTATAAGGGTGTTGTGCACAAAACAATGCAATACATTGTATACTTTTTTTAGATTGGAAACTCTAAATGCAAGATAATTGCAGAAATTGTTCCAATAGTTGGAATGAAGTTTTTCAAGAGGCACCAAAGAAATTGCTGCAGTCTGGGAAGGAAGCTGTAAGGGCTTAGCTCCAGGGAGTCACTTGGAAAGAAACTATTGAGGAAATCATTAACTTCTCTTGGAAGAATGAAAAAAAGTTTCACCGTCTAGTACCAGAAACTACTCTTGAGTTGAGCCTTGGGAGAATCTATGCCTCTATCAAATTAGCCATTTAGACAGGAAGGAATTTCAGGGCTATGCCTTTGTTATTTATCTAACCCCCACCCCCAACCAGAGATTTTGTTTTGTTTTGTTTTTGTACAACACTAGTGTTTAAAGATAACATTTTCAGGGCGCCTAGATGGCTCAGTCTGTTAAGTATCTGACTGTTGGTTTTGGCTCAGGTCATGAACTCACAGTTCATGAGATTGACTCAGTTCCTGAGGTTGAGCACCACATCTGGCTCTGTGCTGACAGTGCAGAGCCTGGTTGGGATTCTATCTCCCTCTTTCTGTCCCTTCCCCCCCCCCCCCCCCCCTCTCTCTCTCTCTCTCTCTCTCTCTCTCTCTC
The DNA here is from genome assembly GCF_014898765.1 of Herpailurus yagouaroundi. NCBI lineage: Eukaryota > Metazoa > Chordata > Mammalia > Carnivora > Felidae > Herpailurus > Herpailurus yagouaroundi. Next base: position 53,221,147 of record NW_024412377.1, read on the forward strand.
TCAAAATAAATAAACTTAAAAAAAAGTGTTTTTTTTTTAACGTTTATTTATTTTTGAGACAGAGACAGAGCATGAACGGGGGGAGGGTCAGAGAGAGAGGGAGACACAGAATCGGAAGCAGGCTCCAGGCTCTGAGCCATCAGCCCAGAGCCCGACGCGGGGCTCGAACTCATGGACGGCGAGATCGTGACCTGAGCTGAAGTCGGCCGTCTAACCGACTGAGCCACCCAGGCGCCCCCCAAAAGAGTTTAAAGATAACATTTTCAAAAGAGGGTATAATCATGTAGATATAAAATGAGCACAGGTCAAAACTTGGTATTTAACTCATTAATTAAGGAGAGAATCCAGTAAGATGTTACTTTAGATTCTCCAAAGAAAATCTAAAGGGAAGGTGACTGTGTGACCGTACTGGCCTATTCGGAACGCTCTAATGAATGTACTTAAGAGAGGCAGAACTAGGACAACTGGTCAATATCCACAGGGCATCAATTAACTAAATCTCCAATGGACGTAATTTACACTGTCATGGACAAGGACCTTTGTGTAACTATTAGTTTCCTCCAACTTAAAGGCTTTTAAAATAGCTCAAAAGTAATGAAAAGCAGAGATAACGTGGAGAGGAGTACAGGACAGGACACTCAATAATCTTTCGGTCCTTTTCAGTCTTTCATAATTTTCCCTATATTAGAATCTGTTTTTAAATGAAGCTTATAGTTTTATGACAATGTCCTAAGGTACATGTGAGATTTAAAAAAAAAAAAACATTAATGTAAGTTTGGCTTCTTAAGGAAAATTTCAACTTGTTTAGCAAGAAAAGCTTAATGAGTTGGTTGTTTCTTAGGTGACTTCATCAGAAAAGATGCATCTAAACATAGAATCATGTGTTAAACATAGATATATGTTTTTTAAGCATATATTTATTGAATACAGATTGTAAATGAAGCACTTGAAAGCAGAAACAGAATTAGCCTGGGGAAAATAAGTTCGTTTAATATTATTTTTCAACCTGCCAGAGCAGATGCTAGAGAACGCAGAAAGACATATTGGATTTAGTCTTTAATATTTCCAAGAGTCCCTGTTGTGGTAATTCCCCAAAACTAGTATCTGGGTTATTCCCATACTGTTTACTCTTCCAGGATGGCAAGATCTACCCTCTCCCTAAATCCTTGGTATGCCTTGAGCCAAGGATTCATCAGAAATGGTTGTCTCTTGCCAAAGAGCCTGTCTAATAGCATGCAAATTGTTAAAAAAAAAAATCACATCTTAGTAAGAAAGAAGCCTCAGGAAGCTTGCCAACAGCATTATGTGGCTGATAGAATATGATGTATCTTCTCTCCTCCGTCAAAAGTTAAGGACACCTAACCTTGAACCCTTTCTTCAACCTACTTTGGCAGTGTTCCAGAGCCCTAAAAGGACTGTTCTTTTACTCTGGGCCATGTTTTTTCCATTGGGATAACAAATTAGCATATTTATATGCATTTAAGTAACCAAACAAATTCCTGTTAGGGAACAAGCTAGGAGACATACAATATGAGAGTATACATGCATTCAACTTTTAACAATGCAGACAATCTCTCCAATAAAGATATATGTCAGCATATTTTAGATATGCAGTGAATTTATTAATTCAACAAATAATTACTGAGCATCACTTGGCTTTGTGCAGACATCGTCCCTATTCTCAGGGTCCCTACAGTCACCTGAGAAGGAGATATATTTGTTACTAAGCTTGGAATTACTCATTGTTTTAAAATATAGGTTTTAGTGTTATTTAGGTATGGCAAAGCCAACAGATCAAGAGATGAATGCCATTGAAAATTAGTTTCTTACATGCACAGATCCCTTGAGAATGAGGATGTCACACCATGGGCAGCACATAGGGAAGCACTGGGATCAGCCAGGAGGCAGAGGGAGTGGGGAGAGAAATATAGTTAATAGCCTTGGTCGTAGTTTCCATGGGAAACAAGAGTGAGGCAGAGGAAGCAGAGGAAGCTTAGGAGTGGATAATTTGAATAATTTCAGCGGTCTTTAGTGCACCGGGGCTGTCTTTAGTTGTGTGCCCCAACCTCTGGCATGATTAAGGTAAGGGGATCGGCTCAGTGTGAGAGCCCCATAAAGGAAGTGGTTGAGAGTGTGGGCTCTGATTGGTTGGTGTACATTGGAAAATGGTGATCTTGATCAAGTTTTTAGTATCTCTAGGAATCGGCTAACCCTGGGAGAAACAGGCCCTCCAGGGTCAGCAAGGTCCTGGATGTCAAAGCATCAGAATAAAAAAAAAAAAAAAAAGATATGGTTAATACACTCATACTTAATTTATTTTTTCCCTTTATGCTCAATAGCAAAACTTGTTACCACTAGAGGCAGAGAGTTGGTGATAATTGAAATGATGAGGAAGAAAGAAAATGAGGAGTGATACCATCACAAATGAAACTGAAAAAAAGTTCAGAAACCTTTGTAATCCATTCCAGCTTCTTATACATAAGATGGATAAGTTGAGCAAACTGTGATCCCAGAGGAGAATTATAAATAATAACAGAACTATTCAGGGTTTGCTTATCATAAGCCAGGCAATATGCTTAGTGCTCTGCATGCAGTTATTTCATTTGATCCTTCCAGAAGCTCTAACAAATATGGGAAAGCAAGGCTTGGAGAACTTAAGTAATTTTCCCAAGTTTACCCAGCAAGTAAGGAGAATTTATACTGAGATCTGAAGGTCTCTAGAAGTGAGGCCATAAATTATTATGCATATAGACACCTTTTTATACACACTTATACATGTATATATCCACACACATTTTATTTGAGCAAAGAGGAAAACTTTTGAACAGATCACAAATTATATGCAGAAGACTTTAATTTTCTAGAATGGTTTAGAAACAGAGTGTGGGAATTCAACTACAAGAGTAATGAAGTGATAAGTATAAATGTCCTTTTTTTTTTTCAATAAAATCTTCATACACCATATAGTCTTATCATAATGAAGCTCTTCTAAAAAATCTAATATTATCTGTGATTATAGGATCTCTGGGAGGGCCTTAGTGTGGTCATGATGAAGATGAGTTGGAACTGGATTATCCTAAAGAAGTAATAGGTGTGAAATGAAATGAACTGACTTTGCCTACTTATTGTGAACATCATATTTGATGTTGTCACTGTCATTTTCTCACCTCTTAATCCTAAAACTGTATTGACAGGAAAAAATTTTATATGTCCTTATATATGATTTACATAAATATATTTAACTTAATGTATATAGATTTCCATATATAAACATATGAAATATATAAGCATATAAATTCAATTAATTAAATTAATTAATTAATAATGGGTTTACTAGTTCTTGAATATCATCTATTTATTCTTACCTGGAAACTGAAAGGGAGAAAAGGAGCCATTGCTTCTGATATTAAAGAAAACGGGGAGAAAAGTAGTTTAATATGTATTTATTCCAAGACCATAATGGATAGAGCACTGGCTCTGGGTTCATCTGATTTGTATTTGAATTCAGGCTGTATCTTCCTAGCTCTGTGAACTGATTTCTCCTCTGTGAAATAGTGGAAATGCCTATCTCATGGGATGGTTGTGAGGGCTATATAAAATAATGAATGTATAACTCCTAGTATGGTGTTTAGTTCATATTAACATTTAATAAATGTTAGTTATTATTGCCATTGGAGGGTGATGTGGTCTCCTGGAATGAAACCTCAAATTTGCCCTTTATATCCTTTCTTGCCCCATTCTCAGCTGAATTTCTCAATCTCCAAAGGAACCAGCACCCTCAGGCAAGAATTTTCTAACATAAAAGTTCCCAGCACTACTGGAACCTGTCTCAGTCCATTAATTTCAAGGGGGAAAATGAGTCCGAGCCCAAGAGAAGCAGAGTGTAAAGCACAACCTTCAGCCTCGGGCTCAACAGGCACATGGTTCTGAGACGGAAGGGTGCTGAGGCAGAATGCAGCAAGCAATGACTTAATTAGCTCTGGTAGAAAATGAGATGCTAATTGGTCTGCTCCTGCCAGCCTACGGGACTTACATTCTCCACTTCTTATCAGATGGTCCCTTGGCTCTAATTTCTTTGGAGGAAGAATATTGCTGCTGATAGCTTTCTCATACCAACAGGAAGGCTACTGCTCAGAATCCCAGAGATGGGTGCTGAGTTGGCTCCGTTCCCAAAAGTGAAGTAAGCAAAACCCTTTAACTGTCTGAATGTCAACTCTTCAGCTTCTGTCCTTCTAACGGCTACCCCAAGACTTTCCAATGTATTCTTTTCCAGCCACACTGACCTTGCCCTGGAAATCTCGTAATTACCAACTGTCAATTAGGTATCATTTTCTGTTAATAAACATAAGGATAAGTCCAAGTTTCTCATCATCTCACAATGTGAGACTCAAATTGTAATGGCAAAATCCAGCACAAGATGTGATGATTTCTAGGGTTATGAGTTTTCTTTTATTTTGTAATGTTTATTTATTCAATTTGAGAGTGAGTGAGTGGGGAAGGGGCAGAGAAAGAGAGAGAGAGAGAGAGAGAGAGAGAGAGAGAGAGAGAGAGATGAGAGAGAATCCCAAGCAGGCTCTGTGCTATTAGTGTGGAGCTGGTCGTGGGGGTCCATCTCACAACCCTGAGATCATGACCTGAGCTGAAACCATGAGTCAATGCTTTACTGACTGAGCCACCCAGGTGCCCTATGACCATGGGTTTTCTAATCACTTGGCTATATTAGGCCATATTAAGAAAAATGCATTGTAAACCTTATATACCCACCAGGTTCTCCCCACAAGCACCCCCCTTTTAAAGACTGCCTGCATACTGCCTGGAAAGAGTAACCTTATGCAATAAGTTCCCCTACTCTCAGGCTATTCCTGATAGAAACAGGAGATTTTACTGCATAACCCAGATGATACTTAAAAATATATTATTGTGTAGTTTTCTTTTTCTCACTTCCATGTGCTTGACACTTTCCCTGGTGAGTCCAAAGCATCAAGCTACTTTAGTGTAGGATTGAGGTGATGATAGGGAATTAAATTGATGTAGAAATAGTCACAATACAAAAAGGAGAAACAGTTACTATTTTCCTTCTGACATTAAGACAGAAGGGCAGATGGAATTCTGAGCCTGTTGTTTCTTAGAGACAATGTTTCTCATCACATACCATAGTCACCCTAAAAAAAAGCATGATGATCTCTGTAAGCAACCGAAAACACAAAGGCATTACTGGTGATAACCACCACAGAGTGATGGCTTTTGAGTAACACATGTAGGACCTCTGAGAATTGGGGGTCAAATAAAAGAATTAAAAGTGTTTAACTTGAAGACATTCTAACATTCCTAAGATCTGAAACAATCACTTAAGGATTCATACTATTTGCTCACATTTGTATTATTTGTTATATTATTTGTTCAAAGAGTTGGGGGAGGGGTAATGTTCATCAAATTGTTGATGAATACCCTGATTCTGGCCACTGTTTAATCTGAATCAGAGTGAATAAATATATAACTATAGATATGTATAGATATCGATCTGTAGATCTATAGATATCGATAGATATCGATCTATCGATCTCTATATATTCACTTTCAATTTCCCTAAGGCGAACTTAGAATTCCAGTCCTTAAATTCCACCTTAGTTTTGTTTGTCTTGTGCTTTTTCCAGTCAAATGATGCTTCAGTGAGTGCCTGACTTCCCGTAGCCACAGTTTCTTCCTTTTAAAAAATGGAGTCTTTTATTTTGCAAGGAGGACAGACACATTGATTCTGGGTGCTTAAATCTCTTCCTCACGTCTACAGAGACTGTGTGGCTTTATGACTCCAGAGTCTGTTCTTTCACCTCCCAAACTACCTCCCCTAAACCTTCCCAAGCATTTCCACCTCAGAGGAGGTGAGGTGACTTGCTCAAAGGCAGACACCGGCAGGCTGCCAAGTCCCTTGACTCCTAGTTTAGCACATTTTCATATTGCATCGGGCTGCCTCCCATTCTTATTGAATTATAATGAGCTCTATTCTATTTTAATGAGTATGTTAATGTGTTAGTGTTGGTCTCAGCCTGACCTTGTATATGTTTGTCTTTGCTGCTCGGTTTCTATTTAAACTGCAAGCTCTTGGGAGGAGGAAAGGATGCCAATTTAACCACCCCACTGCCTCGTGCTCCTGGAGGCTTAGCAAACACTATTTGGTGATGGTAATGACGACAGGCTAGGCATAATAAAAATTCCCCTTTCTCCCTAGGGAACAGTGTGGTTGCTTCCTTCTGCATTTTCGTTGCTCAAGAGATAGGTACTACCCGAGTCTTCTAAAGGTCAGAAAATGGAAGCCGCATTTTCCATCAACAACTTTTCTCACAAGAATTCTGAATTTTCCCCAGATTTGCAAAGGGAAACAGAAGTGTGAAACCCAGAGATAGTGTGGAGTGGAGCTGTCATTTTATATTTGTTTTCCAGGACACTGCTGAGCATAGCAAATATAAATGGCAAATGCCACGTTTCATTTTCAGGAGAGCAGGTGGCACTTGAAGCAAGGGAATTGAAAGGATGTAGGATATGTGGGAAAGAAAAACACTAACAGAGCAATGGAAGCTGAGAAGGTAGTTGAATACAGTCCCTAACACATGGTATGTGTTCACTACAAAAAGTACGAATGTGTCTAACTTGCAGAAAAGCTAGAGGAGCCGATTTCCCATAGGCCATCCAATGAAATTAGAAGTAGCATAGTAGAGTGGCTTGTTCTTGAGCTAAACTACAGTGACTGGTGGTCCAGCATCAACAAGTCCTAGGCAATATCTATTATTCAGGGTTGTTGTCAGGATTAAATGAAATAATGCATGTGAAACTATTCGAATAATGCCTTTCCCATATTAGACACTAAAATGATAGTTATTACCTTATTTTTACATTTATGCTTTCGTTCTTACCAGCAGAATAATCGGGTCATCCTCAACTTAGAGACAGAGGGATTACAAAATTTGGGTGGCCCAAACGCTGATCTTAGAGCTGTCATTCAAGGAAGTGGAATAGACACTAGTCTCCAAAGTCCTCCCTGCTGGTAGCTACATGTCTACAAATGTTCACTTTTGTGAGGTGAGACATTAGAATATTACAAATGTGTAATATATGATTAAGACACAATTACCTATTAAAACATAATTATTAATCTATTAATCATATTAACTACTGATAGCCTAATGGGTCTGAGAAGATTAGAGGAGACAAAACATGAATGTGTGAGGCAGACATTGGCCAGCTGTTCCCACATTTATTTCCTTTTTTTTCCTGGGCACACCGATATACTTTATGCCCCAGATTACCTTCCAATCAGGCATGAACACAGGTTTAAGTTCTATACAATGTTATGTGATCAGAAGTGATAAGTGCTTCTTCCAGGTGGAGACCACTAAAAATTTCCCACATGCTATCCTCCCTATACTTTCTTTGACTCGATCAATGAGCACAGGGATACTGAAAGCTGCATGTTGAAGATGGAAATAATTCAGGTCACTGATACCGTTTTGAGATTTTTTAAAACCGAGAGTAAACTCATATATATATGCCTGTGTGTTCATAAAATTTAGAGCAAGCAACCTCATAGAAGAGAAGGACTAGAGCAAATTAGCCCTTAAAATGTACTGCAGTGCCATTTTCTAAGTAAAAACCTGTGAGGTTAGAGGGAGGATAATTCATAATTCACAAAACTCATCATTTTTTACACCATTTGCAAGTTTGGGGGCCCCAGAGATGACCCTTAGATTTGAAAATTAGCTATAAGGACTCACAGATTTCACTAAATGTTACAGTTTATCACAGCTAGAGGATAAAGATTAAAATTAGCAAGGGAGGAGGCCATAGTTTAGAGTCCAAAAAACCTCCAAATGCAGAACTTCTAGTCATTCTCTCCTCCATGGAATCATGGGGAGTATTACTTTACAAGTACTGACAAGCGACAATATGTGCATCATATTGCCATCTGGGGATGCTCACTCAAGCTTTGAATCCAGAATTTTTATTGGGGCTCCTTCATGTAAGTATGACCAACTGCCCTTGTGGCTGATCTCAGTCCCCAGCTGCTCTGGAGGTTGAGCTGATACAACATGACCCACGGGCTCTACCCTGAATCACATTGTTAAACTCTGGAGTGACCCAGGCCTCCAGGAAAAACAAAAATCTCCTATCAAGCATGAAGTTCCAAGGGCTTAGAGATTACTTCCCAGGAACCTGGAACAAAGCGCAGATCTCTGTTTGGGTAAGATGAAATTCCTTACTACATAAAGTCTTTCCATACTCTTATGACATCTGGGAAGGCAAGCAGGTATAGATCTTCTGCATAATGAAGACAATGTTTTATTAGCCAATTAGAGACACTCACACAAACTTTGGTAGATTTTGTACTTTCACAGCAAAGGGACTAAATGAAGGATGAAATTCACACCTCACATTCCTGGCCAACCTGTATTTATGGGGCTGTATAAACCAAGAGGCGGTGACTTTTTGTAACTCGTAAAGTGAGGAGGCAGATAAATCCTTTTCCTAATCCCATGAAGGCATTGTATATGTGAGAGGCAGTCTTGCATATATAGTCCAGATAGTGTAAAAGCAGCTCATATAAAGTCTAGCTCATACGGATGTCAATAAGCCCCATCTCTCTCTGATCTCATTTTCTTTACTCCCTTAGATTTCCTTTCGACTCCTGCCTCAGGTCTTGGCCTGGAAAGGAAGAAGTACATCTTTAATCTCCATAGACTAAATGAAAAGTCTTGTAGATTTTTCACAGTAACTATGTACAAGACAACTAGAGCATTTTTTCTGGCTTCTTTGATTTTACCTCAAAATATCATTTCCGTGTGTTTGTGTGCTCACAAATTATTTTTGCCTTTATTTAGTCTCATGTAAGATCACTTGAGTGAGGAGATAAAAAATAATAATAATAAGGGTTAGAAATTCAATCCTGCCATAGAAGAATATCTCAGGGCATTAAAAGGAATTAAGGAGATTTTTTTAAAAGGAACTTACTATCACTTCACATTTACATAATACTTTGCTGTTAGAAAAGACAATCGTATGACAAAATTAAGGCATGTATGATTATTTCCATTTTACAGATGAAAAAAATGGTGGCTTATAGATGTTACGTGACCTGTTCAAGGTCACGCAGACAACAAGTAAATAACCTGTTTCTTTCTGTGAAGTGGTACAGTAAGAATGCTATGGATACTTTTACCATGATTTCAGATTTCCTTTGTAATAATGAATCTGAATCATTATGAAACACCTACTATTTACCAGATGATATTGGAAATATATGGAGGGATGTGTGTATGTGTGTGTGCACACATGTGTATAAATGCACATATATATGTGTATGTATATATATATCACATATTTATATATTTATTTTAAAGTAGGAAATGCTGTCTCTTTCAAAATGTCTTTGAGGGGTGCCTGGGTGGCTCAGTCGGTTAAGCGTCCGACTTTGGCTCAGGTCATGATCTCACGGTTTGTGAGTTCGAGCCCCGCGTCGGGCTCTGTGCTGACAGCTCAGAGCCTGGAGCTTGCTTCAGATTCTGTGTCTCCCTCTCCCTCTGCCCCTCCCCTGCTCACTCTCTGACTCTCTCTTTCAATAATAAATAAACGTTAAAAAAAAAATTAAAAAAAATGTCTTTGAAAGTTGCCTTAGTCAGAATTAACGTTATAGCTACTTGAATTAAAATTCTTATTGAAATCTTTTTGATGTTATTTACCCTAGTATACATGGATTATTCTCTGGAATTTTATTCTGTATATGTTTTGAATAAGGTATATATAGTACTGGCTTACAGAGAGCTTGAGCCCTCTGGCCATAATCATAGCTCCTAGGATGGTTGCATGTCTCATAGTGGACCAGTTAGAGTTCTTCCTGAAACTTTGGCTACAGGGCTCAGTAAAGATGGTATCTTTTTCAGATAGAGAACTCTAAAGATAATGGAGGTTTGTGGCTATGTGTAGGCTTATTAATGACAAATGAAAAGAATGTACCCAAGAAGATAGACAAACAGAAAAGCAGAGCTAAGAGGCAAGAAAAGAGAGAACTCTGTTGACACTGTTTGAACTCACTAATCCAAGTGTGTCCAATGAACTTGTCTTTGGACTGTCTATTCAATGGGCACACACATTTTCTTTTTGGTTTAAATTGTTTGAGGTAGATTAGTATAGCTTAAAATTGAAAGATCCTGAGTAATGAAGGAAAACATTAAAAGTGATCAAAAGCACAGGAAAAGATAACCGTGGAATTGACTGGAAGTCAATGGCAATATTCCTCTCTCAACTGACACTAAGAATTTTCCTGTCATTGGCTACTGTAATGCGATTATGGCTTGCTCATATTTCTTTAGTTGGCCCCTGTCTCAGGATATTATAGCTGTAATCAGGGACCCTGTATGTATAAGAATGCTTGAGTTTAGCTTAGACCGGAACATACCCATCAAGAGATCCTCTCCACCAAAAGTGCAATGATTACTGAGCTCATTTCTCTCATAATTCAAAAGGGACTCAACAGGGGGCCTATCTGGTTTTATGGAGACAAACTAAGAGGTAATTTGTGTATGCCCAACACCTTTAATTCAGCTAGTTCCGTAAGACTGGGACTTACCCTGCCCCTCATATGAGGGAGGCATCAGTATTTTGTTTTTAATTTGTTACATGGCAGACTGTAACAAAATAAGAAACCGTTCTCCCAACTAAAGTTTGTTTTGACATATCATAAAATAGGTATGTTATAGTTACTTTAGCTGCTATCTAATAATTTAAAAAAAATCCTTATATTTGCAAAATATCTACTATTCACAGATGCCAGGTAGTGATAGGTGTTCCTACAGATATGTAATAACACTGCTGTCTGGGCCATAAGTGATCTAGAAGCAGGAAAATGTTTATCTAAATTACCTAAATAAGACCAAAAATTTGAATAAACATACCCTTCCACATACTAAATTCATGTCCCAAGATACAAATATCTCTTTTAAAAAAAGCATGCTTAATGCCTCTATCATAGCTTCTCCAAGTGAATGTGAGATTATAAACACAGAGACTATGTCTTTTACATGTACTACTTACATTCTTTGAAAAACTTTGTGTACTCAACCACAATGTCTGAAGATATTAGAAAAGTTGATTTTCAAATTGTGAAACATGAAATTTTTGCACAAATAGAGACTAAGCAGATACCAAAATTTTCTTTGAGTACTAATGGGCGAATCAGCAGAACATAAAAGATAATGTGGAAAGGATTTGAGAAAGCATATATGTTTACTGTGAAAAGGACTGCTCAAACAACATTGCTGTTAGAAAAATATTGATATCCTACAAAACAATAACCATGACTTTAGGATTATCTTCCCTATTGAAAAGGAAAAGAGTCCTAAGACACCAGTTTCTACAAGTTAATAGCTAACTTAAGAGGGTTGTAAAACATCCAAGCTCCATTCATTAGCCAAAGCTACACTGAGAGCATCAGATTTTGTCTATATAGGCTGATTGGAAAATTAATACTATATTGAAGTCACATAAACAACAGTTTGCTTTATTTTCAAATTTTAGCCATTTTTCCTAAAGAGATAATTCAGCATATATGTAAGCCAAATTAATTGATCTTACTTAACCAAAAATGGAGTTTCTGAGATAATTGAGGGGACTCATTGATTTATTATTCCATGCTAATAAACAAAAATATAAGTTCAATTATTCTTAGCAAAAATATATCTCAGATATTTGTAAATTTGCCAGCGATACCAAACGAACAAGTCAGAAGCTCAGAAAGCAGGTATCAAGGAAAAGACACAAATTAAGCTGCTTATACTGTATACAGGGAAGGAAAAATTTAGTTTGGAAAATTAAACAATGATAAATGGAGTTGGCGTTTCTAAAGGAAAAACTCACCAGCAGATGATACTTCAATTATAATAAATAGTAATTTTATTGTGAAGAACTTTTAAGATCTTAAGGGTTGTTTCTCCTTGAATGGAATTTTTTTTTAAGATTGCTTTTTTTCCTCATTTTTCCATACAGTATTAGAAGTGTCACACACTTCTAGAATTTAAAAAAGAAGGAAAGAAGAAGGAAAAATGGAAGGAAACAAAAAACCTTGAATCAAACCATCAATCTCAGTATTTAATTTGGATCATCCTCACCATCATCTTAGAACACTCTAATTTGCCTTCCCAAAGAACTTTTTTCCCTCAAATAATAATTAACATTTGATTAAAATGCAAATTACAGAGAATTTTTTTTATTTCATTAAATGAAAGGATTTTCCTTCTTTTGGATACTCTGCCTCCTCTAAATCCTTTTCTGCTTCTTGTCTTGGGAACAAGCATTGGCACAATTTTTACCACAACAAGTCACCACAAATTCTACCATAGTTAACAAGTTGCCTGGGGTCACCTGGGTGGCTTAGTCAGGTAAGCATCTGACTCTGTTTCAGCTCAGGTCATGATCTCATGGTTTTGTGAGTTCAATCCCCATGTCAGGCTCTGTGCTGACAGTGCAGAGCCTGCTTGGAATTCTCTCTCCCTTTCTCTGCCCCTCCCCACTCACACTGTCTATCCCTTTCAAAATAAATAAATAAACTTAATTAAAACAAACAAACAATCAAGTTGCCTGACCATTAACCAATAGTTTTAGCATTGCAGAGACAGGCAGGATATTAAGCTGTTCCTAGTTTATCTTCTTTGGTTGGAATTAGTAATATAAGTGTTGGTTGCATAAGGAACTTCTAACTAAATGCATAGGCTAGAAAAGCTAAGCTTAGGAAGATATAAAAACAAAATCAGCCCATATGTATGCAACTATAAACCATGAGTTACAGAAATTTGGTGAACACAGGATTGGGTGAGTTTGAGTTTGGCTTAGTGGTTATTTTGGGGTTCAGTGGAAGACCCTCAGGACATGGGTTCTCATCCTTGTGACTTTGGGCAAGAAACTTCATCTTACTATCTTCAGTGGGGAAAAACAAAACCCATGAGCACTTGGTATTATATAACCTGATATTTACATAATCTGAAAAGTACAAATGATTAGTGTTGTGAATATCTTTGTTGAGAGTACTTGAGTATCTTGTACTCAGGTTTTCTTTTGTAATCATGGTATGTGCTCATCAGTAAGAATATGAGGGCGTTAAAGTTTAGAATGTCAATGATTATGACACTCAGAGAAAATAAATAGGACAACTGAAGGGTGGATTAAGTGTCTGAACTAGGAAGATGTTCCTTGAGAAAGGGGCAGTCTTCCAAGTCATCTACTTGAGGAGGAGGGCTGTGTTTGGAATCAGCAGCATCCCTAAAACACAAATCTTCCTCACCATAAAGACTTAGGTGATTGACAAGTTAGCAAGCCCAACTCCATGGAGTCCGAATAAATGTTTCTACTAACTATTGTTAAATGTATCCTGGGGCTTGAAGGATTTGACTCCTAATAAACTGACATTAAAATCCCATTCCTGGGGGCACCTGGGTGACTCAGTCGGTTAAACATCTGACTTCAACTCAGGTCATGATTTCACTGTTTGTGATTTCAAGCCCTGTGTCAGGGTCTGTGCTGACAGCTCAGAGCCTGGACCCTGCTTCAGATTCTGTGTCTAGCTCTCTCTCTCTGCCCTTCCCCTGCTCATGCTCACTCTCTCTCTCTCTCTCTCTCTCTCAAGAATAAACATCAAAAATAAAAAAAAATAAAAGACAAAGGTTGTCTGTCTACTTTGATTTGGCAACTTTTGATTTTCTCATACTTGCTTTATCTTTGGACTCTTTTCTATCCATGGTTTTAGCCACAGCCTGCATGGGGAGCTGCCTTTTAAGCCTGGCACCAGGGCCACTTCCCTTGCCTTTATAAAGAAAAATCCACTCAAAAAGCAAAATATAAGGAAATATAACACTTCCTCTAAATACAATGATCACATAAATTTATTACATAAATGGTTTGTATGAGTCTTAAATTCTTTTCAAGACAAAAAAAAAATGTTCCCCAAACAATAACTGGGTTATACTATACCTTTTATTCTTTATGCCATTTTCTCACTTGCTTCGGATGAATTTCAGGTAATATTCTACTTGTAAATTCCTACATAAAAATAACCTGTCACTCTCAGCCGCTTTTTTTTTTTTTAAGAAATGAAGGCTCCACTAAAGTTTTTTGTTTTTTCTTTTTTTTTTTTTAAGTTTATTTATTTTGAGAAAGAGAGCATGGGTGGGGGAGGGCAGAGAGAGAGGGAAAGAGAAAGAATCCCAGGCAGGCTTCACACGATCAGCACAGAGCCTGATACAGGGCTCCAACACATGAACCACAAGATCATGGCCTGAGTTGAAGTCACACACTTAATTGACTGAGCCACCCAAGTGCCCCTCTGCTGCAGTCTTAATAATTCCCTAGGTTATATTAAATAGTGTTTTATTTTGTTATAGTGAACATCATCTTCCTATAAGTATTCCACTATATTAGCAGGAAAATGGAACAAAGAAATTCTGTAAGCACTCATCTTTGTTTTAGTTTTTTGTTAAATCTTATCTCATCTCTTCTCTACCTTATATAAAAGCCCCCTTCTTCAATGTTCAATATTTTAATGGTATATGACATTAAACTAATTAAAGTTGTAATTTTTACCTTAAAATAAAAAAAAAAAACAAACACAGTCTTCTAAAAAAAAATCACATTACATGAATCTTGAAAAAGGAGAATAAAGTTGGGATACATAATTTCTGATTTCAAACTTACCACAAAGTTATAGTATCAAAACGGGGTGGCATGAAGATAATGATAAGATAAGCAGTTCACTGAAGGAAATATTTGCAAAAGATACACCTAATAAAAGACTATTGTCCAAAATACACAACAAACACTTAAATTTCAATAATAAGAAAAACAAATAGCCCAGGTAAACAGTGGACAAGGATCATAACAGATACCTTATCAAAGAAGATGTGCATAAGACAAATAAGCCCATGCAAAGATGTTCCACATGGTGTTCACAAAAAAACCTGCACACAGATGTTTACAGCAGCTTTCATCCAAACTTCCCAAACCTGGAAGTAACCAAGATGTCCTCCAGTAGGTGAACAGATAAATAAATTGTGATAAATCCAGACAATGAGATATTATTGAGGGTTATCAAGAAGTGACTTATTAATCCATGAAAAGGCATGGAGAAGGGGCTCCTGGGTGGCCCAGTCAGTTAAGCATTGGACTCTTGATTTTGGTTCAGGTCTTTATCTCATGGTTTGTGAGATCAAGCCCCACGTCTGGCTCTGCACTGACAGTGCAGAGACTGCTTGGGATTTTGGGATTGTTTCTTTCCCACTTTCTCTGGGGCCCCCCCCCCCCCCCCCCCCCAAATAAATGAAAAAGACAGAAAAGGCATGAAGGAAACTTGTATGCATATTACTAAGTTTCAGAAGCCAATCTGAAAAGTCTGTATACTCTATGACTCTAACTAGGTAACATACTAGTAAAGATAAAACTGCAGAGTAAAAAAGTTCAGAGGTTGCCAGGGATTAGGAGGGAGGGAGAAGTGAATAGGCCTAGTGAAAGTATTTCTAGGGCACTGAAACTACTCGGTATGATACTACAATGATGGATACATGTCATTTTATGTATGTCCAGACCCATAAAATACACAACACCACGAGTGATCTCTGATGTAAACTATGGACTTTGGGTGATAATAATGGGTCAATGTAAGATCATCAATTGTAACAACTGTGGAGAGTGTTGGCAATGTGGGGAGGCTATACTTGTATGGGGGGCAGGGAATGTACAGGAAATCTCTGTACCTTCCATTTAATTTTACTCAACCTAAAACTTCTCCAAAAAGTAAAGCCCTTACAAAAAATATCACATTCCTTGTAGTTTTAACTTAATCTCTATTTTCAGAATCTTCCAGGTGGCAGTTTACAGCCTTAATTTTAGAAGTCATACCTCTTAACTTGTCCTTCTCTTCCAGAAATGTGAGCAGTTCATAATGCTTTGTGAGAATATAATTAATGAAGTGCCAACTGGCAAAGAACACAAGACTAGACACAAAGCAGAAAATTTACAGCAACAAAGTGGTTGCCCTTTGAGAAATTTCAATACAATGCATCACAAAAAGAGTACTATTAGATGAAGATGTATACACACTATGGATGAAGATAAACTTTGGACTGCTGCAATAAATATGTAGTGATTATTTTAAAGAGCCAATAAGGAATAGCAATCAGATCCTGAAAACCACACTAGTTAGAATAGAACCCAATGGGGGGCACCTGGGTGACTCTGTTGGTTAAGTGTCCGACTTTAGATCAGGTCATGATCTCCCAGTTAGTGAGTTTGAGCCTCACGTTGGGCTCCATGCTGACATCTCTGAGCCTGTAGCCTGCTTTAGATTCTCTGTCTCCCTCTCTTTCTCTATCCCTCCCCTGTTTGCACACACACACTCTCTCTCTCTCTCTCTCTCTCTCAAAAATAAACATTAAAAAAAAAAGTAGAATGCAATGGAAAAAGAAAAAAAAAAGTGTAACAATAAAGCAAATCCTACAAAAGTAACAGACTGGTCCCATGACATCAAGTAAAGAAAATGAATAAAATATACTGATAAACACCACTCAGAGAGTCATTCTGTAGTTCTCTTTGCTTTGAAAAATAATTTGCATTTCCTTGTGTCTCAACATAGTTGTAGCTTTCATTCATGGGTAGAAGCTCTGACCTTTATCCGTAACTTCCTTCTTATGTTTGATTTGGGTTGATAAAATTTTCACTAGATTTACCATCTCTTAACAAACTGGGACTAAACTTAGTCTTCAAAACAATGTCACATACTTGAGTCAAAGAAGAGAGAAAACAGATAGCAGCCTTGTTTCTATCTTATCATAATTTAGTTTTCAGTAAACATGCCTCCTACATCCCAATCTGTGAAACTACTTTTATTAAAACAATCTTATGGTAAGCAGCTATTAATGAAGTTGGAAGTAAATTGTTAGACTGTACATCACTGATTTAAAAAAAAAAAGATACTTAACCACTAAATATTCCATTCGCTATCATTTAATATTTTGACACACATGAGGCTATTCATTTCCTCCTGCACATTATTTATGTAATTGGATCAAGCTGCCAACGAGGGAACACTGGTGCCCAGGTCATGGCTTCGTGGTTTGAATTTGAATAAAATTCATATTCAAATAAGTGAATCTTAGCTCGTAGCATATGATTATAATAATCACACTTCTTCTATTTAATACTATTTAACTAAATAGTAAACACAAATATCAGTACCTATTAAAAAAAAATACAGCTTAGAACAAGATTTAAGGAAATTAAAACAGTAGAAAACTTAGATACTACAGGACTATAACATAAAAATTCAAACTACAAGAGGTCTCTAAGGAGACTTTTTATGTTCTTTATTATTATCCTATCTAAGCTTCAATTTTTCTCTCAAATCTAAAGAGAAAGAAACTAACTTTCAAGCTTTTATTTATCTCAACCCCACAAATTTTTTCCTTCTCTAGTATTAATGTTTTAACTAACCTAGTCTCAAAAATCAGATTTAACCAATTTAACAATTTATATCAACATAAATGTTAGTATCCCACTTTACATATTGATTTCATTGTTAGAAACAGATTCTACAGATATACCTGAATAAAAAAAATATAAATGTAAAATGATGTTTAATAAAGCATTATTTACAATAGGAGAACCAAATATACATTAGTAAGAGATATGAGTACATTAAAATATGATATATTATACTCATAGTGTATACATACTTTACTTATAGTTAAATTATGATATAATCACAATGTGAAACTAAGGTTGATGTATCCATGTTGATATGAAAAAATTTCCAACATATTTCTATAAGAATAACCCTATTTCTGTAAAACAAATGTAATTTTTCAACTTGTAGAGTGTTAACTCCCTACAAATTCAATAGTGGCTTAGGGTCTAAAATATTTCATCTTTTGTCCATGCACATGCATTATTTTTTATTTTTTAAGTTAAAAAGAAACGTGTTGGCAACAAAAACACAATATCATAAACAAGAGAGATAGCAGAAACTAATTTTCTTTTTTAAATTTGTTGCTTGCTTCAATTATTTCCAGAAAAAAATATTACAAGACATGTTTAAATGGAAACTGTAAAATTCAATAAAATAGCTTTGTAGCAGTTATCCTAAACCTAACATTACAATTTGCATAGTATAAAGGAGTAATCCACTGCCAATTTGTGAATATTTACCCAGTCATAGCCTATAAACTCAGCAGTACACAGAGGAGTGGCTGTGCCAGGGTTATTCACAGTTCTCATCAGGAAAACAAACACTCATTCCTCATCCAGGTGATGAAAATCCTTTGAAACCAATCAGAGATTGTAATAATTATAATTTTGTGGGAGCTGTCCTGAAAATCAGAACTCAAACAAGAAGGAAGACATTTCACAATCTAGATACAACAGAAAATAAAATGAAAAGTATGCGCAAGTCAAGAACAGAACTCTCCAAATCTCACAGTAAACATCTTGCTCAAGCAACATAATTTAGAAAATAGAGAAAATTAAAATCTATTTGTGATAAAAAGGTTTAGAATAATAACTATAGCATGTTATATACAAGAAAATGGAAAATTGCATCTCCATATATACTGACAGACCAGGGTTTTCTGGTCTCGGCACTAGTGACATTTGGGGCCAGACACTCCTTGGTTATGAAAGGCTGTGTGTTGCACAGTGGTTATTTAGCAGTATTCTTGGCCCTTTAACCACTGGTTGCCAATGACAGTCCAGTCCTCCATTCTCCCATTTCTACTTGTGAAATGCCCAAAAATGTCTCCAGACATGGCCAAATATTCCCCAAGAGGACAAACTCTTCCTGATTGGGAACCATGGCATAGATTAACTAATTTGGGGGATTGAAATTATGTTTGCCATGATCCTTAGAAAAATATACATTTTAAATCACAATTTAGTACCCAAATATACACACAGATGTTATTGGGAATATATATGAAACATTCCGGCACAGACACAGATCAAAACAGACAGGAGTGGTATTGCTAGAAGACCTTAATTCATCAGGAAAACACTTTATCTTTTAGACTCTGAAGAGCTTTAATGGGAGAGCCCACGGGAGGTGTTGTGTCCAGAGACAGAGGGCACTAGGGGTCAAAGGAGTCCTTGACTTATGCCAACTATGGAAAAATACTTCATCATTGTAACAACTAGTTCAGTTGGTCCTGCTGGAGTGAATGTTAGCACTTATAATAGGTATAAATATTTTATGAAACAGTAACTCGCTCTCATAATACATACTGATATTTTCTATTCTCGTATTCCTTTCTTTTTCTCTTTCCCTCCCTATATTTTAATGTTGGTACCATCTACTAAATCATATTTTCTGAACACATCGCTAAGTTATAATTTACACTTTGGTAAATCCTGTACTAGATGTGTATAATCTCAACCACACAAGTACAACTGATTCATATCCACAGAAAGAACCACGCTGATTTGGAATAGTTTCCCCGTGCAATGTCACACAGTATTGGGGATTGAACATGGTACTAACCTAGATGGAGCCTATTAAAAAATGCAATTGTAAATTACCTGGTATTTATGATGTGAAAGCTACTGAAAAATACCCCTAATCCAAATTATATCAGCTACCAACCTGCTTGAAATTCCCTTAATAACCAGGCCTTCTAGGCCTTCAGTATTGAGAACTTGATTTAAATTCAAATATTTGTTTTGGGGAGGTTAATAATTAATTTATTATTAGCCTTCAACTTCTTTGGATGAATTTAAAGGAAGTATGCTATAGTGGTTAAGAGTATGAACATTGGAGTCGTATAGAACAGTATGCACATCCTGGTTTTGCTGCTTTATATCTAGTAGTCTTTGGGCAATTAACTTCTCTAAGCTTCAGTTACTTTTCTTAAAAGTGAAAGTAACAATAGTATATGATGTATGCAGTTATTGTGAGAACTAAGTGTATATAAGACATTTAGTTCTCTTCCCAGCATATACTAAGTGCTCCAAAAAGTTATTATTAACAAAAATGATAACACCAATAAGTTAATAATATGAGTGCCAAGGATGTCATTCTGTGAATCTCAGAAAAAGGAATATATAACAGGAGGATTTGGAAAACAATATCCAGGTTGCTTCTTGCCCTTGTTCAAAATCTTTTGGATCATTCTTCCTGTAAAGTATTTTAAATCACTTGAGGTCTGTATGTGAATATTGATCATTTAAATGAATTAATAACTAAATATCTTTTTACTTAAGTGGGTAGGATATATATCACACTCTAAGGGAGAAAAGTTGTCTGAAAAGAATGTTTCAGTAAAATTTTCCAAATTTCCAAATAAAGCATCTGGAAGCTTTTGGAGAACAAACTGGGTTGCTGCTTATAGATCCAGATTAACAATTGCTAGGCTTTTTTTTATTCATCTTTTTTACCCCTTGAAGGAAATTGTAGAAATGTTCTACTGAGTTGAGCCTCATATATACACACATCTGCTGCATAGCAATTCACATATGCTGTCTTCTTAATAAAATGCTAGATTGACACCAGCCTCCTGCAGCTCCTTCAAATGTGAATCTATTAGGGGATATTCTCTGTATTGGAAACTGGCAATCCCCCACACAATCTCATCTGGTAGACCCAAGAAATGAGGGAAAAACAGTTAAGTAGCTTCCATGGTAGGTAAATAGGCATTTCTGCTTGGAAATATAATTGGAACTGGTGCTCTCTTTCAGAATTAAACACAGAAGTGTCCACTTTGTGTTTTCTCACTTTATTGGAAACTTAATGTTTTTGAAGAAGTAAGGCTATGCAAGTGGCAAAACAAAAGAATATCTTTGCTACCCAGGTAATGAAATTTTAATTAATTTTGTGTTTGCCACTAACCCTGGTGATCCTTCACCTCATTTAGCATTAATATGAAATACAATGTAAGAACCAAAAGATCATGGAGATTAATAAATTCCACTTGTATTGTTATAGATGTTGTGATAACTGAAATAAGGATTCTCCGTCCTATTTATCTCCTTAGTTTACAGTTAATTCTCAAAGTTTCTAGGACAAGAAGATTATTTTTTAAGATATATATATTCAAATGACAATGCAGCAAGACTCTGGTATGGTTAAGGTAGATTAAACAGCCTGCCTCTTCCATTTATTACAATTTAAAACTCTGGATGGATGTTTAAAACATTGATCCAAAAACCGTGAAAGTAAGTAATAGCTAGTAAATTGGAGAGGAAAATCAAAACTTGGAGAAAGACTAGCACAGTGGCCAGCTTTCTTTTTTTTTAATTTTTACCCTTCCATCATCCTTCTTGAACACAGAGCAGTCTGAATGGGTGACTGCCTGAAGTGTGGCCATGGAAAACCCTCTCTCTCTGGCCAGAGGACTGGGAGAGGGAGCCTCAGGAAGAGAGAATGGTGAATATACTGTGTTTCATTTTTCTCTCCCAACTCTCCCTGACTTGGAGGCATAAGCTAGTCCTCAGACTTCAATTCTGTGATGTAGGGATTGGTAGCAGCAACCAGGTTCACTTATTTGCCCTGGAGGGAAAAAAAAAAGTGTCCGCAGGAGATTTGCAACAGTATGCGAGAACTTAAAATTCTGCTTTCTGGCCAGAAAACAAGAATGGTAGCCTCTGAAAGACAATAAAATGGGTAGATTATGTAAAAAAAAAGAAATTTTGCCAAAAGATCAAGAAGAAAAGCTATATATTAAATCCAAACTATGAAACTGTAGAAATGATCCCAAAATCAAATGAGTTGAGAACAAATGTATGCTGTAGGCCACCATCCAGTTCCCAGACAAGTCCGTGGGTGACACATAATAAGGGTGAATTCCAACAGCAAACTAACTCTTTAAAAACTGAACTGACATTTGAATCACAGCTTACATAAGACAGGAGTTAAAACCTAGACCAAACAAAATTGTTAAAACAAACAAGTCAACATTCTCTAAAGGACTTTAATGACTTAGGAGGTAATATTTCAAATACTTGGGACACAATACAAAATTGACATACAAAGAAACATGAACATTTCAACAACATTCAAGGTAAAAGGAAATCAACAGATGCCAAACACAGAGACATATGCTGGAATGAGGTGACACAGATTTAAAAACAGTTACCATAATCAACTTTCTTGAATTAAAAGTAAGAACTCTTGCAATAAACAGAAAGCTTGAAAATTTTAGAAGTATAAGTTACTTAAAAAGTGAAAATTCTGAAAATTGAAAAATACAACAACCAAAATAAAAATCTCACTTGAAGGACTCGATGGGAGATTGTAAATTATAAAGGAAAGATTCTGTGAACTTGAGTGTAAACTAATGGAAATAACTCATTCTGAATAACAGAGAGGAGAAAGATTGAAAAACATAGTGATCAAAGCCTTACGGACTTGTGGAACAATACCAAAAGATCTCTTATATGTGTTGTTGTAGTCACATAAGTATAGGAGAAAGTTTGTGTCCTACCCCCTGAAAATAGAAAAATAGTATCTTAAAACTTCCCAAATTTTATGAAAGAAAAAATCTGCAGATTTAAGAAACTCTGTGAACTACAAACAGTATAAGCTCTTAAAAAAACTATATCCATACACTTCCTAATCAAACTGATTAACACCAAGGTCAAAAGAAAACAACCAAAACATTTAAAATAGACAGAAAAATGGTATGTAATATATATGGGAAACAGTAATTTTAATGATTGTTGATTTTTTATCACACACCACGGGAGCCAGCAGGCAGTTGAACACATTTTTTAAGTGCCAAAAGCAAATAATTGTTAACCAAGAATTCTGTATCCAGAAAAAAATATCCTTCAGAAATGAGGGTAAAACAAAAATATTTTAAGATGAAGAAAAACTAAAACAATTTCTTTCTAGCAACACTGTTCTAAAGGAAATACTAAGACAGTTTTTCAGGCAAAAGGGAAATGATTGCCAGAAGAAAACATGATAAATGAGGAAATAAAATTTTAAAAAAGTAAATATATTTGTAAATATAATAGACTATCTTTCTCCTTTAAGTATGTGTGACAGTTGATAATACATATTTAAGACTGGCTGATGGAAATTCAACTTATCCAGATAGAAAGCATAGGACAATTGTAACATAAGGAGAGTAAAGAGATTTAAAAGATTGTAAGAGTTCCACATTTCACATAAATATGTAAAGTATTGACTCTGTGTTAAGTGTGAAAATTGGCAAGTGGATATGATAAACCCCAATCAGTAAAATAAATATAAAAATATATAGTGAAAAATTCAATGGATATATTAAAATGGAATTCTAAAGTTATTCTCAAAATCCAAAGAAGGCAAAAAAGATTAAAAAATAAAGAACAGGTGAAATAGAAAAAAAATACTAAAAGGGTAATCTAAATCTGAATGCATTAGTATTACATAAAATATAAGTTATCTAAGACCACCAATTTAAAGACAGTGATAATTAGATTGGATTAAAAATATTCAAATGTTTGCTGTTTAAGCAAAACTCACTTTAAATATAGTTATATTGACAGATTAAAGTAAAAAAAAAAAAGTAGCAAATGTTATACTGTGTAAATACTAATCAAAAGAAAGCTGGAGTGACTAGAGAAAGGAAAATTACCAGAATAAAGAGGGATATTGTATAGTGATAAAAAGAATGTTTCAACATGAAGATATAATAAGTATAAATTGCATATGTATAACAAAAGAACTTAAAAATACCTGTGTATGCATTTAGAGATATCAACATTCACTTGAATATAGTTGATAGAACAAGTAGATGGAAAATCATCAAGGAAGTAGAAAACTTGAACAATACTTTGTGATATTGTGAGTTATAATAAGAAATAAATACTTGGTTTTCATCTCCATTTCTGTTACAGAGCTCCAAAAACCCTTGGAGTTTCCTAGGAGTTGAGAGCAATAGAGGTGTCTTTTGTTACGTTAATAAGATGACCTTTAAACCACATCTAAGGATGGGTGCTGATTGCCAGAAGAACCAATAATGTGATTAGAGGGTTGGAATTTTCTGTCCTATCCTCCTGATCTCTAGGAAGGTGAAAGTTGAAGAGTCAATTAATTGTGAATAGCCATTGATTTAATCAATTGTGGCTATGTAATTAAGGCCTCTATAAAAATCCCCTAAGGAGGATATTCAGAGAACTTCTGGGTAGGTAAACACAGTTGAGATTTGGGAAGAGTGGTATACTAGGAGAGGGGATGGAAGCTCCTCCTTTCTCCATACTTAGCCCTATGCATCTCTTCCATCTTGCTCTTCCTGAGTTATACCCTTTCGTGATAAACCCGTAATCTAGTTAAGTAAAATGTTTCAGAGTTTTGTGAGCAGCTCTAGCAAATTAACAGAATATAAGCAGAAGGTTATTGGAAGTTTCTATCTACAGCCTGGAAGTCAGAAGCACAGGTGAAAATCTAGACATTCACCCTGATCTGATGAGGGGGGTGTTACAAGACTGATGCTATCTTAACCCGTGGGATCTGATACTATCTCTAGGTAGACAGTATCAGAATTGAGTTGAATTGTAGAATACCCTAGTGGTGCCTAGAGAATTGCTTGATGTTAAAAAAAAAAAAAAAGCCACCCCTACAAACACTAGATTGTGTCCTGAAAATTTAAGTTAGCAATCAGAAGTGAGATCAGTGTCAGAACTTGTATCAATTATCTTCACCCAAATGAGATATATGCAACCCTCAACCCAACAGCCTGAGATACACATTCTTTTCAGGTGCATATGAAATATTCACCAAAATAGAACATATTCTAGGTCACAAAAAATTGACAAATTTACTAAAAAGTGAAATTATACAAATTTTATCTTGTTGCCTAATGGAATTTAACTAGAAATCAAAAATAGAAAAATATCTGGAAACCTCTAGGTATTTGAAAATTATACAACACATTTCTGTAATTACTGTGCCAAAGAGCAAGTCTCAAGAGAAATTCAAAAATATTTTGAATTAAATGAAAAAGAAATACATCATATCAGAAGTTGTGGGATGTGCCAAAGTCATGAGTTATCAAAATGTATAGCATTAAATGCACATATATATATATATATATATATATTTATTTATTTAAAGGACAAAACCTCAAACCATCAATTTAAGCTTGTGTCTTAAGAATCTAGAAACAGAGAAACAATATAAACCCAAAGCATGCATAAAAATGAAATAAAAACATGAACAAATATCAGAGAAATTGAAAATGGAAAAGCAATAGAGAAAACAAAATCAACACTGGTTCTTTGTCAACATCAACAAAACTGATAAAACTATAGCCAGTCTGACAAAGAAAATGAGTAAACATCAAGTTCTAATATCAAGAATAAGAGAAGGAATATTTCTATAAACTGTACAGACATTAAAATTTAATAAGGGAATACTAGGAACAACATGACCTTAGCATGGGCTGTTATTTAAAAATACCATAAAATGTTTGGTTTATCAACAACATGAATTTATTACTCATAGTTCTGATAACCTA
This sequence comes from Herpailurus yagouaroundi, assembly GCF_014898765.1. NCBI lineage: Eukaryota > Metazoa > Chordata > Mammalia > Carnivora > Felidae > Herpailurus > Herpailurus yagouaroundi. The sequence continues at coordinate 53,246,658 of NW_024412377.1, forward strand.
CAGACCCATATCAGGTTCCAGCATGGTCAGGTTCTTGGCAAGGACCCTCCTTCTGTTTTACAGATGGCTATTTTATTGCTGTATCATCCAATGGTGAGGAAATACCTAGTTACCTCTTGGTCCTTTCTTATAAGGGCAATAATTTCATTCCTGGAGGTTCTACCATCATGATCTAATTATCTCCCAAAGACCCCATCTCCAAATACCATCACATTGGAATTAGGGTTTCTAAATAAGAATCTGAAAGAGGCATAACCATTTAGTCTATCACAAACACCATGAACATAAGTTTGACCTGAGGAAGATGGGCCATTTCCTTGAAAGACATATAACAGGAAATTTTCTTAATAAGACAAATAATCTAAATAGTCCTATATCTAACAGACTGAATTCACAGATAAAACCCTTTATGAAAATGTCAAGTCTGGATGATCTCACTAAAACCTACGAGACGTTTAAAGTAAAAAAATACAAATCTTACAAAGAATCTTTCAGAAAATATAAGAAAAAGAAATGTTTACCAACTAATTTATGATTTGATGATTGTCCTCAAACCAAAATCAGACAAAAACAGTACAAGAAAATAAAGCCACAGGAAAATATAAATCATAAACACAGATGCTAAAATCCTCAATAAGATACCAGCAAAATAACCCAGCAATAAATAAAAAACATAAAATATCATGACCAAACTGAACTTGATCTCAGGAATGCAACATTAAAAATCACTATTAAAAAATCAATGTGGGGCGCCTGGGTGGCTCAGTCGGTTAAGCGTCCGACTTCGGCTCAGGTCATGATCTCATGGTTCGTGAGTTCGAGCCCCACATCGGGCTCTGTGCTGACAGCTCAGAGCCTGGAGCCTGCTTCACATTCTGTGTCTCCCTCTCTCTCTCTCTGCCCCTTCCCTGCTCATGCTGTGTCTCTCTCTGTCTCAAAAATAAACATTTAAGGGGCGCCTGGGTGGCGCAGTCGGTTGAGCGTCCGACCTCAGCCAGGTCACGATCTCGCGGTCCGTGAGTTCGAGCCCCGCGTCGGGCTCTGGGCTGATGGCTCAGAGCCTGGAGCCTGTTTCCGATTCTGTGTCTCCCTCTCTCTCTGCCCCTCCCCTGTTCATGCTCTGTCTCTCTCTGTCCCAAAAATAAATAAACGTTGAAAAAAAAAATTAAAAAAAAATAAATAAATAAACATTTAAAAAAAAATTAAAAAAAATCAATGTTTAGATGATCTGTCCATTGTTATAAGTGGAGTATTAAAGTATCCTACTATTATGGTATTATTTACATTTATTTATTTTTGAGAGAGCACAAGTGGGGGAGGGGCAGAGAGAGAAAGAGACACAGAATTCAAAGCAGACTTCAGGCTCTGAGCTGTCAGCACAGAGCCCAACATGGGGCTCGAACTCACAAACCATGAGATCATGACCTGAGCCAAAGTCAGATGCTTAACTGACTGAGCCATCAGTCACAATAGGCCCCCCTATTATGGTACTATTATCAATGAGTTTCTTCATGTTTGTGATTAGTTGATTTATATATTTGGGTTCTATCAAGTTGGGGGCATAAATATCTACAATTATTAGATCTTCTTGATGGAGAGGCCTCTTAATTATGCTATAATGCCCTTCTTCATCTCTTGCTACAGTCTTTGTTTAAAATTTTTGTGTGCCTGGGTGGCTCAGTCAGATGAGCATCCAACTTTGGTTCAGGTCATAATCTCACAGTTTGTGAGTTTGAGTCCCACATCAGGCTCTCTGCTGTCAGTGTAGAGCCCACTTTGGATCCTGTCTCTCTCTGCCCCTCCCCTACTGTCATGCACTGTATCTCACTCTCAAAAATAAACATTAAAAAAATAAAATAAAATCTAGTTTGTCTAAGTATGGCTACTCTGGCTTTATTTTTACTTCCATTAGCATAATAGGTGATCCTCCACCCCCTCATTTTCAATGTGCAGTTGTCTTTAGGCCTAAAATGAGTACCTTATAGGCAGCATTTACATGGATCTTGCTTTGTTGTTGTTGTTGTTGTTTGTGGTTTTTTTTTTAATTCATTATGATACCCTATGCCTTTTTATTGGAGGATTTAGCTCATTTACATTCAGAGTGATTACTGAAATGTATGAATTTAGTGCCATTGTGTTAACTGTAGAGTAGATGCTTCTGGTGATATTCTCTGGTCCTTTGTAGTTTCTGTTGCCTTGGTCTTTTTTTTTTCTCCACTCAGAAAGTGTCCCTTAAAATTTCTTGCAGGGCTGGTTTAATGGTCATGAACTCCCTTAGTTTTTTGTGACTGGGAAACTTTTCAACTTTTCTTTCCTTCTATTCTGAATGACAGCCTTGCTGGATAAAGAAATATTGGCTGCATAGTTTTCCCATTCAGCACATTAAAAATTTCCTGCCACCCCCTTCTTGCCTGCCAAATTTTAGTAGGCAGGTCTGCTGCAAACCTTATGTGTCTACCCTTGTAAGGTTAAGGACCTTTTCTCTCTAGTTGCTTTCAGAATTCTCTCTTTATCTTTGTATTTTGCATGATATGTCATGGTGTTGACTTGTTTTTGTTGATTTTGGGGAGTCCTCTGTTCCTCTTAGACATGAATGCCAGTTTCTTATCCCAGATTAGGGAAGTTCTCATCTATAATTTATTCAAATAAATCTTCTGCCCCAGTTCCCCGCTCCTTATTTGGAATTCCTATGATATGATTATTGCTTCATTTCATGGAATCATTTAAGTCATCCTTGGCGATCTAATAATTTCCTTTAAATCAACAAGAAAACAAAAACTTTGAATAACACACTGTCCCAGATGGGCTTAATAGATATATTCAGAACATTTTATCCTAAAGCAGAATACACATTGTTTTCAAATGCACATGGAATATTCTCCAGAACAGATCACATATGGGGTCACATATCAGCCCTGAAAAGGTACAAAAAGACTGAGAAGACTGAGAAGAGACCATGCATATTTTCAGATCACAACTATGAAACCTGAAATCAAATACAAGAAAAAATTTGGAAAGTCCTCAAATACATGGAGGTTAAAGAATATCTTACTAAAGAATGAATGGCTTAACAAGGAAATTAAAGAAGGAATTAAAAAAATAAATGGAAGCAAATGAGAATGAAAACACAGCAGTCTGAACCCTTTGGGATGCAGCTAAAGCAGTTCTAAGAGGAAAGTACATTGCAGTTCAGGCCTATCTCAAGAAGCAAGAAAGGTCCCAAATACACGACCTAAATTTACACCTAAAGGAGCTAGAAAGGAGCAGCAAATGAAGCCTAAAGCCTGCAGAAGCAGGCAAACAATAAAGGTTATAGCAGAAATAGACAATGTAGAAACAAACAAACAAACAAACAAACCAGTAGAACAGGTCAATGAAACTAAATGCTGGTTCTGTGAAAGAATAAACAAAATTGATAAACCCTAGCCAGACCTCTCAAAAAGAAGAGGACCCGAAGAAATAAAGTCATAAATGAAACAGGATAGATCATAAACAATGCCACAGAAATACAAATAATTATAAGAGAATAGTATGAAAAATTATATGCCAAAAAACTGGACAATCTGGAAGAATTGGACAAATTCCTAGAAATGTGCACATTACCAAAACTGAAACAGGAAGAAATAGAAAATTTGAACCGGCCCATAACCAGCAAAGAAATTGAATAAGTTATCAGAAATCTCCCAACAAACAAGAGTCCTGGGCCAGAAGGCTTCCCAGGGGAATTCTACCAGACAGTTAAAGAAGAGTTAATACCTATTCTTCTGAAACTGTTCCAAAAAATAGAAATGGAAGGAAATCATCCAAACTCATTCTATGAAGCCAGAATTATTGATTCCCAAAATAGAAAGAGACCCCACTAAAAAGGAGAATTACAGGCCAATATCCCTGATAAAATTGGAAGCAAAAATTCTTAACAAGATACTAGCAAATCAAATTCAACAGTACACTAAAAGAATTATTCATCTGATAAAGTGGGATTGATTCCTGGGCTTGAGGGCTGGTTCCATATTTACAAATTAATCAACATGATAAACCACCATAAAAGAAAGGATAAGAATCATATGATACTCTCGATAGAGGCAGGAAAAAACATTTGACAAAATATATCATCCTTACTTGATAAAAATCCTCAAGGAAGTAGGGATAGATGGAGCATATCTCAATACTATAAAGGCTGTAAAGAAAGATACCCAGTTAATATCATCCTCAAGGGGAAAAACTGAGAGTTTTCCCCCTAAGGTCAGGAACATGACAGGGATGACCATGTCCACCATTGCTGTACAACAGAGTACTGGAAGTCTTAGCCTTAGCAATCAGAAAACAAAAAGAAATAAAAGGCATACAAATTGGTAAAGAAGAGGGTGAACACTCATTCTTCACAGATGACATGATACTCTACATGGAAAACCTGAAAGACTCTATCAAAAAAACTCCTAGTACTGATATATGACTTCAATAATGTTGCAGGACATAAAATCAACATACAGAAATCAGTTGCATTTCTATACTCCAATAATGAAGCAGCAGAAAGAGAAATCAAAGAATCAATCCCATTTACAATTGCATCAAAAAGAATATGATGCCTAGGAATAAACCTAAACAAAGAGGTAAAAGATCTATATACTGAAAACTACGGCAAACTATCGAAGATATTGAAGAAGACACAAATAAATGGAAAAACATTCCATGCTTACAGATTACAAGAACAAATATTGTCAAAATGTTGATACTACCCAGAGCAATCTACATATTCAATGCACTCCCTATCAAAATAAAACCAGCATTCTTTACAGGACTAGAACTAACAATCCTAAAATTTGTATGGAACCAGAAAAAATTCAGAGTAGCTAAGGTACTGTTGAAAAACAAAACCAAAGCTGGAGGCATCACAATTCTGGACTTCAGGCTGTATTACAAAGCTGTAATCATGAAGACAGTATGGTACTGGCACAAAAAAAAGATACATAGATCAATGGAACAGAAGAGAGAACTCAGAAGTGGACCCACAAACGTATGGCCAACTTCTCTTAGACAAAACAGAAAAAAAGTATCCAATGGAAAAAAAGAGTCTCTTTTAGTAAATGGTGCTGGGAAAACTGGACAGCAACAAGTAGAGGAATGAAACTGGACCACTTTTTTATACCATACACAAAAATAAATTCAAAATGGATGCAAGACCTAAATGTGAAACAGGAAGCCATCAAAATCCTAGAGGAGAAAACAGGCAACAACCTCTTTGACCTCAGTCACAGCAACTTCTTGACATGTCTCTGGAGGCAAGGGAAGTAAAAGCAAAAAGAAACTTTGGGAACCTTATCAAGATAAAACAAAAACAAAAACAAAAAACTTCTGCACAGTGAAGGAAACAATCAATACAACTAAGAAGCAGCCTACAGAATGGGAGAAGATATTTGCAGATGAAATCAGATAAAGGGTTAGTACCCAAAATGTATACAAAACTTAACCAAACTCAACACCCCAAAAACAAATAATCCAATGAAGAAATGGGAAGATACGAATAGACGCTTTTCCAAAGAAGACATCCAAATGGCGCACAGACACATGAAAAGATGCTCAAAATCACTTATCATGAGAAAAATACAAATCAACACCATAATGAGATACCACTTCACACTTGTCAGAATAGCTAAAATTAACAACCCAGGAAACAACAGATGTTGGCAAGGATGCGGAGAAAGGGGAAAACTTTTGCACTATTGGTGGGAATGCAAACTGGCTCAGCCACTCTGACGAATAGTATAGGAATTTCTCAAAAAATTAAAAATAGAACTACCCAATGATCCAGCAGTTTACTGCTAGGTATTTATCCAAAGCACACAAAAATACTGATTCGAAAGGACTCCAATGTTTATAGCAGCGCTATCAGCAATAGCCAAATTGTGAAAAGAGCCCAAATGTCCATTGAATGATGAATGGATAAAGAAGATGTGGTATGTGTACACACACACACACACACACACACACACACACACACACACGACGGAATATTACTTGGTGATTAAAAAGAATGAATTCTTGCCATTTGCAACAAGGTGAATGGAACTAGAGTGTATTATTCTAAGCAAAATAAGTCAGAGAAAGACGAATATCATATGATTTCACTCACATGTGGAATTTAGAAAACCAAATAGATGAACATAAGGGCAGGGAAGGAAAAATAAGATAAAAACAGGGAAGGCAGTTAACTAGTTTTTCTAGAGGCAGGCCTTGTCAAGAACAGAATGCTCTGGCATATTTCGAAATGGTTAGATTTCTCCTATCCCTTCAGGAAGCGTAAACGTACAAGGGGATTTTTCTCTAATATTCCCCATGAGAACTTAGGGTTCTCATAAAAACTTGGGGGGGTCCCTCTAAGGTCAGATTCCCTGGAGTTTTAAATTCTGACTTGCCCACAGTGAACCTCCAGAAATTCTTCAGTTATAGTTTAGAATTTTTGTTTCCTCCCCAGCCTTCATTCCCATGAAGCTTTCAATTCCAGTGATCTGCTATTCTCTGTATCTACCTATCTGTCTAATTTTGGAGCAGCAGTTTTCTCTGTGACCTCACTTCTAAAATGAATATAAGGTGAGTTGTTGATTTTTCAGTGTATTCTGCTTTTTGCTTGTTAGGACAGTGGTAGTTTCTAAGCTCCTTACATGCCACACCAGAAAGCAGAAGCCTGATCATTTCTTATAAAGCTAAATTTGCACTTACCATAAAACCCATCACAATCTTACAATACCTGTACATGGATATTTATGACAGTAGAATCATAATTACCAAAAGACTGAAAACAACTCAAATGACCTTCAAGGAAAGAATGGATAAACCGACTCTGGTACAAACATATGACACAAGACTCCTCAGAAATAAAAGAAATTAACAATTGATATATACAATAACATGAAAAAATTCCAAAGACATTCTATCAATTAAAGGAAGCCTCTCACAAAGTTTACATTGTGAATGATCTCATTTATAGACAATTTGGGAAAGGCAAAACAACCCCAATGGAAAAAAAGGTCACTGGTTACCAGACTTAGGGTTGGAGAAGGTTTTGATGGTCAAGGAGCAACACAAGGGAATTCTTTGGGAGTATTGCAACCATTCTCTATCCTGGTTGTGTTGGTCACTCAGGAAGTTTACAGGTGTATTAAAATTCAGAAATTTATAATAAAAAAGTGAATTTGACTTTGTGTGAATTTTTTAAAGCCAGTATAGTAAGAGATTTTTTTTCTCATGTTTAAAAGGAGAAGAATCCTCAAAAAGGTTTTCTATGCTATTTCTTCTAGCACATTCACAGCTCCAAAATTAGACATCATGCCAATCACATTTTTTACTTTTTTATAAGCCCTTGAATACCAGCACACCAGATGCAGCCATAGGAAGGAAAACACACCAAGTTGCACTGATGCGAAGTCAAACAGAACAACACTTTGCAACCCAATGTTTTTAGCAAAAGGGACCATTAAAAACAGCATATTATTTAATAAAAAATGTAGGGAGGTAGTCTTGGCAGAAAAAAGAAAACAGAGTAAGAGACAAATTCCCTTTGCTGTTGAGTACTATTTAATGAATCTAATTAGTAAGCCTCAGTGGTCTTGTAGAGGCTTTGGGGATTTTTGCATTCATTTTGAAAACAAAATGAATGTTCTGGCAGCTCCTGAAACAGAATGTTAAGATAAGAAATGTAACACAAAAAGCAGTCACCTTGAATCAGAAATGAAGAGCTGACTGGAGGTGCTGCTGAGACTATAAAGAAGTTTGTCTTTTCTCTGCAAGATCACCTTTCATTTTAAACCACCAGTTTCACACACACAAAAAATGCAGGGATTAGGGAGAAAAACAATCAGCTGGGGTTGTAACTAGTGAGAAATCAAACAGTATAGGCTGTAAGGAAATTTAGGGACAGCAAGCTGGAAATTAAGTTGGTTGTTAATTAATCAGCAAAAATAAAATAGGGTGACCACCCAGCAGAAAGTCAATGGTGAAGGCTTACATTTCCAGACAGTTGTGTAAGGGAAGTTTGGTGTTTGCACTTCTCCAGGGAATCTCTCCAGAGTATGCCAAGACAGGTGACAGCCTGCCTACCAAATCACAAAGGTCACACTTCTGTTGTCTGCCAGAGCCTCTGGGCTCATGTCAGGATCATTAAGAAATATTTTCTCTTAAGCAAGAGCTGGTTCTTACTCTTTACCCTATCTCCCACTATCATCTCTTAAAAATCTGCTTGTCCTGTGCTTCCATCAGCCACTGGAGTGTGGCTGGGCTAACAGCTCCCTGCTCAGCAGCACAATACAGAAACAAAACACTAGCTAACTTTCAGTTTCCCAAGATGTACAGGCATATGATGAAGGTGACTGAGGCCCTAGTAATTATCCCTATATCCCAAAGTCATGTTAAGTTTTAAATCAGGTGAACCCTCAAGTAAGATGAACAACATAGGTCACTGCAGAATTAACATGGCATTTTTGGAACACTTCTCAGGTCTTTTGGAAGTGGCTGTCCCTGGGTCACAACGTAACTGCAGGAATTGACAAGTGGAACACAGAACCAAAGGCTTGACTTTGTTGCCTGTCTCACTACATCACACAGTTTGCTAAGGCAAATCTCGGTGACCAGGATGAGAAAATTAAGAAACAAGAGTAGGAGTGGATGCTAGCAAAATTCAAACCATGGCTCAGGATAAATAGAATTTCCAATGGATTTATTCCCAGGTAATCCTGTCAAAATGCAAACCTTATACACTTAGAAACATGTAGGTGTACAGGTGTTGAATAAAAGGGGGAATGGTCATCTGAAAGGGAATTTCCAGAATGTAATAAGAGTAATAGTAATAATAGCTTAAAATGAGAAAAATGGCAGATACAAAGGAAAATATCTGAGTTAGTATATTCATTTTTCATCAACTCTGAGTGCACCTCGGCTGTGTATGCATCATTTGAGGGTTTAAAATGCACAATTGGTTTTCCACATGAAGAAACTTAGCATAATGTATCCTGGTATGTAAATTCCTTGAAGAATAAAATCTGTCTGTATGAAATTCATTCAAGGCAGATCAAACCTAAAATTCCATGAAATTAGGCACATAATAAATATTTTGTGAGATTATAATGAAGTTCATTTACTATGATTTACTTGAGTGTTGGCATGAGTTAGAACTCGGGTAGATCCTTCATTTGATGATAGTCTGTTCCTGTTTATAATCTGTCAGCATACTCTCCAATTTCCAACTTTCATAGAACATATACTGTATAAATGTCTGTGGTCATATTTATACCACAGTGCCAACCCAGGGAAGAGTAAAAAATTTCAATCATCTAAATAGCTTTTTTCAAAATTATGTAACACACACAGAGATTTTACTGGCATTTTTCATTTCCTTCTAAAAAAGATAGCTAATTATGCATATAACCCTAATAAATTTATGAAAAACAAATAAAATAGATAATTTCATGGCATAATGTAAGGTATAAAACCACAGAAGTATGGCTAAAAATTTCACTTTTCAACTTTTTTTATATAGACACAGTTTTAATTGAACTGAATTGATACAACTGTATCAAACATAGATCCAATCTATGTTTGAAAATGTATTTACAAGGAAAGCCCACTAACCAAGCAAACATCAAGGATCCTGAATTCTTTTTACTTGATGCTGAGCTATAAACTTTAAGCAAGCCACATCTTCAGAATTTGTGTTAAACAATAGATCAAAACACCATTCCTTCCCTCCAGGAAGAGAAGGTCTGAAATCAGTCCAGTTAACATGACAGGGTCTGTAAGTGGTCAGGATATTTGTTCTAAACTCAAATGCCTAAAGGCCAGTCAGGTAACCCAAATAACTGAAGTGATCTGGGTAGGCACCGTGCTCACACATGAGCATATGTCCTTAGGTACAAGAGGGTCACAGCTTCCCTGCTTGCCTTTCTAAATGTCATAGTTTGTAAGCAAAGTTTGCTACAATAAAGCAAAAGTTATCTAATCAATTGTTATCTTCTGTAAATACAAGTCATATGTAACCAGATCCCCTAACTTAAAAGAATCTCCTGTTTTTTTCCACTCTCTATTTAAACACACACATTGAATCATATTTGTGTGCATGTGTGTGTAGACACATACACACATACACATGAGTATATATGATAATATATGAAATATAATTATCTATGTTATAGTCTGAATTGTGGTCTCCTCAAATTAATATGTTGAAGTCAACTCCCCAGTACCTCAGAATATGATTGTATTTGGAGATGAGGTCTTTCAAGAGGTAAGTTAGAATGGCTTTAATCCAATGTAACTGGTGCCCTTATAAGAAAATGACATTAGGATACAGATAGTCATACAAGGAAGACCATGTGAAGATATTGGGAGAAGACAATCATAAAGAATGGCCAAGGAGAGAGGCATCAGCCTTTGGAATTAAGAGAAAATAAATTTCTGTTGTTTAAGCCATTTGCTACAGTACTTTGTTATGGCAGCCCTACCAAAATAATACAATTGCCATTCAATTAAAAATGTGTTAGCAAATATAACAAAGCTGAATGCATTGGAATATATAAGTCATCTCTGAGTTAGAAATCATGGATGTTATTTATGAATACGCCAATCTTTCTATCACTCCTTCCCCACGGGCTCCGATGTCAGATGATCTTGTTTTGGCAAGCTTTAACTTAGGAGATGTATCTATTTCCCAATAGTCTGAAGGAATTAGTTTTTGATGTATGCCCATGGTCTCCATCATAGGACTACACCTTACTTCTGACAACACTGCAGAGTTAACAAGTTAAATAAACAAGTGGGCTCTAAATATAGTCACACCTAATTCTGCAGTCCAATGGAAGAGTTTAGAAGTGGGGAGCAAACTTGTTTTTTAACTGATTCCTTCCACAGAGCTTCTGAGTCTAGTCAATTTTTTGTTTTGTTTAAATTTCAGGTTGCTGTTGGCATTTGCAGGTTTATTCGCTTAAAAAGAAAACAAAAATCCAGAAATGTGTGAAACAAATAACAGTCCAGAACAGTATACAAAACTGCATGTTTCATGAAGTCAAATGACGATAGACATAATGAGGTCACAAATCAAGATCGCATTATCTGAAAATGTATTTATCTTTTAAGTGTCTTTCAGATTATGTTAACCATTCATTTCTCAGACCTCCCTCAGGCATTTGCACAGCAAAAGATTTCCTTGAGGAAATCTGAGATATTTTTTAAAATTCCAGACAAGTTTTTATCAATTCATTAAAAAGTTTTTATCAGCTTTTACATATTGTGTATGTATATCAAGATCCCGGGGCTACTAAAATGCTAATAACATTTCTTTAGCCTTAAATATGTAACTATTACAAAAAGCTAAGCTACCAGTGAGCGAAGGTAGAGAGCTATCATGGGAGTCTTTCATTGCTTTTCTCCATCTTAATACTCTCTTTACTTCAGAAATTTTTGTTGAAGATTTCTTTTGCCCTTAGACTTCTAGAGCTTTAAGAAGTTATCAAGCACATTTTCTCAGGAAATCATAGTTCCGATTTTGGAAAGACTTTGATAGTAGGACTAAAGCCTATCCCCCGGCCAAAAAAATAATAATGAGAGGCAAATTAGTCTTCAGCATTCTTTATGCAATTTGAGTTTTGCTACTCAGAACTTTCATACAAATCTCTTAATATCCAGAATCCCATTCTCAATTTGGGTTATTACTCCAGATGAGGTTATTCCAGGAAAATGCTTTACGCTCTATAACTCATAGCCTCAAGTCTGACCACAGAGCTGTAAGTAGCAGTGTGACTCAAATGCATAGTTTCATCATCTGTAAAGTTGAAACGACCTCAGTGGCTTGCTGTCAGAATTAAAGACATCATCTATATAAATCACTTATCATAAGGCCTGTCACATGAAGTCTTCTCTATAAATACTTGTTATCAATGAGTCTAGGCTCTGGCTCTGAATAAGATGAAATAAACACTCCATCCTTGTTTTTCCACTAAATACAGCTATAAAACCTGAATAGAATGCATAGAAGAGCTATTTAACAGCTCTGAAAATAAAGAGTAGCCCAAAGATTGGGAGGAAAATCAACATCTGAGATATTACTGATATGTCTATGAGTTTACATTTTCTTTTTCCAATTGGTATCCCCCAACTTGAACTCAATGCAAAAGTGGGCACCAAGGCACAGTTAAAATCTTCCAGTTTCAACAGTGGAAAAGGAAGTCATTAGCACTCAGAAAGATTGTGGAAACTCACCCCTTGTTTTTCTCTCAGCCTTCAAAAAATTACATGGTATGGGTGATAGCTATAGGCAATAGGAGCCCATACCAACTAGAACTCTAATTGAGAGGAATCTTCCTCTTGGATCAGTGGAACTATAATTCCAAGAATATGGGGTCTATCTTTTGTTGTTTTTATTCTCTCTCTCTCTCTCTTTTTTGCTGCTTCACCCCAGACATAGGATCAGTTGGTGAGGTACACAAAAGAACAAGTTAAATAGAACCTCAGACTTCTGGTTATAGAAACAAAAACAGGAGTCCCTGGGAAACAGAAATTAATAGGGCAGCTGAAAAGAGGCAGGAACTTGGGAAAGTAGTCCAAGAGAGGTTTTTATGAACTCATAGGCCCACCCCAAGCTGTAAATGCATATATATATCTGAAATCATTTATACTAAATATACTGAGAGCTGAATTAACAGGCCCATACCCAGGTCTCAGACTGGTTACTGGGTGATGCATGTGTGGAACAGATCAGGATCGTACTATAATGGTTTTGAACCAGACTGGAAACTGGTTGAACCTACACTGGTCTACTGCCTGCTAAAACAAATACAGCACTTTTAGAGATTAGTCAAGACTCAGTCTTGTGTGATAAATATTCCCAGTATCTAATATTCAATCTAAATTCACTTGACATAGGGGCGCCTGGGTAGCTCAGTCGGTTGTGCATCTGACTTCGACTCAGGTCATGATCTCACAGTTTTTGAGTTTGAGTCCTGCATCACGCTCTGTGCTGACAGCTCAGAGCCTGGAGCCTGTTTCAGATTCTGTGTCTCCCTCTCTCTCTGCCCCTCCCCCATTCATGCTCTTTTTCTGTCTCAAAAAAACATAAACGTTAAAAAAAATTTTTAGGGGCGCCTGGGTGGCGCAGTCGGTTAAGCGTCCGACTTCAGCCAGGTCACGATCTCGCGGTCCGTGAGTTCGAGCCTCGTGTCGGGCTCTGGGCTGATGGCTCAGAGCCTGGAGCCTGTTTCCGATTCTGTGTCTCCCTCTCTCTCTGCCCCTCGCCCGTTCATGCTCTGTCTCTCTCTGTCCCAAAAATAAATAAACGTCGAAAAAAAAAAATTAAAAAAAAATTTTTTTAAAAAGTGGAAATTTTAGGAAGCTCAATAAAGTCTCATTGAATATTCAGTCAGAAATGGAGATGACAGTGGAAAGAGTCAATGTATTTTAATATAAAGCAATAGAAATTACTCAACATTGTTCAATTATTCTCTGTGCAAAGAGAAAAAATGTAAAATTAAAAGAAATTAAGGACCTATTGGTCAATAACAAGTGATCTAAAATTTGTTTTATCAAATCTCAGAAAGACATGAGTGTGGTACTATAAATAATCTTTAAAAAATATCTGAAAACTTCTCTGCAGTGGTGAAACATACAAACCTACAGATACAAAGAAGCACAGATATTCAAAGCAAGATAAACCCACAGATAACAGTCATGGAGACTTCACAATCAAACTGCACATAACCAAAGATAAAGAACAATTCCTAAAGATAGAAAAGGCACATATTATATATAGAACAGCAATTTTAGTAACAGATTTCTTCCAGGAAAAATAAAGATCAAAAGAAAGTGGCACAGCATTTTTAAACTCATGAAAGAAAATATCAATTCAAATTCTATATCCAGCAAAAATATCTTCTACACATAAAGATATCTCAGATGAAGGAAAATTAAGATAATTTGTTTGCAATGAAATTGCTATAAAGCATAACTCATAAAAAGCCTTAAGATAGAAAAGAAATAGTACTAGGAAATAAAGAAAATTTGGAATACCATGAATGCAAAAAGGAAAAAAATGGTAAACATTTGAGTAAATATATTTATTCTTCCCTCGAGATTTGTACAATAATTTGATTGTTGAAACAAAAGATCATTGTTGTATAATAAAGAATTCATCTAGTCTTTGTCCCAGGTTCCTGGCATGAAACTCCTAAAATGCTTATAATTTCCTGAGTAACAGGAATGCCCTTATCATTCATGAGCCTCATTGCATTATACTTGATAGTTTAGAAAAATGAGATGACTCATGATAGGCCCCCAGATATTTCAGGATTGGAGTGACAATGCCTGAAAAACCAACCATGTGGTTAGAGGGTTGCACCTTGAGCTGCTCTGACCTCTAAGAAAGGAAAGGTTACTACAGACTGAGTTCAGTTCAATTATTCAATCTGTCACACCCATGTAATAAAACACCAATAAAAACTCTGGACACTAAAGCTTAATGGAACTTCCTGGTTGGTGAACATATAGGGTGACTTTCCTTGATTCTGTGAGGTGAAGGCACAGAAGCTCTATGCCTGGGATCCTCCCAGACCTTACCCTTCATTTGGGTGGTACCGATTTTTATCCTTTATAATAAAAGTGTAATTGTAAGTAAAGCACTTTCCTGAGTTTTGTGAATCATTCTAATGAGTTATTTAACCTGAGGAGGTCATGGGAACTCCTGAATTTGTAGCTAGTGAGAATTATAGATAGCCTGGGGAATTCTGAAGTGGTGGTAACTGAATGGGGAAAGTCTTGTTGGTGACCATGCCCTTAAATCTGTGGAGTCTGATGCTAAATCCAGCTGGTTATAGTGTCAGAATTGAATTGCAGTATACCAGTCGGTGTCAGAATTTGGGTGGGGCACAGTGGGTTGGATGTACATAGATGTAATACATAAGAAAACTATGAAGTAAAAGAATATCAAAAATAACTATATGGTAATTTCTACATTCAAAACTTGTAGTTGTAAACTGCTGACTCTATAGATAGGCTGTGAAGTTAAGTGTGTATATTGTATTCTCTAGACCAAACACTTTAAAAAATCATACAAAAATATATAGTTAAAAACACAACAGATATATCTAAGTAGAATACTATAAGTTGCTTAAATAACCCAAAAAAGTACATGCAAAAGAAAAAAAAAAAACAAAGGGATTTAAAATAAGCAAAAAAACAAACAAACAGAAAACAAATAATAAAATGGAAAACCCATGGATCAGTCTGCTCAGGCTACCACAACAAAATAACACAGACTGAATAGCTTAACAATAGCTATTTTCTCATAGTTTATGGAGACTTGATTAAAGTGCCATCAAACTCAATTTGTGTTGAGGGCTCGATCCCATGAACTGTGAGTTATGACCTGAGCCAAAATCAAGAGTCAGATGCTTAACCAACTGAGCCACCCAGACACCCCCTTCCTCTTCTTTTAAGGATACTAGCCCTATCAGATTAAAGTCTCACCTATATGATCTCACTTAACCTTTATTATCTCCTTCTAGGCCCTATCTTCAAATACAGTCAAACTGGGGGCTAGGGCTTCAAAATATGAATTTCAAGGACACAGTTCCATTCACAACAATGAAAACTCTAACGTATCAATAATTTCATTAAATGCAGATTGTTGATTCATACCAATTAAAAGACACATGAATTTAAAAATATCGATCTCTATGTTATTTACAAGAAACTCATTCCACATATATTATGTAAGTGAGTTAAAAGTAAAAGGATGGGAAAAGATATAACATACAAATACTAATCAAAAGAAAGTTGGAATGGCTGTATTGATAAAAAAATATTATTTTCTGAGCAAAGAAAATTAGCAGGTATAAAGAAGGATATTATACAATTATAAGATGGTTAATTCACCAAGAGGAAAAAAAAAATTCTTAAACATGTTTGCAGCTAACAGAACTCAGAAATATATGAAGCAAAAATCCACCAAAAAAACCAAAAGTACAAATACATATATAAAGAAGACTTCAACACTCACATCTTAGTAGTATATAGAACTAGCAGACATAAAACTAGCAAGCATATAGAAGAGTAAAACAGCATGGAACAATTGGACTTAATTGACCTTTACAGAATACTCCAACAAGGGCAAAACATACTTATCTTCAAGAATACATGGAAAAAATCAAGATGATCCAGGGTCAGCAAACTATGGCTATTGCTCACACAAGCTCATGTGCACTGCACATTATGAGAGGTGACCACCCAAGGTGGTGAATATCAGATGATGGGGATCACTGGAGTCATTTTTGAAGCTAGTTATCATACTGTTCTAACAGTGTTCTCCACTACAATGTTACTACACATATTTCATGAAAGGGTAAAAAACAAACAAACAAAAAATTTAAAAATAGCCCTAAGTCTTAAACAGACCCATCACCAAATTAAAAATACAATGACAAATGAACACATAAAAAGTTGTTGACTATCATTAGCCACTGGGATAATACAAATTAAAACCATTATTAGATTCCACTACAAAGCTACTATAATGGCTAAAATAATATTGACTACACCAAATCCTAGCAGTGTACAAAGTACTGGAAATTTTCTTACTTTGCTGGTAGGAATGTTTAATGGTACAGAAAATTTGCAAAATGGTTTGAAAGTTTCTTATTAAGTTAAAATTACACTTACCATATGATCTAGCAATCTCATTCCTAGGTATTTACCATAGAGAAATAAAAATTAATGTTCACTCAACATCCTACATAAATTTTCATAGTTCCTCTTTTATAATCATCAAAAAGTGGATCAAGTAAAAGGTAAAGATATTGTGGTACATTCATACAATGGAATAATCCTCAGCAATAAAAAGGAACTATTGATACACACGGAAATTTGGGTGGATCTCAAGTTTATACAGAATGTGAAATAAATCAGTATCAAAAAATATATATTGTATGTTTCCATTTATATGACATTCTCAGATATAACAAAACTATAGTGATCAAGATAGATCAAGTAATTTTCAACGAATAAGAATGGGGTTGCTTGTGTAAAGAGATGGCCAAAGGACATTTTGGGAGTAATGGAAGTTTTCTATATCCTGATTTTCGTGGTGTTTGCATTATTTCATACACGTGTTAAAATAATGGTCAGTTTTGCTGTGTGGCAATTTATAAAATAAAAGCAAATAAATGAAAAAATGGTTGCTATTATTATTAGTTTCCTGGTTTCACCAACTTAATACATATTGGGTGTTCTCAGAAACCAGTATAGAGTCTAATTTTGTTCATCAAATGTAATGCACATTTAATAAAAAGAAGTTACTACTATTGATATTATTACAATTATTTAACAATTCTGAAGTAACATCTAGCTTAATCTAATAAACAATTTTTTTAAGTTATCTATTCCTGTATAACAAATTTGTGGCTTAAAACAACACTTTACTATTTTATACTTTGTTCATTAGCTTGGTGGCTTCTCTGCTGATTTTTATTGGGCTCACTTACATGACTACACAGAGCTCAAGAGTTGGCTGGACTAGAAGACCCAAGATGGTCACCGATGACTTCTCTGGCATTAATGCTAGCTGATGACCACGACCACTCAAGTCTTCTCTATATGTCTCTTACACTCTAGTATTCTAGAGCAAAAGATGGCTAAGAGCATCACTCCAAGAGGGTGAAACTAAACGCTATGCTAGGGGGCTTAAAGTCTAGGCTCTGGACCCACGATGCACTTTGCCAATATTCTATTAGTCAAATCAAATCATAAGTTCAGCTCAGTTCAAGAGTTGGCAAAATTGGCTTCACCACTTCATTGCAGAAGACACAAAATATTTGGACTGTATTTTTCTGCCTATCAAACCATTTTATTCTTATATTGTCACAAAAGCTAATGACTAAGTAAACATTTCTGGTATGACAAGCAAGGATAGAAATTTCAAAATTTTCTCAACCCAGTAAGAGAAAAGTACTTTCATTTAGGCTGTTAATCCCATTTTGCCTATGAATAGCGCAATGTTCATAATGCCGCTTACATGTATTTGCAAAGTCTTTTGTTTTTCCTAGAAATTAATTAAAATGGCTGCTGTTTATTTACAGCATGGCTCAGACGAGCACCTAGTTCCCTGCAAGGCAGGCTTGATCTGATAACCTAGCTTCAGTTTCTCTCAGAGGAAAAAAAAATCACGCTAACATAGGAATGACACTCATTAAATTCAGTCTGCCTTGGTTAGGAACTGGAAATAGTAGTTCTCATTTTTATTTGTCAGCTAAGAGAGAATTCTTATGATTAAAATATTGGAGAATTATTTCTACTCTGAAAAGGTGCTAAGTACTTTTCCCAAAGGAAGTTATTTCCAGATTTCCACTTTTAGAACTTCTCCCAAAATTGTCTCTGCAAATATGTTTTCACCCTCACTTTCACTTCTCTCTCCTGCCTTGGTCGTAACTTATTTTATTGTTATTTATTGTAGTCTGCTTATTCAACACATAGGAGTACATGATTATACATATATTGATGCTGCAGTTACATTGGTATGTAAAACAATGTAAAGACAATGTAAAAACAATGTAAAGAGATTCCTGTATTTCCATAGCTGAATATAGGATGCCCGAATAACATACAGGTTTATTTTAGGACCTCTTTTCTTTTCCAATCCAGCAACAGCTTTCAAAGGAGGGCTCACTTGAATTAAGGAATGCAGAAATAACAGCATACCTCAGGAATGTGAAATGGCCCTCTGAACCCGAATGTATGCTGTGCCTAATATTACAACCGTATCTTTCCTTGTTTCCACCCTAAAAGTAATGATCTGATTAATCATACTTCCACTTTGCTGTTAGGTGCCACAGCACCTAAGATTCCTAAGATTAGGAATCTTCAGAGTCATTTTGCACTGTTGATATCTACTGAGCTTGTCCTCATCTAAAAGCCCATGCTTTGTCACTATGGATTTCTGTCAAGCCAAATTTCTTCCACCTACTATTATAAATATGTTTCTGTGTAACATTCATGTGTGTGTGTGTGGATGAAGGAAAGAGATGTTTAATACTTTTCTTCAAGAGTTTTGGAATCTTCTGAATGCTCATATTGCCAACAATGATATTAACGATGCCTCATGAATTTGTGTAATGAATAAAAGATTGTGTTTTCTCCTTCATGAATTATGGGAATAAGTGTGTGAGGTACATCTTAATAAAGGGAAGATAGGTTTCTAAAAATACCTTATTAGATATCAAGTCACTATTAATATTCAATAAAACTTGAGTCACAGAAAACACACTTGATTGGCAATTTGATAGAAAAAGTTGATTTTTTGGCAGCCTATTTTTAGACCAAAGTCTGACACAAGAGAAACAGTGAATATGGCATGAAAAAACAAAGTGCACTGATGCACAAGCCAGAAAGGCCAACTTTCCTGACATCTTCACTTATGTTTTAAACCATTCTATGAATTTTTCTATATATATATACATACCTAGTACTCCATTCAATTGAAAGTGATGCTCAGAATAAAAAATCTGAGATTACAGAATAGCCCAGTATAAAATACTAACTGAATTTCACTATGCAGCACTATCAAAATCAGAAAAAAGCAGATGCTTTTTCTTTTTCATTCTTATCTAAACAAAAAGTTAAATTCCTCAAACTTCCCCAGTTTCCTTCTATTCATTGTGACTTCTTACATGCCAAAATTCTTATTTTCTTCCCTTTTACTAATTTCAAAATAGAAATATACTTATAGAGATGTTATATATACACACTCATCTCTGCTTTTCTCTTGGAAATGTATCTTGCTAAAAGAACGGTAGAACTAACAAAATGGGTGGATACTAACAAAATGGATACATAACAATCTTCAAAACAAGGAAATGATATACAAAATCAATTCATTGAAATAAAAGATATTAATTCAATGTTTACTATGGGTCAACATTGCGCTGAGGATCAAAGTGATGCCATGTGTGACTGCAAGTCCTAATCTCAATCACAGAGTAGCTTCTCATTACGTTTTTTAAATCTCAACTACATACCAATTAAATGATTTTCATTTGACATTTGAATCAGCTAAAGTCTACTAACTTCTACTTCTTTAACTTTCCTTTTGACATTATTTGTATTCAAGTGGTATTACCTAAGATTGGCAAAATCTAACCTATATGAAGAAGTTGATTTCAAATAGTGGCAGACCAATCTAAGTGGAATCTAAACAGTCTGTGAAACAAAAATTAAACTCACTAAATACATAAACTGAGACCCACAAGTTAGTCAAAAGGGTATGTATACCACTTTGCAACATAAATACTGTGTTTTATTTATTATTGTTATTTTTTTATTTGAGAGAGAGTGGGGGAGAGAGGCAGAGGGAGAGAGAGAGAATCCTAAGTAGGCTCTGCACTCAGCATGAACCCAGACATGGGGCTCATCTCTTGACCCTGTTATCATGACCTGAGTAGAAATCATGAGTTGGACACTCAACTGAGCCACCCAGATGCTTCACAAAAATATTCTTGATAATATTCAAAATAGAGAAACCCATATAAAACACAGGAACCAAAGTATGATCCTATTGATCATTTATGTAAAAGCAAGTATATTCATTTTAGATATTTCCTTTACCTGAGTATTCTCAAAAGGCACTCACCTCTGGCACATTTCACTACCATCAATAGAAAGCATTCCACGTAGCTGGAAGTGTTTTGGTTTAGGAATCAAAAAACATGGGTCCTGGCCCAAAATTTGTAATTACCTTGGTATGGGAAGAAGATTATTTTGAGTTCTTTGGTCTATTTCTCATCTATAAAAGGAGGAAATTACACTTGTTTTCTTTATCAACATACCAAGAGAGTCCCAATGCTCCGCATACTCCAGATCATTCCTTTCCTCGGCCCCCTATTCTCACTGGTTGGAAAAGAGTGCCCAGGTGAATTCCATATGTTCATTGCAAGACTTTCACTTTCCCTTCCCCCTCTAGAGTTTCACTAATATTATTTGCTAGGAGATTTTCCAGAACTTATTTCCTTTATCTAGCTTATATCAACAATAGAGAAGAAATAGAAAATATTGGCTAAATTGGAGGTGAAGTGTTTGCTTTATTACTTATCCACAGAGCTATATGGAGATAGAATCAGATGACCTAGATATACCTGACTTCTAAACAAGTCTATTGGTGACTGATATATATAAACAACAAATTTCTGTATGTTGATTTTGTATTCTGAAACTTTACTGATTTTTTTTATCAGTTCCATCAGGTTTTTGGTGGACTCTTTCAGCTTTTCTATACATAGTGTCATGTCATCTAAAAATAGTGAAAGTTGTACTACTTCTTTGGCAATTTGAATGCCTTTTATTTCTTTTTGTTGTCTGATTGCTGTGATTAGGACTTCTAATACTATGTTAAATAACAGTGCTGAAAGTGGATATCCCGGTCTTGTTCATGACCATAGGAAATACTCTGTTTTTTCCCATTGAGGATGATACTAGCTGGGGGGTTTTGGTATATAGCCTTTAATATGTTGAGATATGTTCCCTCTAAACCTACTTTTTGAGGATTTTTATCATGAATGGATGTTGCACTTTGTCAAATACTTTTTCTGCATCTATTGAAATGATCATATGGTTCTTATCCTTTTTTGTATTAATGGGATATATCATGTAGATTGATTTGCAAATATTGAACCACCCTTGTTGTTTTTTTTACATTTATTTATTTTTGAGAGACAGAGTGTGAGCAGGGGAGGGGCTGAGAGAGAGAGAGTGGCTTTTTGTTTGTTTTTTGTTTTTTTTTGTTTTCCTAGCTCCTTTAGGTGTAAGGTTAAGTTTTTTATTTGAAAGTTTTCTTGTTTCTTACTGTAGGCATGTTTTGCTATATACTTGTCTCCTAGGATTGCTTTTGCGGCCTCTCAAAGGTTTTGCACCATTGTGTTTTCAATTTCGTTTCAATGTTTTTAATTCTTCTTTCATTTCCTAGTCGATCTATTTTTGTTTAGCACATGTGGTTTAACATCCATGTATTTGTGGTCTTTCCCTATTTTTTTCTTGTGGTTGACTTTTAGTTTCATAGCAATGTGGTTATAAAAAGGTGCATGGTACAACTTCATGTTTTTTATTTGTCGATGCCTGTTTTGTAACCTAATATGTGATATATTCTGGGGAATGTTTCATGTGCACTTGACAAGAATGTGTATTCTGCTGTTTTAGGATGTAATGTTTTGAATATATCTGTTAAGTCCATCTGGTCCAGTGTGTCATTCAAAACCATTGTTTTCTTTTTATATTCTATTTAAATGGTCTGTCCACTGATATAAATGGGGTATTAAAATCCCATACTACTATTGCATTATAATCAGTTAGTTTCTTTGTGTTTGTGTATTGTGTTTGTGTTATTGTTTTATACATTTGGGTGCTTTCATTTCGGTGCATATTTATAATTGTTGTATCTTCTTGTTGGATTGTCCCCTTTATGATTATATAGTGCCTTTCTTTGTCTCTTTTTTTAAATTTTTTTAACGTTTATTTATTAAAAAAAATTTTTTTTAACATTTATTTATTTTTGAGACAGAGAGAGACAGAGCATGAACAGGGGAGGGTCAGAGAGAGGGAGACACAGAATCCTAAGCAGGCTCCAGGCTCTGAGCTGTCAGCACAGAGCCTGATGCGGGGCTCCAACCCATGGACCGTGAGATCATGACCTGAGCCAAAGTCGGCAGCTTAACCGACTGAGCCACCCAGGCACCCCAACGTTTATTTATTTTTGACACAGAGACAGACAGAGAATGAACAGGGGAGGGTCAGAGAGAGAGGAAGACACAGAATCCGAAGCAGGCTCCAGGCTCTGAGGTGTCAGCACAGAGTCTGATGCGGGGCTCGAACTCACGGATTGCGAGATCATGACCTGAACCGAAGTCAGACGCCTAACAGACTGAGCCACCCAGGCGCCCCTTTCTTTGTCTCATATAATAGTCTTTGTTTTCAAGTCTAAGTTATCAGATGTAAGTATTGCTACTCTTTCATTTGACATTCGTTTGCATGGTAAATATTTCTCCATGTCCTTTCAATTCATAGGTGTCTTTAGGTCTAAAATGACTCTCTTATAGGCAACATATAAATGGGACTTGTTTTGTGTTTTTTGTTTTGTTTTGTTTTTATCCATTCTCATACGCTATGTCTTCTGATTGGAGCATTTAGTCCATTCATATTCAAAGTAATTATTGATAGACATGTATTTATTTCCATTTTATTCCTTGTTTTCTTGTAGTTTCTGGAGATTTTCTCTGTTCTTTTCTTGTCTGTTTCACTATTGGTCTCTGCACTCAAAGAGAGCCCTTTAATATTTCTTGCAGGCTGGTTTAGTGGTAATAAACTCCTTTAGTTTCTGTTTTTGTTTTTTTTAATCTGGAAAACTCTTTCTCTTTCCTTCTGTTCTGAATGATAGCCTTACTGGATACAGTGTTCTTGACTACCAGTTTTTCCAATTCCACATGTTGAATAGATTATGCCACTTCCCTCTGGCTTGCCAAGTTTCTGTTGAGAAATCTCCAGCTAGTCTTATGGGTTTTTCCTTGTAATATAAGGACTTCCTTATCTTGCTGATTTTAAGATCTTTTCTTTACCACTATATTTTATTACAAGATTAACTTATCACTAAATGTAATTATAATCTGTCTTGGTGCTGACCTGCTTTTGTTGATTTTGATGGGAGTTCTCTGTGCCTCCTGGATGTGAATGTCTGTTTCCTTCCCCAGATTATAGTAGTTTTCTGCTATTATGTCCAGAAAGAAGTTTTCTGGCCCCTTTTTTCTCTCTTCTTCTGGGAATCATATAATACACATTATTACATTTGATGCAGTCACTGAGTCCCTAAGTCTATTCTCATGACCCATAATTATTTTGTTCAGCTTGTTTATTTTCTTTTTTTTTTTTTTATTTTTTTTTCAACGTTTATTTATTTTTTTGGGGGACAGAGAGAGACAGAGCATGAACGGGGGAGGGGAAGAGAGAGAGGGAGACACAGAATCGGAAACAGGCTCCAGGCTCCGAGCCATCAGCCCAGAGCCCGACGCGGGGCTCGAACTCACGGACCGCGAGATCGTGACCTGGCTGAAGTCGGACGCTTAACCAACTGCACCACCCAGGCGCCCCAAGCTTGTTTATTTTCTATAATTCTATCTTCTATATCACTTATTCATTTCTCTGCTTGTCCTATCCTTGTTGTCATCACATCCAATCTGTCTTGAATCTCAGTTATTCCATTTTTCATTTCTGCCTGTTTTTTAAACTTTTTTTTTTAATCTCTACAGTAACCGTTCTTCCTGATTTCTTCCATGTTTTTCTCAAGCCCAGCAATAATCCTTGATTGTTGCTTTAAATTCTCCCATCATGTGTATTACTTATATCTGTTTTGAATTAGATCTCTGGTTGTAACCTTTTCTTGTTCTTACATTTGGGACAAATTCCTCTATCTTTGAATTTTGTCTCTGCCATCTTATATGTGTTAGAAAAGGCAGTTAAGTCTCCTGTTCCTGAAAGTAATGGCCTTATGGAGAAAAGGTCATATCATGGCCAAGGCCTGGCACTTCAGGGAATGTCTCCAGGATATGTGGAATGCACACTGCTATTGTGTTTTGAATACTCTATCCTTCAGGCTAGTCATCTACAGAGGCACTCCTTCTCTGTTCTGGGAAGCATTTGGTTCCTGGCCTGAATGTGTTGAATTTTAACTAGGTGTGCTCTGGTTTGCTTGTGAAATGAGATCTGACACTACCTACACCAGAACTAATGCCCTGAAGAACTCTCTGTATGGGAGATGTGGTATGAACAAGAGTTTGTGCTGGTCTTCTGAGGTAGGGGCCCACTGTAATGGGAATGAGTCAAGCATGACTAAAAAGGGCAGTCTCACTAAACACAGGGAGAGGCAATGGTGGGACTTGGTGTATGCAAGTTAGGCAGCCAGTGGCAATGCTGTGCTGGTTTTTCTACAGGTGGCTCTATGTTTTTGCTCAGGGTGGAGGAGGGAAATGGCACTAGCCAGGTCCTTTGTTCCCAGAGAGACATCTCCATGAATGCTACTTCTCAGGGAAGCACTCTGAGAAGAGTGAATAATCTCCCCACTCTGTGCCTAAGGTGCTCTTCACATTGCTGTTTGCATCCTGTTTGTTCCCAGGTTGTTTGCTTGCCTTTTCTCCAAGAGAAGTACAATCCTCTCCAGTCCTTATCCCAACCAAGCCTCCTAATCTTTAAACTCCAGGCTGTAAGCCATGCTGGTTCTATGAAATCACAAAATTCAGCCTGTCTCATTTTCGAAGCCAATGGCTTTGGGGAAATGTTCTCCTTGTGCATTCCCTTGGCCCTTCTCAACAATCATGGAACCCTCCACTCCATATCACCTGCAATCTATTTCTCTCCTAAATTACATTTCTGTACTTCCTATTTTCTTTGATACGAACTTTTCTCTCCCTTTGGTTTTGGAGTTTGCTCTATCAGTCTCCAGGTCGATTTCTGGGAAAACTGGGGTAATGTGATATTTATCTACTGTTCATGGGATGAGAGGACCTTATGGTCCTCCTATACTGCCACCATCTTCCTCTTTCATTCAAGGACAGAGTTGTCTATTTGATTTGTTTACTACTATATGTTCAGTATGTAGAATAATTCCTTGCTTATCATGCACACCTGTAATGGGCTGGCTGTTTGTATCCCCCTAAATCCAATTGTTGAGGCCCTAACCCCCAATATGATAGTATTTAGAAGTTGGTTCTTCAACAGGTAATTAGATTTAGATAAGGTTATGAGGCCAGGGTCCTCACGATCAGACCAATGTTCTTATAGGAAGAGATAAGAGGGCCTATTAATTAATTCGTTTTTTCTTTCTCTCTCTTCCCCTTCCCTTGCATGCTCAGAGAGAAATCATGTGAGCACAGAGCAAGATGGCAGCCATCTGCAAGCCATGAAGAGAGCCCTCACCATGAACTAAATGTGCCAGCAGCTTGATCCAAAACTTCTCAATCTCTAGAACTATGAGAAATAAATGTCTGTTGTTTAAGTCACCAACTCTATGGTATTTTCTTGTTTCTTTTTTAAAATTCCAATATAGTTAAAACACAGGTTATATTAGTTTCAGGTGTACAAATACAGTGTTTTGACATCTCCATACATCACCCAGTGCTCATTACAAGTACCTCCTTAATCCACATCACCTATTTCATTTCTCTCCCACCACTCACCTCCCCTCTGATAACCATGAGTTTGTTGTCTATAGTTTAATTCTGTTTATTGGTTTCCATATTTTTTCCTTTGCATATTTTGTTTCTTAAATTCCATATATGAGGGAAATCGTATGGTATTTTGTGGGGAATAAGCTTAGAAATTTCCCGGGGTTACAACAATGGGTTAACAAGGCATAAAGAAGTACAAAGCCATAGGAGGCTCACACCCGAGTTTGGATAAACAGGACAAGGCAACCAAGAACAGGGAGGTGCAAAGGCACCCAATACATAGGTATATGAAATAGGCGAGATTAGATATTCAGGGTGGAAGCACCCCCTCCCGCCCCCCAATTTAGTATTATAGCAGAAAGCTGCTTTCACAGGAAGGAAGGACAAAGTTAGGTAAACAGGTAAATTGGGCTATAGACTGCTGCACTGCAGGTGAAGAAGCCCTAAGCAGAGATGATTAACAAAAGAAAAAGTGCCTTGTTAACTGTGAGATCAAATGTCCTACGTATCTCATCCCCTAGGCTGGCTAAAATAAACAGAGGTGGTGCCTCATGTCTACTGTAAACAACCTTCTACCCCACTGCCTGGCGTAAGGATTTTGCTTTGTATTAACCCAAACCCCTAACCCCAAATATCTTCAAGAACCCCTTTCCCACACATCCACAAGTTAATGTTCACAGATTCATTGTCTCTTTGTGCACATCCATCGCCATGTTTGCAAGCCTTCTGATCCTAATAAAAATGGGGCAAGGACCCTTATTTGGGGCTCTTATCTTTTCCTGGATGTTACCCATCTCTTGTTTTTCATCCTGCATCCTGCTTTTTTGCTGGCCAATAGAGAACTTTAGACTTAGAGTCTATAACAGTGTTTGTCTTTCTTTCTCTAAATGACATATTTCATTTAGTACAATACACTCTAGCTCTATTGATATTGTTGCAAATGGCAAGATTTCATTCTTTTATTATGGCTGAATAATATATATCACATCTTCTTTATCCATTCATATATTGATGAATACTTTGATTTCACACTTTGGCTATTGTAAAAAAAATGCTGCAATAAACATAGGGGTGCCTGTATCCCTCTGAATTAGTGTTTTAGCTTTTTTGGGGGATGGGGGGTGGGGGTAAATAGCCAGTAGTGCAATTATTAGATTTTAACTTTTTTAAGAATACAATAAGTTGTTTCATGATTTTATTTTCTTTTGCCCTCTCCTACTCTCTCTTCCAAAGAAATCAAAGAAAAAATTAAAATAGCTATTGCTTTGAATTATGATTGTGATATAACTGTTTTAATGAAGTATTTTTAGATGAATTTGTGGGTATGCCATTTATAGTGACTATTATTGATTAAAAATAGTAGAGGAGGAAAATTAGGTTTTAGAAATGGATAAAAGTGATAGCATAGGAGATTTTAGTCTTCTACTATTTTCATATTTTCAGATTAATCAGTATTTTTCAAAGCATTAAAATTAAAAATGACCTTTACATTTGTCTGTACTATGAAGATTAAACGTAAGAGAGGAAAAGTAAACTGTTTTACCTAAATGGAATGCATAATTATGGGCCTCCTTGAGCAGATATTGAGCGGAAATTATAGCATACAAAAACAATGTGTTCTTTTCTGATTTTTAAGAGACTCTCAGTTAAGAATTGGGTAAAACAAATGTAAAGGATACTTGTCTGTAATCCTTTTCACTCATATAGCCCATGAACAGTTTAGTTTTCTGGGAAACTATGGGAGTTTTATTGTTAGATTATAATTTATGATATATATCTAAAGCAAGGACACTACATTGATTAAAGTACTATAGAAGAATGTTTTTTTTTTTTAGTTCCTTACATTCATGTTACTACTAAAAATATCACTGTAAAACTTGTTTAAATTAAGGCATCATGGGCTGCCTGGCAGGCTCAGTCAGATGAGCATGAAACTCTTGATCCTGGGGTTGTGAGTTTGAGCCCCGTATTGTGTATAGAGATTAAATAATAACGTTTTTTAACAGTAGATTAAAATTAAGGTATAGTGTACAAGAGTAAACCTGACCAGAACAAAAGCCTATGAGTTTTCCTAAATACACCAAAATATTCAGGATTTTGATTGTTAGTTCCAAGCCCTAGTGTGAATTATAAATAGGATTCTCAGAGTCCTAAGTGCTCTAAAATTAATTCAAAAAGGATTTTAGTCCACAAAAAGTACTGCAATCTTTCCAAGATCAAGCAAACAAAAGAGTCATAGAAGAATTTATTATTTATGTCAATTTAGATTTTGGTTAATATCACCTTGAGATGGTTTTTCAAACCTATTGCAAAAAGCTACTTTTCCCGAAGTTTCTCAGAAATAGACTATTTATATAAAATATAGCATAAAAAAATAACCCATTTCATTTATAGGTATTTTTAAACACCATCCTAATGTCTTCACATATTAAATAATATTAACGAAGTCAGTTAAGCATCTGACTTCGACTCAGTTCATGAGTGTGAGCCCTGTGTCAGGCTCTGGGCTGACAGCTCAGAGCCTGGAGTCTGCTTCAGACTCTTTGTCTCCTTCTCTCTCTGCCCCTCCCCTGAACATGCTCTCAAAAATAAACATTAAAAATATTTTCTTAATAAATAAAATAATGTTATTTTGATTTAAAACATCTTCCTGGTACTCCTCCCACATATACATATTGGTTAGTATTTCCTCTCAGTTTTTGCTTCCTTCTCACATTCAAAGGCTATTCTTTTTTTTTCCTTCCCAGCCTGACATAGGAGTGCCAGATGTACAAGAAAATACCTAAATTTACATTTCAAATTTAAAAAAATGAGTATTTTTTAGCATAAGTATATTCCAAGTAGTATATAGAACATAGTTATACTTAATTATTCATCATTTATCTAAAATTCAAATTTAACTAGATGTCTTGTATTTTTTATTTGCTAAAGCACTAAGCCTAAAATTGGACTGCATACTTAGCATTCTTTAATGGAATTAACCCTACAACGAGATGTTTTAGCATTTGGCTTTTTCAAAAAGTTGTATATAAAGAGAATAACTGATTAAGTATTCAAAGACTTTGAGCAATGAATTACTTTAACTTGTGTAAATAATCATTCTGAAGCTTAATTATATATGCAAAAATTTATATTGATTGATGGCATGTTGATAAAGCTCCAGTCTAATCTCTTTTAAAAGTTGCCCTTAGGGTCACCTGGGTGGCTCACTGGTTAAGCTTCCAACTTTGGCTCAGGTCATGATCTTGCAATTTGTGAATATGAGCCCTGCGTGGGGCTCTGCGTTGACGGCTTACAGTCTGGAGCCTGCTTTGGATCCTGTGTACCTCCCTTTCTCTCTGTGCCCCTCCCCCGCTCATGCTCTGTCTCCCAAAAATTAATAAAAGTTTTTTTAAAAAAAAGAACTAAGGGGCGCCTGGGTGGCGCAGTCGGTTAAGCGTCCGACTTCAGCCAGGTCACGATCTCGCGGTCCGTGAGTTCGGGCCCCGCATCAGGCTCTGGGCTGATGGCTCAGAGCCTGGAGCCTGTTTCCGATTCTGTGTCTCCCTCTCTCTCTGCTCCTCCCCCCGTTCATGCTCTGTCTCTCTCTGTCCCAAAAATAAATAAACGTTGAAAAAAAAAATTTAAAAAAAAGAACTAAAAAAAAAAAATTCTCTAGCTCTGTCTTACAGGGCTTTGTTCTCTTACCTCTAAGTTCCCATTAAAAAATATTTTAAACTTACTAATCATTATGTATGTACTTTATATACATACATACACATATATTTACCTGTATAACCCATTAGCACATTTCTTTGTTATATTGCTATTTTCTTTTAATATGTCTGTCTTTGTGAATAACAAGCCCCTGGGAGGACAAATAGATATTTTACTTCTGTATCTCAGCTTAACATATCCCAGTTAATTGAATTAGTGGAAATATCAAGCTACAATGAAATGGCAGCTAAGCACTGATACTCCAACCAATTGGGAATGGTAGATGGTAACTTTATGTATTCTTTAGTTAAAAGTCTCATACCCTCTTGTTAGGTCAAGGCAGAAAATAAACCAGACACTAGATATTTAAGTGAAACCTCCAATTTATTGTGCCTTGGGGGAAATACGTATGTCGTGTGTGTGTGTTTTCCTGAGATATGGAAAGTAGTTGGAACCATTAAAATAGATGATACACTCATTATAACAATTGAACTAGGAAACTAGGGAAAAAAATATTGGGATTGTTACTTTTCCTTTTCACAGATAATAATCCTCAAATATTTGGTCCCCTATTATTCGAATCTCAGGAGTATAGTAATGTGAAGTCATGAAAATGGCTGTTTTAAAATTTTCCTAATGCTCTATACATATCTAGGATAAATTAGCTATATTGAATTTTTTTCTTCTATGTAGCTTCCCCCAACCCCATAATTATTCTAGAAAATTTAGTTTGACTTATAGAAAGCCTGAAGCCATGAAAATCAAGTCGTTTTGAATCTTTTCAAACTATATACATTTTTTAATATAGAAAGTGTCATATTTTCATCCATCCAACATAATATGACCTAAAATTATTAATGGTCTAAGTTAAATAACTAAGCCCAAAATAACACATATCTGTTATTTCCCCCCAGTTTCTTTTTCCCCTTCTTTTGGTAAGAAACTTGTGGTATTATTTGGGAATAACACTTTCCTCATTAAATGTAATCTTGGTGTGGCTGTCAAAGACCTTGTATTTCTCTTACGGATAAATACTTCACATAAGCTAGGATGGATAATATCTTCTCCCTAGAATGTGACACTAGAGGAGGTACAGAAAACTGAAAATAATTGAGACCCTCAAATAGTTGTGGCTTACCCAGATCCAAGGAGCTTCCATGATTCCTGACCTGTTGAAGAACTGGTTCTACAAATTTTTCTTTTTCTTCTTTCTCTTTCTTTCTTTCTTTCTTTCTTTCTTTCTTTCTTTCTTTCTTTCTTTCTTTCTTTCTTCCTTCCTTCCTTCCTTCCTTCCTTCCTTCCTTCCTTCCACTTGTGGAGCTAGTTCATATCCTTCCAGCAAATTCAATTTATTTGAGTAGAACCATTTGGGTTGCTTGAAACTAAAGAACTTTAGCTAATTCACAAATTTACACATTTATTTAAGACAGAAGAGGAAAAAGGAAAAGTTGCAAATAACATGGAGACTGCATTAATTTGCAAGTGTTGCCTTAACAAAGTACTATACACTAGGTGGCTTCAAACACAGAATTGTATTTTTTGTTTAATATTGGAGGCTAGGAGTCTGAAATCATGGTGTCTAAGGCTTCTCTGTGGCTTATAGGTAAACTTCTCTTTGCGTCTATGTCTTAATATACTCTTCTTTTTTAAATGTTTATTTAATTTTTAATATTTATTTATTTATTTAGAGAGTGTGAGCATGCAGGGGAGGAGCAGAGAGAGAGAGAGAGGCAGAGAGAGGGAAAGAGAGAGAAAAAGAATCCCAAGCAGACCCTGTGCTGTCAGTGCAGAGCCACTCAGATGCTCCTTAATATATTCTGTTAAGGATACCAGTCATATTGTTAAGGCCTACTTTAGTGACCTCATTTTACTTAGTTACCTTCCTAAAGACCCTAACTCCAAATGCACTCACATTCTGAAATACTGGGACTTAGGGCTTCAACCTATGAATTTGGGGGGTATACAACTCAGTCCATAACAGAAACAATGTTATTGGGTTGGGGGTATAACTGCATTACTTATGGCCATGGAGAAATGGAGGCTTTTTAAAAATGTAACTAAGTGAAGTGATAAGGAAAAATGGGGGATTCAGAACATGCAAGTTAAGGTCAGAGAGAAATTCAGTAATATTTGGGCTGACTGATGGATTTTACATTTTATTGTCTGTAAGAAAAGACTTTAGAAGTATCATCACTTATTTTTCCCCACTGATTTGCACAAATATATATGTCTACATTAGTAATATGGAAAAAAATATCTCTAAAATTTGCTTTCTTGGAAATCAGATACACTTTGCATTCTTTATGAAAACTGAAAAATAAAAATGTTGCATTTACATTTATGGAGATGCTAATGCTGGTGGATTTTTCCATAACTGTTTTCAAGCATTTTAAAATATAAGCTAGAGTAAGCAATTATTTTACATCATGACTCAACATTACAAAACTAAAACAAAAGTTTAATGAAACCATGCTTTCCTTACCTATGTGTGATGCACTCTTATTTTTCTTTGATGTAATTCTAAAATATTTTCTTAAAAAAAATTGTCACCTTATTGTAGGATTTTTTTTACCTCAATATCCAGGGTTCTTTGTTTCACAGCTTCAAAGAATGAAGTGGTGGACACAAAAGTATAAAATTAGGAAGAGTAGTAGGAAAGCCCTCTTTACAGAGAGGGTACATTTAATGCCCACTGACAAAAGGCAAGGGTCCTTGTTTTATAAGGTTCTGGTCACCTCCCCCCCTCCATCCCTTCCTCCTTGTTCCTTCTCAGGTTCTACCCTTATTGACTGCATAGCTCTAGGTGCTGGGTTGTCCATTCCTGATTGGCTTGTTTCCATTGTATGAGGGGAGCTCTATGGCCATACTTGGGTCTTTTGTCAAATTCCTGAGAGGAACCTGGGGCGGAGGAGGGGGGAGTAGGTAACGTTATATTCTTAAAAGGAACCTTACATCTGAGGGGTTTGCTGTGGTGAGACACTCCCAGCATTGTTCCAAAATCTGTACTTTTCCTCACCCAGGGACTTCAGGTCCTAATAGTTCCCTCTCTGCCTCTTTTATCCTATCTATTCCCTATCATAACTGAATAAAATGATTTCATAACTCAGTAATCAGTCACAATCCGCAGTGTGAAAAATACTATACTACAGAAATTGCAGGAATAGTAATACCATTGTAGAGTGGGAAAGAACATTTTTTTATTATCAAAATATTTTGATATAAATTATCCATTATTCTCCATTATGTGTATAACTGTTATGCTCCCTTGTAACATCTTGAGTGAAAATAGTTCTATAGTAAAAAAGATGAAAAACATGTTTTTATTGAGTAATCCCCTTGTCCAAGTTATATTAAAAGACACAGGGCAAAATGCCATTTTTCTTCTTTTTTTAATGTTTTATTTTTATTTTATTTTTGAGAGAGAGTGTGTGCGAGTGGGGGAGGCACAGAGAGAGGGGGGCAGAGGATCTGAAGTGGGCTCCATGCTGACAGCAGTGAGCTTGATGTGGGGCTGGAACTCAGGAACTGCAAGATCACAACCTGAGCCAAAGTTGGATGCTCAACCAACAGAGTCACCCAAGCACCCCAAAATGCCATTTTTCAAAATATCTATTTACAAATTCTATAGTCAGTTTTGAAGAACTGTCTAATAGAATTTCTCACAGTGATGGAAATACTGTATAATCTGTGCTGTTGAATATGGTAGCCACATGTGGCTAGTAAGCATATGAATAATGTGTTATTAGAAGAATTAAAAATTTAATTTTATTTTACTAATGAAAATAGCCACATGTTGCTAGTGGCTGCCATATTAAGGAGCACAACTCAAGGACTTCCTCTATGACTCAAAGTGTTGGCATCTAACATGCTGCTAACCTTATTTTTAGAAAACTCTTTGAACAGAATTCTTGTAGAAATATCACGCTTTTCTTACCCACTATAAATAGACATTTATTTAAAACTGAAACTTCCATGTAAGGGTTATGTGTAGATGGTAAGGGGTAAAATGTGGTAATTCATATCAGTGGCAAATTAAATCTCATGTATGTATAGATATCAAGCAAAGGTTACAAGAAAGAAAGAAATGTCAAGCCCTCTACAGAGATTAAGTGTGGGATGCAAAGCACATTACCCTCAGGTGAGTGTTCAGAAATGCAAAGAAGGGTTCAAAGCCAAGTCACAGGTAGAGATCCAAATTGCTTGGCATAATTAAAGATGGGATGAAGCAAGTGGCTAAAATGCATAAGTTGAAAAAATGTGAATGAAGTCTTAAGGGTAAGAGGAGGCTGAGACCCAGAGCCAAAGGAAGGCTGGAATGAGTGGAGAAAACTGATCAATGAAAAATTTCTGGTAATAAGGGAATCTTAAATATAAGAACTTCTAGTTTCAATTTTAAAATCCTTAGCAAAACCATTAATATTTTTTGAAATAATATGACTGCACTAAACTCTCAGGGAATTTTGTGATATTCCGGAAACCAACGATATCAAAGAAATACAGTAGATATCTATATTGGGATTAAAAGTGTACAAAGAGGGTGGAGGGTCCCACGCGAGGCTTGATCTCACGATCCTCGGATCATGACCTGAACCCAAAGCAAGAGTTAGATGCTCAATCCCCTGAGCCATCTAAGAGCTTCTCCTTCTGACATTTTCATAAATAAGACTACGGGGATTGTGAAATCTTTACTATATTCTTGGCTTTGGCACTGATGTAGGATAAGATCTAATAAAATACATATGGGGTAATTTGATAACAATTGACCTTAGTTTAAAACACTGGTTGTTATGGAAATTTAGTTGTTTTTGAAACTTATTTAATAAGGAAATGTGTAGAATTTTCTACAAGTCAGGAACTCTTCTAATCACTTAAAAATATTCTGTTTATGGGGCGCCTGGGTGGCTCAGTCGGTTAAGCGTCCGACTTTGGCTGAGGTCATCATCTTGCGGTCAGTGAGTTTGAGCCCCGCATAGGGCTCTGTGCTGACAGCTCAGAGGCTGGAGCCTGCTTCAGATTGTGTGTCTCCCTCTCTCTGCCCCTCCCCCACCCATACTCGTGCTCTCTCTCGCTCGCTCTCTCTCTCTCTCTCTCTCCCTGTCAAAAATAAATAAACTTAAAAAAAATTTTTTTAATTCTGTTTATAATTGCCACAATATACCCACTTTTTAGTTGCAGAAATTGAAACAGTTTAAGCAATTCCTGCAAAGTTTCACCACTAGCGAGCAGAGGAATCCTG
Organism: Herpailurus yagouaroundi; assembly: GCF_014898765.1. Lineage (NCBI taxonomy): Eukaryota > Metazoa > Chordata > Mammalia > Carnivora > Felidae > Herpailurus > Herpailurus yagouaroundi. The sequence continues at coordinate 53,281,815 of NW_024412377.1, forward strand.
GAATCCAACATCAGCAGTGTATTCCTGGAGTTCATGCTCCTTGGGAATAAAAATTGTGCCAACAAAATGAATAGAAGAATAAATAAAGTAGGTTCTGGAATAAAACATATCTAAGCTCACCTCATTGATTTTCTAGCTATGTGACCTGTTTAAGTGATTTGTTTTTTCCATGTTGTATTGAATTTCAAGATTGAGTTTGAATTAAGGATTGAGTTTCAGTTAATCTATTGCCAGATTAAATATGATTTATACTTTGGATTTAGAATTTTACTTTTACTTTATTTTATTTTGTAATCTATTTGTTCACCAATAATTTTAAGTGCTTATTTTTTTCCAGGCACTCTTATTATAAGTATATAAGAACAACCATGGTTAACACAAAGGTTCCTGATCTTATGAAACTTATACGTTATATACCTATTAGCTCTTTTAACACCCTAATTAGTAGCCCAAACCATAATTTGATTGTGTCCCCATTTTGTTCCATTAGAATCCAATCAGTGCTCTCAAGGTATGCCTGAAGTTTATCGATTTGTCTTTGGAAGAAAAAAATAAAAAAAGATCATTTTACTGAACATCTGTTCCTTGGAGTCAGGTGATACATTTTTCAAATAATGTGACTGTCCTAACTAGTCTATATTTACCGAGGACAAAGGCAAGCTTCATTACAGATGAAAATGGTTGGCTTCCTGCCACAAGGATATCATCTCCTTGTCAAGAAACATTTGAGGCACATCAAAGAATGGTAATTAGTGTTAATAGGAAACCCAACAAAATCAATTCCTTTCCTGCATTTAGTCTCCCAGGAGGAGTTTGGCTTCAGCTCACTACTGATGGATAGGCTCCTTGAATTTGGGAGAATGGCACTATGATTATTTGGGCTGTTTAAACTAGAAATGTTTCTCTTAGGATTGCCGTACAATCACCATCACCCCTTTAGAGATACATTTGGATCTTGATTAGTCACCACAGTTCCACAGAGAGTGCAGTTAGAAAAAGATTGTATCTGACAATGAGCTCTACAAATCATTGCAATTTCTGGACAGGGTCAAGTGTAGTGAGTATTAAGAAGAAATAATACTGTGATCACAGGGTAAGTTAGATGTGCTTTGTATTATCCCAGCTGGTATATAAAGGATATTTTATTTGCTTTGTTTTTATTTGTTTGCCTTCTTAACATTCACTGCTCATTCTTTTGACAATAGCACACAGACCTGAATTCTTGGAATCACCTATTTCTCATTATTAGTCTTCTGGCTCCAACTATGAATATACTATCCAGCCCGGGCCAGTCGTCTTGTTATCTCTTCTAGCTACACTAGACTGGAAGCATGACTCAAGTCAGCCAGTCCAGTGAAACTGAATTCTTGCATTTTTATGGAACTATGAGGAAAATGAAAATCTCTTTTATGCTGAGACTGGTTGTTGAGAGCAGGATCCATTATAAGCTTAATAGCATTTGGGTTTTCCATGCAGGAAGAGACTGACTGACTGAATCCAAAATGGAGGAAAGCCACAAAACAAAGAGAAAACAAGTTCATGTGGTGTTGAGATTCTGACTCTAGCTTTCTGGAAGATCACTCGATCTGACCTTTCACTCTTAAGTTCTACAAGTCACCAATTCTTCTTCTATACAGACAATTTTGGTTTGACTTCTGTCTCTAGGAGTCATTTGGAATTGTTCAAACTTTCACTCTTGAAAAATAGGGCCCTATTTTTCCTTCTATGAGCCAGGAATGGAGAAGGGTGCCCATGTGGACTAAGGCACAGAAAACAAGGCCAAATCATGAGGCTATCTTGACTTAGAAAAGGTTATTCCATGAGTTGAAGTCCAAGGAGACAGTTAAAGGAAACTGGATCCAAAGCCAAAATTTGGAAATAAGTTCAGGTAACAGTTGTTGGCCAGACTTAAATATGGAGGTGAGGCAGATTCCCTGAAGACAGAGCCTTTAGTAAGGTGTATTTCAACTCACCTTTGGCTAATGAGCTAACTCCAGTGCAATTCACCAATGGGATAGATGCTCTGAATAAAGTAGCCTATAATATCTCATGGTAATATATTTGATATGTAATATATCTAACTTCTGAATGAGTAATTTTGATGAGAATCATACCCAAAAGAGCTTTAGCCAAGTGCATTGATAACTGATCAGGACTTTATATACAATAGCAAGAAGAGCCTTAGTTAACTAGGAAAACTTGTTTCCCTGCTACATAGATTAGTGCCTGTGATCGTACTGTGAGAGAATGCTTGGCATCACTCACATTCAAGGTATTAATGCTTCAATTTTTCTTTCTCATGTTTGAGTCTGTGTGATATGTTACTCATTACAATTCTTTCTGTGAGCAAATTTTGGCTTTCTGTAGGAACCTGTTATGGTATGGCCTAAGGCTCTACACATTAGCCTTCAATCCTTCACAACTGCCGCTTGAGTCATAATTAAAAGTTAGCTGAAAATGCCACAAAAATTGATCAAAGTGTTGTCCATTAGGCTGAGGTTCCAGGAGGAATATATTTTTGGTTTACAATATGTAGGTCATTTAAAAAAAATGGGAAAGAATGAAAGAAGCTTTTGACTATAACTCATTTATATTTCATGGATCAAATGCCTCAGCACTTACATTTTACTGAGTTTTAATTAAAGGATGCATCCAGTTTTATGTAACTATTAATAAATCCAAGACTTTCTATGAAGTATTGCTATGCTTCAACAACTTTTATAAAGTTCATTGTCCTGATCCTAAAACTGTTTCACTAAGGGGAGTTCATAAATGAGGAACATCCTCCTGAAGGTCTAATTGTATACTTCAGTTTGACACCCCCTTAAGTGGCAACCAACTTTACTTTCTTTGCAACCACTAAGATATCCCGCCTGATGTACAGGGCTCTGTAGAGCCTGTTATTATTTTAGCAGGCATGCTTTCAGTTAACACAACTCAGACCATCTTAATGAATATGAGGGAGAAAACAAGGAAGAGGAACAGAGTGAAGGAGAAGGACAAAGAAGAGAATGAGGAATTAGGTAGTTTGCATTAGGTACAACTGGATCCTGGAGTTTAAAAGCAGTGACATCATCTGGTGTATGCTCCTTATCCCCTCAACTCTCTGTTCCACTTTCCCTCCATGTTGCTCTCCTTTACATGGCAATCAACCAATGGTAAATCAGAACTTACAGCATTTCAGCTTAGTTACCACACTGGAAGGAAGTCAACTTATTATTTTTGTCCCAGATTCTCTGTATAAATCCAAGGAAGTACTCACCTTAGTTCTGTTTGTGTATGTTAACAATAAATAGGAAGTCAAGTCTGACTATGTGATATCTGTGTTATTCTTTGTTACAGGAGGGCTAATAGTGACTCACTGGCAGATTGTATCATCTCAGGTATCAGAAACCTTCCTTATGTCTGCTTATATCCCCTTTTCTACTAATGGATAGGCTGTGTATGTAACCGATCTGTACATACTAGCTATTTACCAGCAATAGAGTGCTTGTTCCATGAGAACACCATACTACTTGAATACACAAAGTATCTTTGAATGACCACAAAATTCCAAAGCACCAAGTTTTTTCGCATTTCCAGGCCTTCTTGCATGCTTTTCTCATTTCCCTTCTCTATTATTCTTCATCATCTGGCCCATAAGTATAATTTTCTGAGGGTTTTTACCTGATTCCCCTTCCCCTCAGACCAGGGTAAGACCTTGAGTTTACCTTTTCATAGCGCCTGTTTTGTTTTGTTTTTCCTTTATAGCATCTATTTTAATTGGGTGATTAATTGGGTAATATTTCTGTTTTGTTTCTTATTGCTTGTGTTATTTGTTGTTTTGGAATTATGTGGAAATAAAACCTCAGGGTGGGAAGATGTAAGTGACACAAAAGACTTTTGTGATTTCCCTTTTAAGTCTGAAGTTCTTCTATTATTTCTTAATAATTTGAAATGTTAAACAAAGTGATATTAGTTAGCATATATAATCACAATGTCTATGCTCTACCCTATCAAGAAGATGTTAATTAATTGCTTTTTTAATTCCTCTGTTTGGTGTGTTAAACACAGCAATACATGATTTATCATCTTCACAAAACATGAAAGCTAAAGGTTACAATAGTATTTTACTGACTGAAATACAAAAACAGGTGGCAATTACCACAATATTGTGTTCTGAGGTTAAAACACTGGCAAATCAAATAACAATTCATCAGCAGATGCTGTATTAAGTTAATCCCTCCAATTCTGGATATAAAAAAAATCTAAGCTCATGACAACAATGTGCAACAAGAAAATACGGAGATGTGCACAGAACACTGGATTTTTGTATACAAAAATGTTTTGCTAAGATTCCCACCACAGTCAATTTTCTTTTGGTTAGGAATTCATAGCAAGTTATCACTACTGATTTCTCAAAGCCACATTTATTAAAGATTCATAGCTCTGAGTTGTCTTATAATCTTATTTTTAAATACCTTTTCAAAATTTGTTTTTCAACTGTTATAATCTTTTCCCATTTGCTGCTAGTATTCGTTCAACAAAATCATGATGTCACACGTGCACTTATTCATTCAATTAATTGTTTTGTTTTTTATCAACCTTTACTATATAAATAGGCCACTCTGCTAGGTGTTGCAGGAGATACATTGAATTTTTTTCTACAAGAACATGCAACTGGTTCTCCTATCAGAAGTGTTCATACCATACCATATATGATTATATGACAAGACACTAGTGATGTTTTGGAAAAGTATATGGTAAATGTTAAAAAAATTAAATATATAATGTATGCTATGTGTTCTGAGAATTTTTTCTTTTTACAGTAGAGAATAGTAATCAATGAAGACTTCTTGGAGGTAGTATGAATTAAAGACTTTGGAGAATGCGTAAGAGTTGAGTAGAAGAATGAGCAAGGGAATTCCAAAGAGGAAAATAGTATAAAAGAAATACAGAGAAGGAGGCCTGAGTATAACATATAGAAAGAACCACAGTAGAGCATTACTGTAAGAGAGAGTAGGGATACAGGAGGGGAAGGGGAAGAGATTTGGGAGCCAATGAAACTACCATCCAAGTATCTTGGGGAACAGAACAAATGTTTTATAAGATCTCAGTGATAAAGAGATGCCATCCACTTTGCACAGTGAAGGTGAAGAACAAGGAAATATGCCCATTAGAGAGAACATCACATGCAAAAGCCCAAAGGAGACAAAATGTTAATTATTTAAAGCACTACAAGAAGTTCAATATGAATAAAAGACAGTGATTATACATGGAAAGGTGAAGGAGAAAACAATGGTTGGGATTGTGAGAGATGAGTCTGGGGAGGCGGATTGGCTACAAAGTTATTTTCTATCATGTTAAAAAGGCTGGATTTTGTCCTGCCAGCACTGGGAGCCACTGAAAAGAGAGAACAAGGTCAAAGCTGTATAGTCCATCATATTAAGCTGCAGAAGGAACTATTTAAAAGAGAGAGGCACTATTGGAGGCAGGAAGAACTAATGCTAGAAAATTGGAGTGATTCAGATGATAGAGTGGTGAATTGGACTCTGGTGGCATGGGAATAGAAGGAAGTAACTGGATGAGTGACAAAGAAAAAGAACTAGAAATTTCTATGTGAAAAGATGATGGTAGGGTCATTTTAGGACCTTCATGGTCCATATATTCTACTCTGAGAGTCTTCACCCCATGTTGTACTAGGCATATTAAAATATACCCACAATCCCATACAAGTCATAATTATAATAAGTAAATGGAAATAGAAGTTTCTAATTTTTACAATTTTGAGTTTATGAGGTACTTTTTAAAATAATTTTAACCTTATTATGTTGATTATACTTTACGATTTTTGTATCTACATAAGAATTATATTAAACTGCAGTTGCCTAGCTGCCAGAAAATGATTTGTGGACAATTAATTTTATTGTTTCTGTTTTCATATGTGTGTATGTAAGTTTTATATATTAACTCAAACATTTTCAGAGCCATACAAAAGCTTGGTGGTACTAGGCACTGTACCTTACATGGAAAATTGGTTTGAATGGTGTTGATCCTCGCTTGTCTACCAGAAATCACAAAAGGAAGAACAAATAACATTCCAAGTGCCTCCGACCATGCATTTGTAGTTTAACATACTGATCGTCTAAATCAATTCTTTAAATTTAATCAACTTCTTCAGAGTTCTCCAGGTCATGGGCCAACTTTGTCTACCTCCTTAGGTGGATGGTGGTGTTGAACTCAAAGAAAAACAAAGTGAAGTGGGAAATCTGCATTCTACTCAGCCCCCTCTCATAAACACAGTCATCTGTGTTCTTCAGGAGGGAAGCAAAGAACACAGCTGCTGCTATATCCCATGCCATCCCAGACCACTCAGTGGAGCTATTTCCAGTAATCAAACGGCCCAGCATGTTGCAGAAGGGCAGGTGCTGCACTGACGTCAGTCTCCTTCAGGGCCAATCTTCAGCCTGCACATATTCATCTACCCATTAAAAGTGCACCCCATGAATCCTCACTGACAACAACATGTCATAGCAACAACGCTGAGACTTTCTCCTTGGCCAGTTGCCACTTCCATGGAAATCAACAATTTCCAGCTATGCCTTCTAATGGAGCAGAGTGAGGAGTAAGAAAGTAAGGTACTTTATGATGCTACGGTAGTGAAGTGAACTCGCGTCAAAGCTCTACATTTCATAACAAATTAAGACAGAAACTGAATTTTCTTGAAAAAGAAAATGTTCTTCAAAAGTGTTTTTTTCAGTTACCAATATCTTACATAAAACACTCAAAATCTGATTTACCATTATGTCAAAGGAACATTAGATATCTTTGACCTAAGTAATTTGATATAAATGTGTCATGCAGACAATTGAGATTGATATTCAGCCCTCATACATTTTTGCTGTGATCATCACTTTTCAGGAGGAAAAAAAAGTAAACCAGGAGAAGGATTAGGAGGATACAGGGAGGAAGAGAAAAAAGAGAAAGAAAAGAAGAAGACAAAAAAAATTGAAACAGAAAGAGAAAAATTCTGGAAAAATCAGTTTACCTTTTTCTCCTCTACACAAATGGTTGTTAGTTCAAACGCTTTTTTTTTTTTAAATTTCTGATCCTAATTATATGGAGCCTCCACCCCAAATCAAGTTCTTAGTGAATATAAAAGTGCTATCTCCAGATTGAGTTCAGTTTTTTTCTTCCTCTTTTTAAAAAAAAGTCCAAAATTTAATCTGTATTATTCATTCAAATCCTTTAGATTAAAAATTATGCCCATAGTTCAACTGGACCTTTAACTCTAGTCAAAATTAGTTTTTCTAGGGACCCACACACATCAGACACCCTGTTATCTAATTCTATAAAAGATTAGTCCATACCATCTTATCTCAGAAAACTTTATCTCCAGCTTCTAGAATGTGATCACCCACTGCGGTCAATATAGAAACTAGCAATATAAAAAAAGGCTAATTTGTTTTCTCATTCTTGTGTGTGTTCATTGATCTCCAGAGAAAGACTAAACTTATCCATGAATGTGAAGCAAGCATTACACTTCCATGAACATGATGCAGGTATCGGGCTACAGAGTAACTGAAACCCCTGGACTCCAATTCCGACAAATAGAAAATATTATATAAATGTGCACTGATTTCTCTAACCCAGTATCTAATCTGTAGTGTCTTGGTTCTAAATTTTGGTCCTGAACCTAAGCTGCCTAAGCAGTGCCTGTTACCATGCAAAGAAGAAAAGAAAGTGGATGATAGGAAGTTACTTCTTTGTTGTGCTCTGAAGCTAGTTTTCTCTCCAAACACCTTTTTGCTTTTGTTCACTGAGAGAAGTTGATCTGCAAAATAACTGCTAGTGGCCAGTTAATTGATTTAACTTGTGGTAAACTATCTGTTGGAAAATCTAGACAATATTTTTGTGTAGTCCATTTCTTCCCTCAACACACTCTGTAAAGAGCCTCTGTTTAATTATTAGGACAGTGAATTGAGAGTAGATATTATTCCCATCAATTGTTATTTTCCCCAGTATCAAGGTCATTTCCTGTTGGTTCAGTTACATTGCATGAAAATACCACTTATTGTAACAACCTTCACTGATACATGTTAAATCTCCTCTACTTTCTCGTCTGTATTTGAGACAATCACCTTAAGTTGTCTTGCCTCATGAAGTTTTTCTGCAATAATTATCATCCCTTTTCTGAACTTCTATAGTCAGGATGTTTGGTACCATACTGTTTTTCTCATTATTTTATTAGTATTTTATCCTCAAATACGATAGAAGCTTTTTGAAAACAATAACTGTATCTTTACTACATTACCTCCACAGCCCTTCTTTGAGCTGTTATTTACTGAGAGCACATCACATGCTAGACCCTGAGGTCTATCCTTATATTTGAGGACATGGAGAAGATGAACTTGAATCCGTTTTCTAGGAAAGCTTTCAATCAAGTGGTGGTGATAGATTTGTGAAATAATGAGTTCGGGAAGATGTAAGAAGAAGAGTTGTGAGGACACAAAAGATGGGCAATGAATTTTGCTCAACAGATATTTAATCTTGGTTCTAAAGAACAAATAGTAGTTTATTAGGATAAAAGTTAGAAAAGGGGTCAAGAAGAGAAAATCCCAGGCAGAAGTAACAGCACAGAATAATGAACAGAATTTCTCTGACATTTAGCAAAAAACTATGTAAACATTAGGGGCTTTAATAACAGTTTCATTTTGATTAATGCAGTTCCTCCATATTGGCTGCGAATCTCAAGATTAATATTTTCTGCAGACTGTAGGCAGAAGCAAAGTTCTTTTACTTTGTATTTAATGTGTTACCTTATATAAAAGCTGAGCCAATTCAGTTATAAAGAGAAACTTGCCAAATATTCAATTTGATGTATTTTGGTGATGTAAACCTACAGAATATCTTAAGCCTTTAATATTCCCTACTGTTCTATTATAATTAACATGAAAACTCTGTTTGAAGGACAAAGTTTAGTCTACAAAGGCACAGACTGAAGTTATAGCATTTGCATCTTGGTTGATGTCCCTTATGAAAATAAGGAAGGCTTATGCTCAAGTGGGAAGGAGAATACTGCCCCAGTAATCTATTTAGGTACAAATACACGCTTTGACTCTAAATTCTAATCACTTTAGTGTTTTCCCTTTCATAGCAGAAATAGTTTCACTAACATTGTGAAAGCATATTTATATTTAATTAGACTCTACAGATGCTTTGTGAATGCTTAGAGCTTTATGTATGTGCCATGTTAGATAAGAGGGATATAAGCAGTGAACAAGAGAGACACCAACCTGTGATTGCACACTGTCTTCTAACAGAAAAGAGGTCAACTAGGAATGGCTGACCATGACTCTGTGATCAGAAGATTCAAATGGCTCACTGTCCCTTTGTAAAATATTCAGTATTATGACCTGTAAGACCCTACTAGGTCTGCTCCTACATAATTCCCCATCATCATCACCAACTACTCTTTTCTTCCCACTTAACTCTATTTAGAAACATAGATCTCCTGTTTTTCTTCAAAAGTATCCAGCTTAAATTATCAGGGAATACTGTGAAAAATTATATGCCAACAAACTGGACAACCTGGAAGAAATGGACAAATTCCTAAGCACCCACACACTTCCAAAACGCAAACAGGAAGAAATAGAAAACTTGAACAGACCCATAACCAGCGAAGAAATTGAATCAGTTATCACAAATCTCCCAACAAATAAGAGTCCAGGACCAGATGGCTTCCCTGGGGAATTCTACCAGACATTTAAAGCAGAGATAATACCTATCCTTCTCAAGCTGTTCCAAAAAATAGAAAGGGAAAGAAAACTTCCAGACTCATTCTATGAAAACAGCATTACTTTGATTCCCAAACCAGACAGAGACCAGCAAAAAAAGAGAACTACAGGCCAATATCCCTGATGAATATGGATGCAAAAATTCTCAATAAGATACTAGCAAATCGAATTCAACAGCATATAAAAAGAATTATTCACAATGACCAAGTGCGATTCATTCCTGGGCTGCAGGGCTGGTTCAATATTCACAAATTAATCAATGTGATACATCACATTAATAAAAGAAAAGAACCATATGATCCTGTCAATCGATGCAGAAAAAGCATTTGACAAAATTCAGCATCCTTTCTTAATAAAAACCCTTGAGAAAGTCGGGATAGAAGGAACATACTTAAACATCATAAAAGCGATTTATGAAAAGCTCACAGCTAATATCATCCTCAATGGGGAAAAACTGAGAGCTTTCCCCCTGAGATCAGGAACACGACAGGGATGTCCACTCTCACTGCTGTTGTTTAACATAGTGTTGGAAGTGCTAGCATCAGCAATCAGACAACAAAAGGAAATCAAAGGCATAAAAATTGGCAAAGATGAAGTCAAGCTTTCACTTTTTGCAGATGACATGATACTATACATGGAAAAACCAATAGACTCCACCAAAAGTCTGCTAGAACTGATACATGAATTCAGCAAAGTCATAGGATACAAAATCAATGTACAGAAATCAGCTGCATTCTTATACACTAATAATGAAGCAAGACAAACTGATTCCATTCACAATTGCACCAAGAAACATAAAATACCTAGGAATAAACCTAATCAAAGATGTAAAAGATCTGTATTCTGAAAACTATAGAAAGCTTATGAAGGAAATTGAAGAAGATACAAAGAAATGGAAAAACATTCCATGTTCATGGATTGGAAGAATAAATATTGTTAAAATGTCAATACTACCCAAAGCAATCTATACATTCAATGCAATCCCAGTCAAAATTGCACCAACATTCTTCTCGAGGCTAGAGCAAGCAATCCAAAATATGTATGGAACCACAAAAGACCCTGAATAGCCAAAGTAATATTGAAGAAGAAGACCAAAGCAGGAGGCATCACAATCCCAGACTTTAGCCTCTACTACAAAGCTGTAATCATCAATACAGCATGGTATTGGCAAACAAAACAGACACATAGGCCAATGGAATAGAATAGAGACTCCAGAATTGGACCCATCAAAGTATGGCCAACTAATCTTTGACAAAGCAGGAAAGAATATCTAGTGGAAAAAAGACAGTCTCTTTAACAAATGGTGCTGGGAGAACCGGACAGCAACATGCAGAAGAACGAAACTAGACCACTTTCTTACACCATTCATAAAAATAAACTCAAAATGGATGAAGGACCTTAAATGTGAGACAGGAAACCATCAAAATCCTAGAGGAGAAAGCAGGAAAAAACCTCTCTGACCTCAACCACAGCAATTTCTTACATGACACATCTCCAAAGGCAAGGGAATTAAAAGCAAAAATGAACTATTTTGGGACCTCATGAAGATAAAAAGCTTCTGCACTGCAAATGAAACAATTAACAAAACTAAAAGGCAACCAACGGAATGGGAAAAGATATTTGCAAATGACATATCAGACAAAGGGCTAGAATCCAAAATCTATAAAGAGCTCACCAAACTCCACAGCTGAAAAACAAATAACCCAGTGAAGAAATGGGCAGAAGACATGAATAAACACTTCTCTAAAGACATCCAGATGGCCAATAGACACATGAAAAGATGCTCAACATCACTCCTCATCAGGGAAATAGAAATCAAAACCATACTGAGATACCATCTCACACCGGTCAGAGTGGCTAAAATGAACAAATCAGGAAACCATAGGTGTTGGTGAGTCTGTGGAGAAAGGGAAAGCCTCTCACACAGCTGGTGGGAATGCAAACTGGTGCAGCCGCTCCGGAAAACAGTGTGGAGTTTCCTCAAAAAATTAAAAATAGATCTACTCTATGACCTAGCAATAGCACTGCTAGGAATTTACCCAAGGGATATAGGAGTGCTGTTGCTAAGGGGCACTTGTACCCCAATGTTTATAGCAGCACTCTCAACAATAGCCAAATCATGGAAAGAGCCTAAATGTCCATCAACTGACAAATGGATAAAGAAGATGTGGTTTATATATACGATGGAATACTACTTGGCAGTGAGAAAGAATGAAATCTGGCCATTTGTTGCAATGTGTATGGAACTGGAGAGTGTTATGCGAAGTGAAAAAAGTCAGGCAGAGAAAGACAGATACCATATATTTTCACTCTTATGTGGATCCTGAGAAACTTAACAGAAGACCATGGGGGAGGGGAAGGGGAATAAAAAGTTACAGAGAGGGAAGGAGGCAAACCATAAGAGACTCTTAAATAGTGAGAATAAACTGAGGGTTGATGGGGATGGGGTGGAGAGGAAAGTGGGTGATGGGCATTGAGGAGGGTGCCTGTTGGGATGAGTACTGGTTGTTGTATGGAAACCAATTTGACAATAAATTTTATATTAGAAAACAAAAAACAAAAAAAAATATCCAGCTTACTCCCATTCTTGAGCATTTTCATTTGTTGCTACCTCAGCAAGGATATCTTCACTAATTTCATCTAAGAGACTATTCAAATATTATCTGCCTGGAGGTCATTTTTGACCATGGTATTTAAAATACATATTATCAACCTGTATCATCCTCTAATAGTCTTGGTGGCTCATATCATTTTCTAAAATAATATCACACACACCACTTTAAATGTTTCTTTTCTAAAGAGAAAAGGGAGTTTGACTCTCCTCTTTACAACCATATCATCAGTTTCTTAATGCTTTGCACATAACAGATATTTCTTATTTTTCTCTGGAGTTGGTTCATGTATGCAAAATAAAATGAAAAGAGAAGAAAATTTTTCGAGTATCTTTTCTCTTTAGAAATTTGCACCAAATCCAACATAGATTTTTAGCTCTATTTTGTCTATCTCTACTGCAATGCTAGAAAAGGAAAAACAAACAAACAAAAAAACATACATCTGTTAAGCACTTGACGTAGGAAAATTAGAGTAACATCAAGATAATATTCTCTTACATTTGAGATACACATGTGCACATTCAAATAATTCCCAATGTGAATTTCCTGAATTGGGGGTTGTAATATAGAATACGTATCAGGGGACTAGTTTTCTGTCTATATATAACTGCATAAATTTGGAAAAGTTAATCACCCATTAAATGCCTCAGTTTTCTCATAAAGATAAACATTTCAGTGTTTTGTGGATGTTTATAAATGTTAAAAAATGAATTTCTCAGTCACATAATCTTCAGTAATGGTGGGTTTGATATCAGGTAAACAACTTTACCACAAGATTCTTATTAACCATTATTTATAATGAATGTCCTTATGGGCTTTGAATAGATTGTTTCCAACATTACTTGACTTCAGGTATCTTTTAACACAAAGCACAGTGGAAGGGATGTTTCATCATATCCCTTTCAGGAAAGGCTGTGCTAAATGATTCTAAGTTCCCCTGCAATGTGGAATACTATGGTTCTATGACATTTCAAGCCCTGATACAATCTATTATTGATTCATGCTCAGTAGTAAAGGAGATGGCCAGTGGAACCTGAGACTAACTGAGAGTAACCTAAATAAAAGGTCAACTATTTGAACACCAAACAAACTAACTTGCCCAATTTTAGTGGAACATGTAGCTACTACAAATTCCCATATATATTTGAGTGAATAAATTGATTGTTGAATTTTCTCTCTTTCTTCTTCTTTTATTATTTTAGCAATTAAGGAAAAAAGCCCTAAAGATTCTGTTCTATAGTATATGTGTAGAATAGTCTCTGATCTTACACACAAAAAGTTCTCTTCCAGTCCTCGGCCTCAGTATGGAACACTAACATCAAAATATTAATGGATATTTGGGTGTTTCATTCTATGCAGAAATTATTTTCCATTCCATGCAAAAAAAAAGTTGTTTTATTTTGCTCTAATAATATATCAAGTCAATATCAGAACTATTCCAGATAAACAGCATCAAAGTATTCGTTACACAGATATTTACTGAGCTCCTAATAATTGGTTCTAGAACTGCAGCATTCAATAAGACAGATCCTGATCCTGCTGGCAGGGATTTAAAATGTAGCTTGAGGGGCACCTGGGTGGCTCAGTCGGTTAAGCGGCCGACTTCGGCTCAGGTCACGATCTCACACTCCGTGAGTTCGAGCCCCCGCGTCGGGCTCTGGGCTGACCGCTCAGAGCCTGGAGCCTGTTTCCGATTCTGTGTCTCCCTCTCTCTCTGACCCTCCCCCGTTCATGCTCTGTCTCTCTCTGTCTCAAAAATAAATAAACGTAAAAAAAAAAAAATTAAATGTAGCTTGAGACAAACATAGTAAACCAGTAAATACATGTATAATCATTTGATTTTGATTATGAAATATATCATGAAGAACCACAGGGTGCTATTAGGCCATATAATATAGGGAGTCCAATTTGGTGTGGTGAAACAGTGAAAATTTTCATGGGAATAGAGTATTGATGCTGGGATGTGAAGAGTTAGTAGGAGATGACAAGGAAAGGTAAATAAAAAAGAAACGCTGTAATGGGAGGGAAGAACATTCCAGGAAGAGGGAAAGCTTAACAGCAGAGAAGACTGATTTAAAGAATTCCATGTAGGGTTGACAGAATTGGCAGATTGGCAGGATAAAATACAGGATGAACCGTTAAAATCAAATAACACATAAAACAATATTTTTTCAATATAATTATATCTTAAATGTTGTAGAGGATAACAGTAAAACGCTTTAAGAAATGGTTACCTGGAATTCAAATTTAACTGCGCATTGTAAATTTTATCTGGCAACCTAAATTACAAGAACTGACAAATGTTCAAAACCCTTCAAGCAGGTAGGAGAGAGACTAAAGATGAACAAGAGAAATTCTTTTGCCTTTTAGTTACTCACCCATGTATTCTGCAAATACTTTTAATAGACTTAATGTGCCATGCAGAATCTTCAATATGTCTTGGGATTAAGTAAAAAAAAAAAAAAATGATACACAGATTCTCTACCATGCTACTGATCGAAGATTTTGATGAACACTTCTCTGTACTACTGATCCCTGGCACAACCCTTGGCACAGAGGTGACTCCTCTAGTGAGAGAAATTTAGTAAATAAAATATCATACAAGTAGAGTAGCAGTGTTGTTAGATATCCACTGGTCTTGGTTCCATAATGAAAAGTTAGCGTTTCATTTATACATAGGATACACTTAAAATTTAGCTCAATTGCTTTCTAATGATCATCTTGCCTCCTATTCTCTGGGTCCTGCCTCTGAGCCAGTGGTTTTCGATTTGTGTTTTAGAGAGGATCCACAGGGTTAAGTATATGGTACCATTTGGGCTTTGCACTTTAGTTTCCACCACAATATCATCTCAAAGATGGCTGACTGCCTCCACAGGTGCTTACTGTCATATTGCACATCAGTAATTTTTTTTTATTTACTAGAAAATTATAATACTCTTCTAAACTAATGAACATATTCACATGATCATTAATATTAAAAAAATCCCTGAAATGCTCTCCAAACACCATCAACCAACCGTTTGATCTAGTTCAGTGGTTTCTCAACTAGTACACATTTGGCAATATCTGGAGACATTTTTGATTATCATGACAGGGAGGGGGTCATGAGGAGGGAGGGAAGCTATTATGGGCATCTAGTGGGTAGGAAACAGGGATGCTGGTAAACATCCTATAATGCATAGGAGAATCCTCCAAAACAAAGAAATGTCCAAAATGTTAATAGTACCATTAATAAAAAAAAAAAACCTGATATAAATTAGTAGCTAATCCAATCTTGTTTGAAACGTAATGGTTTAACTTATAGCAATCAAAATTAAAAAATATAAGACATGAATGAAAATAGTTCGATTATTTTAAGATAATAGGAGTTTACCATTCTAGACTACTTATTATATGTTAGACTACTGTGCACATTTAAACTTTACAAAAATACACTGAGATTATTTGCATTAGTTTTCACTTTAAATTTTAGGAAACTGAGACTTGAGATCATTAGCTAACTTGACAATAACTAGTAGAGTTTATATTTGAACATAGGTACTCTGATACCAAAACCTACATGCATTTCCCCCTCTAGAATATACCCTTCTTCAATGAATATATTTTTCAGTGGAATGATCCCAGTACATAATTGATTCTGCAGCTCAAAAACTTGTTTAACTGAAATTGTAGTAACTCCCTCTGCCTGAATATTGCCAACATTTCAACCTGACGTACACTTTTTTCCACCAATAATTACAAGTATGCCTACTCCTCATAATTCTGGATATATATTGCCTTGATTAAACACCATATGTTATGTTCTGAGTTGAGTCGATGTGTTTATTTCTAAAGGTTTATTGCTATTGGAGACTTCCAGCACCCTCTGCACACATGCACATACATGCCTTAAAGATTTCCTTCTCTGCCTCCATTCCCAAGGAAGGGAATATCTTAACCTGTTCACAGTAATAATTTTCAGCTTCAGTGTCAGTAACCACATAATCTTCATGCCTAAATACTCGCATTTTCTTTTGGCTAAACTCTTTGTTCTTTTACATTTAGATTTAACTCCAAATGTAAATGGTGTTATTCAAGTCCATTAAATCCTGACAATCATTCCATCAATTTCACAGGAAATTTCCTTCCTAATTACCACTTAAAATAATACATACCTTGCTATTTTTATGTTCATATATTCATTGTTGCTACATACAGTTAAATAATGAAAGCCACACAGAGAGAGGCAAAATCATATCTACAAATCATTGCAATAAATTGGATGTTTATTCACAGAAACATCTAATTGATAATCATTTGCTGGCAAGATTGGACAAGTTTCAAAGTGACTCCAAAGGAGATGCAAGCATACTGTTAAAAAGAAAATCTGCACAGAGCATAATAAGGTAAGGACATTTGTATTTGCTAAGGGAACTATTGTCCCCATTACAAAATGAGTCTAGTTTTGAGGCTGAGATTTCATTTATTCACTCTGATGTTAACTGTGAGCCTAGAATCATTTGGTTTCAATGAAAGGAGAATGTTGTTTCTGATCAAGCAAATTCTAAATAAAACACTGCCAGTTCACATTTGTCATTTGGATTTATTTTTTCATTTCTTTCTGAATCCTACCTTAACACCTGCATATACTCTTGATGGAGATGGAAACTGGTTTGATCCTGTTGGAGAGAAATTTAGAAACAAGAATGCTGCCCTTTAGCGTTCTTGTTGGAGGCATTAGAAACTGACTAACCAAAAGAGGCAGATAGGGATTTTGATGTTAGGATACCTCAAAGTTCATAGAACGGAAATGACCAGGTTCAACCAGAGCCAAAAAAGCATTGTGTGGAGGTGCAGGGATCAGGGGCCAATGAATGTCTCTTAGGTAGCCTGAAATAAAATAAACCATGTCTAAGCATTTTGGCTTTTTTTACTAAACTATTCATTTTCATATTTCAAAGAGATAGCATTTGGTTTTCCTACCATGGGTCACATGATCAATATTTTTCTAAGGCAGAGCAGGAAACTGACATTTCCACATGAACATATGCAAATAGCAGAAAGATTATTGCTAATAAATAAGCAGATAGACTCATCATTCATATCAGAAGCCTAAAAAATAAGCATTCCTTATTTTTTAATCAAGAAACCAAACTTTGGATCATAATCTGGGGAAATATTCAAAGAAGTTTTCAAAATTTATATCTAATAGCTATGAAAAAAACTGAAAAAAATTTAAACATGATTTAAAAAAATCCGATTAAGAGTCTGAAAGTATAATCCAATTTTTGTTTAAAGGACAATGTATTTATGTATTTAGGACAAGGTGCCATATGAAGGTATATTTTAAGCAATTTTACTATGAATTTATTCTTTTTTATCTTTATATATATTTTTGAGCTTCACTGAATTATAATTGACAGGTAACATTGTGTAAGTTTAAGGTGTACACATGATGATTATTTCATGAATGTATATGTGGGAAAGTGATTACCACCATAAGGTTAGTTAACACTTCCATCATCATATAATTAACATTTGTGTGTGTGTGTGTGTGATCAGAACATTTAAGATCTACACTCAGAAAATTTCAAGTACATGATATATATCATTAACTATAGTCACTGTGCTATACATTAGATCTCTAGAACTTACTCATACTATTACTGGAAGTTTGTCCCCTCTAACCAACGTCTGTCCATTTCTCCTATCCCCCAACCCACAACAACCAGCATTCTACTCTGTTTCTATGAATTTGGCTTATTTTAGCTTGTACATATAAGTGTGATCATATAGTATTTGTCTTTCTCTGTCTTCTTTTTTTTATTTAAAAAAAATTTTTTAACATTTATTTATTTTTGAGACAGAGACAGAGCATGAACAGGGGAGGGTCAGAGAAAGAGGGAGGCACAGAATCTGAAACTGGCTCCTGGCTCTGAGCTGTCAGCACAGAGCCTGACGTGGGGCTCGAACCCACGGACCGTGAGATCATGACCTGAGCCAAAGTCAGATGCTTTACCGACTGAGCCACCCAGGCGCCCCAACTCTGTCTTATTTCACTTAGCATAATGCCCTCAAGGTCTATCTATGTTGCAAAAGGCAGGATTTCCTTATTTTTCATGGCCAAATAATATTTGTGTGTGTGTGTGTGTGTGTGTGTGTGTATACACACACACACACACATACACACTATGTTTTCTTTATTCATTCATCCATGGATACACACTTGTTTTCACTTCTTGGCTATTGTGAATAACATTGCAATGAATAAAGGGGTGAAGATACCTCTTCTAGATAATGATTTCATTTTTTTTTTTGGATTTATACCCAGAAATGGGATTGCTAGATCATATGGTAGTTCTATTTTTAGTAATTTGAAGGACTGTCATACTGTTTTTCATAGTGACTATATCAGTTTGCCTTCCCATCAATATGACACAAGGGTTCCCTTTTCTCCATATCCTTACCAATGCTTGTCATCTCTTGGTTTTTGTTGTTGTTGCTGTTGTTGTTTTGATAATAGCCATTCCAACTGGTGTGAGGTGCTATCTCATTGTGGTTTTGATTTGCATTCCCTTGATGATTAGTAATGTTCAGCACCTTTTCCACGTACCTGTTGGCATTCATATATCTAGGTCCACAAGAAATTACCCTAGGCACAGAGGAGGACCAGGTTCATAGGAACCCAATGGGAGCCTCGATTTGTGGGAACTTGCTGCTGGAGTGGGCTAAAAACTTGGTTTCCAGGGAGACCAGCTGGAGCCTAGAGCCATGGGAGCCATCAAGGGCTGTGGCAGCCAAAATGGCACTGTGGTAGACTGGGATACTGGAGCTGCAGGAGTCTACCTGGCACTGATGTGGGTCTGCTACTAGGGTCTCCAGTGAAGTCAGGTGGTTACATCTCTCTCCTTCCTCTACAAGGAAGCTGGCTCCACAATAAACTGCCCAGGCTTGGGGTAGGGTTACTGGAGGTAATATTAAACTGTCTTTCCTACCTTCTCCAATGTGTCTTTCCTTATTTCTGTGCTCACCCAAGGGCTATCATCTCTTACCTGGAACTCTTAGCTCTTGTGTAGGTATTTTCATGAGTCGATAGTTATTCAAATTGATGTTTCTTGGAGGAGATGAACTCTAGAAATTCGTATACCTATGCCACCATCTTGTTGACATCACTCTCCTACCTGTATTTTCTTGCTAGTTAGGTATTTAAATTTTAGCAATGGAACTTCCCTTTGTGGATGCAAGAGTTATATAGCATAAGGCTGATAATAATAAATAAAAAAGCACTTTGACTTTTGAACCTCAAATCTTGAAATAGGATATAGCAGCTACTTCTATGGTTGAGAAAAAAGACTGAAACAAAAATGTTAATGGTGGTTATTCCCAGATAGTGGTTTTTAAGTTTGTTACAATACCGATAGTGGTTATTAAACTTCTTTTTAATTTTCTTGTTTTTCTTGCAATAAGGAAAAAAAGTAGGGAAGAGTTAAAACTTCTGAACTAAGCTCAGATATTTAATAAGATCTTACCCTAACTTTTTAAAAATTTTGTCTATTTACTTATTTTTGAGAGAGAGAGAGAGAGAGAGAGAGAGGAGGGGAAGGGCAGAGAGAGAGAGAGAGAGAGAGAGAGAGAGACAGAGGGGGAGGGAAAGAGAGAATCCTAAGTAGGCTCAAAGCTGTCAGCACAGAATCTGATGTGGGGTTTGAACCCACGAACTGTGAGATCATGACCTGAGCTGAAACCAAGAGTCAGATGCTTAACCGACTGAGTCACACAGGCACCACTTATCCTAACTTTTACAAGAAAAAATTATAGCCAAATTAGTGAAATCTTTCCACATTCTTCACTTAACACATCTCATGTTTTATAAATAGTGAAAGTATAAGAAGTAACAAACTCAGTGGTTCAGAGCAAAGTTATATATATACTTGAATCTTACTTCTTTCACTTATTAGCAATGGAAACATATCTAAGTTGCTTCAGTGTTCTGACTCAGTTTGCACATCTGTATGATGGTGATAATAATTTCTCTCTCTGAAGATTGTTATGAGAATGGAAATCATATGGAAAAATATATCTGTTTTATGTTGACTGTTGAAATATAAAGTTTATATAAGGCTATTTTTCAAAAATGAATTTAAAGAGAATTATTAAACAAATTATAGAATGTTTTTATTTTGTACAGACATAAGGAAAACCATGAAAGTGGGATGCAAATAGCTGAAATGTGGAAAATAGTGCTCCAAAATGATTAACAGAAGATTGAGGAAGTGTCAGTTCACCTAGAATCCAACATGTAGCACAAGATGCTGTATTACTGAAAAAAATCATACTCTTGTCCAAATGTTGGCATTAGTAGTCTGATTTCTTACTTTGGGAAGCTACAAGTCTAGCCAAGGTTACTATTTTGTGATCCATGGATGCTTCTAGAGGTCAGTGACATCATACACATATTTTAAAAGTCCCACAGGTGTATATTTCTAGGCATCAAAGTAGATCACTTTCATCATCTTTTCAGAGAGAAATGAGACCTTTAAAATATTAAGAAGCACAAAATTAAAATCCCTAATATTTACTCCTCCCAAAGTCCCTTATTTTGTCTACTTCCTTATCCTTATATCTGTTATTTCCCACTGTGGAAAGCGGGCTGCTCAAAAAGATGTTCAAAATTAGTTGAAAAAAGTCATGCATGTTCGCTCTTTTTCTCATCTATAGTAATGAGTATTCCCATACGTGGTGGAGATGAAAAACAAAATTAACTTGGTTGGGGTAAGAACCATAAACCTGAATAATATGAATAATAACTATAAAACCTGTTTTACTCACGGGGCGCCTGGGTGGCTCAGTCGGTTAAGCGTCCGACTTAGGCTCAGGTCATGACCTCACAGTTTGTGAGTTCGAGTCCTGCATCGGGCTCTGTGCTGACAGCTCAGAGCCTGGAGCCTGTTTCAGATTCTGTGTCTCCCTCTCTCTCTCACCCTCCCCTGTTCATGCTCTGTCTCTCTCTGTCTCAAAAATAAAACAAATTTAAAAAAACCCTGTCTTACTCACTTATTAGGCAACCAAAATATTGGATGGCATATTTTAAAACATAATGCTATATGGTGGTACAGACCAGGATCAGAATATTGAAATGAACTATTATTTTCTACATCGTGTTTATAAGTCAAGGCCCAAGTAAAGTGTGATTTCACTCATAAAGTCTCACCTAATTCTTCTCTTACTAACACCACTTTTCTGATTTCCTATTCCTGGAATGACACATGGTTTTCAGGCCAACTCCAATCAGTTGTCTGGCTGCTCAAGAGGGATTTGGAGGACCTGTCAAGCCTCAGCTGGAAAGAAAAACTTGATGATTAGGAGTATGTGCTGTGGACTCTGACGGGAGAATGGTTGGCCTTAGGCTAGATCAGAACTGAGGAAACAATGCAGGGCTTATGGCATCAAGAAAGTAAAAAAAAAAAAAAAAAAAAAAAAAAGTTAAGAAGCTAATCAGGACATGGTGAAATTCTGATTACCCTGGATTCACAGTCAGCTAGGTTTGACTAGAAAACAGGGTTATGGCATCGTTGGTTACTTCTACCTTTAGCATAAAAGTATTAGCAACCACATTGCTCAGTTGAACCCTAAACTATACTAATGATCCCTAAACTTATGAGCATAAGCCAAGAGAACTATAGTATCAATCAGCTGGATAATTGTTTTTTTCAAACTCCATTAACAGAGCATACATAAACCAACCTACTGTTGGTTTACAGCAAGCAGTTTAGGTCAGTACAACAGGTAGCATGGAAACATTTTGGTTGAGGGTTAAACAACAAAATGGACTTTTTTTCTCTCTGCTATTACTCTGTAATAAGTACCATGCTTATTTATCTTTCAAGTAAACTTGCAATTAAGGTTTATTATTATATTATTATTATTCTCCAGTTACAAATGACAAAATAGGTTCAAAATTGTTTTGCTCCAAAGTAGGTGAGACTTGAGCAAAGGTGATCTCTGCTAGATCCCATGACTTTAATCTCTACATTGTGTAACCACAAAAGATATTGTTAAATCATTCATACTGTCTGAAGAATCTCTTCATGCATAAGAGAAGGCAGACACAGCTAACAAGAGATCAGGGAAACTGCTAAGTGCCCATTTAGGTATTCATTTGATATAAAAAAGCAAATGGAAGGAGTTGCTAGTGGGAATCCACTTTTCAGCAGAAAAAACACAAAACCATATACCCTCTACTTTTGGGTTTTTATTTTTCAAATTCACTTATTTGAGAGAGAGAAAGGGAGAAAGCACGAGTTGGGGGGGAGAAGCAGAGAGAATCCCAAACAGGCTCTATGCTGTCAGAGCAAACCCAATGTGGGACTCAGTGTCACAGACCCTGAGATCATGACCTGAGCCAAAATCAAGAGTCAGACACTTAACTGACTGAGCCATCCAAGTGCCACCACCCCTCTACTTTCTTAATTACAAAAATTCTGATATTAAGAAAATATTGTCTCCTTATATTGTTATTATGGATGACAAACTCAGACACAAAATTGTGGCACGGAATATTAGTAAGAGCACTGGATTGGGAACCAGTTTCAAATCTTGGGCTGTAATACTTACAAAGTGTATGAAATTAGGAAAGTTACTTAACCTCTTTGCTGTTTAGTTCCTGCATCTGAAAAAATGTAGATATAATGGATTGTTATATCCATTCCACATAAAAAGGATTGTTCCTGATTCTTGTGAGAATTAAAATATTATCTGGCATGGAGTATCATTGAAGTGTTAACTATGATCATAATTGTTACAGTAATAATTATTCATATTCTAATTCCACCCAAAATACCAATAATTTAGTTGTCATCAATACTTTAGCTGCTCTTGTTAGAGTCCTTTACCATAAGCACTCATTGAGATTGATAACCCTACCATTAAAAATGTTTTTTATTCCCTCACATGAAGCACTGAGGATACAGTGATGAGCAAAACACATACCTCCCTTCCCTTACACAATTTTTAGCTTCTTAGAGGCTGTAGGAATTGAGCTAAATAAATAATTTTGAGTAAGATGAATGTTTTGAAAGGGAAAATATGGTTGTGATGATGTATAATTGGGGCGCTAGGGTCAGGTAAGTTTCCTTGAGGGGGTGGTGTTTAAGGTGAAACCTAGGAAAGTGAGTTCAACTGAGTAAAAGGTGCATGTGCAGTGCTTGAAGGAAAAGAGTGTCAGCTAAGCTAGAAAATAGACTGTGAGAAGGAAGGTGAAGAGAAATTGTAAATGCAATTGTAAAAGGTAAAAGCTACAGGATAATGTTTGCCATTTTAGGAAGTGGGGATTATGTCTTGAAGATCATGAAAAGTCACTAACGAATTTTAAACAAGAGAGTGACAATCCATTTGTGCCCCACAGAAAGCTTGAATTCAGCGTAGGCCAGTTATCAGACACAAAAACTAAAGAAGAATTTAAATCTTTACCTAAGCCTCTTTTTAAATATGCTCATAAGAGGATGAAATTGAAGAGAACACAGAACATCCTAGCATTTTGTTTCACCCCCTATCTCCCTTAAATCACAGGCATTCCAGCATAAATGCTACCCTTTCCAGCTCCCATAGCTCTTTCCAAAATTGCTCCTGTAGCTCCATTTTCAAAGCCACTCCTGGCTTTCTCTCCATCCTTTGCCCTTCCTTCTACTGTTCCCTTTCAAGATGGACTTGCAGATGCATGACCCAAATTCCCGCAGGGAAGTGCTTGCTGACAAGTTGGGGGAATGTGGTCAGCAGGCAGTCTTCAGCTCTGGGCTCATTCAGTCACTGCCTCAGCTGCAGAGAGCAATCTCTTCTTCCCATCTACTACCTTGCCCAGGGCAGCTCACATCTGGTGTTTGAGAGAAGTGGGGGATATGCAGACCCGGCCCCAACCATTTCAGCTCACATTTGTGTCCATATATGTCCTAGAGATTCTGCGGAGGGCAGTGGGTTACTGAGGCTTTGTCAGACCCACAGGGCAATTAAATTTCTCCAT
The DNA here is from genome assembly GCF_014898765.1 of Herpailurus yagouaroundi. Taxonomy (NCBI): domain Eukaryota; kingdom Metazoa; phylum Chordata; class Mammalia; order Carnivora; family Felidae; genus Herpailurus; species Herpailurus yagouaroundi. The sequence continues at coordinate 53,306,198 of NW_024412377.1, forward strand.
TTGCCCATTTTTGTTCTTTTCTTCACTGTTTTGACTTTAATAAACTTCTGGTACTAGAGAGTGAGTCTCAGTAACTGCTTCCAGAGACCTAGTCTGCAAAACTCCCCATGCTTCTTTTGCTCTTCAGGAGACAGCTCAGTCAATTCAGATACACATGAATCCAGTTTTCCAAACTGAGTTTCCTTATTTTTTTTCTGCACATTGTTCTGATAAAAAAGATTAGAAATCCATGACTTGTAATTTGAATGTAAAAATCCCTTCTCATAAAGTCCTGGGATTATCTCGGTATGGAGGACAGTCAGAAAGGTACAGTGAACCTGTGAATTTTCATATATTAATTTTGTGGTTCATGTTATTCTTAGAATCTCTGCACTGTTTCTTCCATGAGGTTGCCTTCCAGTCACTGATATTCTTGGAGCGTGAAGAAAGGCACTAGTCCAACACGTTGTGCATCAAAACGTCTTCCTTTTGTCTGACCCTAGAGGCAAATCCATTTTTACCCTCTTGATTCTCTATCATTTGTGATGAACTATCATAGAAGTGAGAGATAAAAATGGAAAGAAGCTTTGACAGAAGAAAGAGAAGAATGCCGTAAGGTCAACCTACATAACCAAGAATGGGAATAGGTGGGGCTGGCATTTTTGTTTGGTGTGCTTTGTGGGTAGTGGAAATGTCAGTGGTGATTGAAAGGAACAGAGTTGGATGGAGTATGACACAGTTGAAGAGAAAAAATGGAATATTTGAGAAATATCACTAGAAGTTAGGCACTGAATCTGCTTTTACATGCACTGAGAGGTAGGAAAAAGATTCCATAACATAAAAAAATCATTCTATGTATTTTTTTGTGTTTGGACTAGAACAGACTCCCTGTTTCAGGATTACTTGGATAGGATTAAACCTAATTCTGTGGCCTTATATCTAGAGTTGTGTATCAAATTTGGAGCTAGATTTCCAACATCTTCATTTTTAATGAACATCCCAGTTATTTCTAGAACACATGATTCACACACCTTATTATTTGAAGCACTGATCTAAGTCAGAAGCTGGTCTTCAAAGTGGGAGTGTCCCCCTGAAAATGCAAACACATAGGGTTTCTATGGAATATGCAGTCATGTATGATTATAAGGGAATATATATCCAGATCCTCAACTTTTTAGTGTGGACTTTCCTAAGAGTGATCTTCCTGAAAAATCTGTTGCCTACAAGCTTCCCATAACTATCAATGCTTCCAAAATTGCCCTTTTCTCACTTTCTAAAGGAATTGCATTTCTTCTGTTTGATGAATTTTGCCAGAATGCATTGCCCTTAGATATAAATCATATAAACACTGAACAGAGGGACAATTCTGGAGTACATAATTGCTACGGAAGGGACCCAAGAGAACAAACAAAAAATCAGTAAGTCAATGAGAAATACTGAAGTTTTACTCCTTCATAGAATCATGGCAGGATTCTGACTTTCAAAAGCTTTTGAAAGGCTCTTAGCTATCTCTGTTTATCTCTCTGTCTGACTACCTATTTCCCAACCATCCGTTTATCCCCCATCCATGAATCTTTCTCTTTCTCAATTTTACATGTGAAAAAGTATTTACAGTGTGAGACATATTAATTTGACTTAAAAATTCTCTATTTAATTTATATGAATTATAATTTTATAAGTATTTCCATAAAGTGAATGAATAAAATATGCAGATCCAACATTTTAATTAAAATATGCACTAAAAGCCAATATACTATAAGCACTTAACCAGAAATCATATTTTGAAACCATTAAACTTAGGATGGAAAATCTTAGGTGACAAGTTTCAATATGTTAGGAGTTAAATAATTTTTAAAAATTATTTTAGTGAATACATGAAGGTATAAATTTGTGTCCATGCCTACTCATACATGTAGCAGTACAAACAATTTTTCTCTATCATGAAATGGCAAAAGGCTCTGCTTTATTTAGCGTTTGCAGACATTGATGTCTTGAAATCAACTTTGTTCCAGGATACCCTGTGATTCTGACCTCATCTTCCCAGTTTAGCTGGGTCCTTGCCACATCCAGATGAAGAAGCAACACGTTATGAAGTGACCAGGCCTATGATGTCAGCCCATATTCTACCAGCAAACACTTGGCCACACTTAACTGCAAAGATTGCTGGAAAACAGAGTTTCTAACTAGGTCTCTACACCCCAGCTCATACAAATTCAAGTCAGTGGAAGAGAGAACAGATTTCAGGGGACATTATAAAGCCTTGCCTCATGAAGTAAATTTACTAATACATTTTTATGAGGTGCTGAACATTTTACACAGGGTGTATTTTAATACATTACTGAATTCTGTTTTATTTTTGTGTTTTATTTTTCTGTTTCTCAATATGTTGTGACAGTAGCTTTTCTATTTCTATAATTTCTGTTTTATGCCATGCTTATCCAGTTTTCATATAAAGATTATAATTTCACAAATGGAAAGTTCCTTTTTTATAGTGATTGGAATAGATTGTTAATTTTTCAAAATAAAAGCATGATCTGTTCCTAAGTTTGGTACAATTCACTTCTAAATCTTCTGGACATAGAGTGTTGTTTTTTCAATATTCTTCAATATTTTTTTAAATAAATGATTACATTACTTTAATTAAAATTTGTCTAATTAATTATTTTAATTAAAATTCGGGGTTTTCTACTTCTGATTAAAGTTTTGGTAAATTATAAAATTTTCTAGGAAGTTAGGCAAAATTGTTAACATTTTCAAATACATTGGAACAACATTAATAGTTGATCATATTTGCTCATGATTCTTAACATGTTTTTTGTTTTGACAAAAGCTCTGCAGCTGGTCTAGTCTACAGAGCAAGTTGGTCTTCACCTCTGGCTATATGATCTACTAAACACAATGATGTCAGAAATATAGGTGATAGTTGTGGATACTCTATACACCCTCTGTTAAGTTGTAATAAGAAAAACACAGTACACACTGGTAGGTATTGAAGCAAACTCATGAGTTCTACAAATTTCTGTTCTATTTTTACAAAGAAGCTCCTGGCTTGCCATTGGACTTGGAGAGTGTAAACACGTAACTGCAGCACATCAATGACTATGCAACTGAGCTGCCTATCATAATCAATAAGCCATAAGGTGGAGATTCACAGCAGCACTTTACTATCCAATGGAAGTGGGATATTAAAATGCAGCCTGATAGGGTCCTTAGGGCATGATTAAGTTGCATGGGCCTGTGGTTTAGACCTACTTGCCAAAGGCTTTGGTTTAATATCTGTCAATGAGAAACACTCATATGAGACCCAGATGACAGAAGGGGGAGGCTCTTTCTGCAGCCATAGGGACAGATACATAGTCTTTTAGGTATTCTCCGGTGAATCACCTACCTTTGTGTTGTACATGGTTAAGGTCATCAATGGAAGTTTCACGTGACTTCTGAAACTCCACAGAAAAATTGTAATGGTCAAAAACATTCAAAATAGTGTAGATGTTTCCAAGAATTGATTATTTCTGTTTTTACTGTTGTTTTCATTAAGTGCAGCTGCATGTATCAACAATAACTCATTGATGGGAGTTACAATATTTAGTATCATGGGTGTTTTCTTCACGTGGGGTGCTGCAATGTGGAGTAAGCTCACTGCCCATTCTTGAACATTGTTATGACTTCTATTTTGGCAGAGTATGATCCTGGGAGATCACTTTTACGCTTCCATTCCTTTTAAGGAATTCCTGGCATGGTCTGCAAATACTAGAAACAGAATCCATAACCTGACAACAGGTATTTCTATTTTGAATTGACAGGCAGAGGCCACAAGCAAGAGTTACAACAGCATTCTAAGCAGGTGTGAATGGTCTCATGCGTGCATGCATGGCTACAACAGGGGGCGAAGGAGTAGGTGTGCTGCTCTGTTCATGACCCACAGCCCAGGCATAGTGGCAGCAACAAGAGCTGATCATTAAACTCTTTGAATCTGTGGCTATCTGGCCTGGAACAGGGAATTCATAGCTTTTTATCTCACAAAGAAAAATTTTGGAAAGCACTGCCCTCAACAATACCTACTAGGTACCTGAACAAGGTTATAATGTAGATCTTAGCATGGGCCCATGCACAAGTAGACGGGGTGGGGGGAATGTTGGTAACAGAGAAAAAAGAATGAAGCAAATATAATGAGCAACACATAGAAGAGACAGGATAATGATAAGAAATAGAATGAAAAATTACAAATGACTTTCCGGGTCTAATCCCAGTCAGTAAGATATAGCAGTACTTCCCTGACTGGAAGTCCATGTTCTAAATATGACTTATTTTGATAAATATCTTGTTTTCTTTTTTTTGATTAAACTAATTTGAACAGATATTTCACACTTGCACCAAGTTATCCCATGCCTAAGACACATGCCTCAGTACTGAGAGAAAAACATTTAAATCTATTAAAGGAGAATGAAAACGACCTCTTGAAATTACTGAAGCCTGGAATTCTAAACCAAGAGCATCCATCTAACCATAATACTGAAACATTATCTAATCCAACAATTTCACTTTATAGGGAGGGAAACTCTCTGTACAGTCACATTTTATGCAACTCAACAACAATCTCAAAAAAGAATATTATAGCTTTAGATGAAAGAAAAGTACCCAAACCTTCATATAGAATAGCATGAAAGAGAAGTCACTGTTCAGTGCAGGGTGATAATACTTTTATTCTGTTTACAGCTGATGAGGGTTTAGATTTGGGAGAGTTTTCCTTAAATATACTTGTTTTCCTCACATGCTGTCTCAGCAATTTATCTATCTAATTATTTGCATGTGTTCATTCCTAAAACAGGAACCTAGGTTAAAACCAATCTTGTCAGTCTCAAATCTGGTTGCCATGGTAACAATATCCATTTTCCACCAATTGTGCACTTTTAGCTAACTTATGTATTATGGATTTCTCTCTGATGTCAAAGCTCTATGATAGATCATTATGGAATTTTATGTATATTATAGTACAGTTTTTAATTCCACTTCAGAGTTTGATTACCTGCAACTTATATTATGCATTAACCTATCTCCAAATTCTTGTATTCATTTGGAAAATGTCATAAATCTTGGAGTTTGATTTTGGTGTAAGCTGACATTAATCATTTTATGCTTTAAAAATCCTCATTTTGGGGCATCTGGGTGGCTCAGTTGGTTGGGCGTTGGACTTCAGCTCAGGCCATGATCTCACAGTTCGTGGGCTCAAGCCCCGTGTCAGGCTCTGTGTTGACAGCTCAGAGCCTGGAGCCTGCTTCAGATTCTGTCTTCCCCCCTCTCTCTCCCCTTCCCTGCGTGCTCTCTCTCTCTCAAAAATAAACATTACAAAAATTAAAAACAAAACAAATTTATCATTTTGTCCCTGTGAAGAAAAATTCAGAGGAGAATTTAAATTCTGAGAATGCAAGTTTACTCCTTATTAATACATAGAATAATTTTCCTAATGTGTATAATTAGCCTGTAAGCTCTTAGTGGGCAGAGAGAACATGTTCATATTCTTTGCTTCATCCTGAGAAACTAGAACACTATTCTCAATACATATTTACTGAGATTGGACAGGTTATATCTCAAGGCAACAATGAATGTCCACATGATATTCCCCCAATTCCAAAGTATCTCTCCTTACTGCTTGCTTTAATGTCTAAAAACCCCTCCTATGACTTGCACCCCTCAGAAGGGCATCAAGTTTCAAGGGAGACAAAGATATAGAAAACCTGAGTAAAAACGTAATCTAATTCCAATCCATCATCAATACTAATATTCCCTACTATTTTCTGAGCTTGCAAATGATAGTGTTGTACTACTATAAGTATTTACCTAAGTTGTTCCATATGACCCTTCAGAGAAACCACATTTTACAGATGAAGACAGTAAGGCGTGGAGAGGATGGAACAACTGACTGAACACACATAACTATAAACTATTCACATTCAGGTGTGGTGAATATCTTCCATTAGTAAGGTCATTCTGGCTACAAGTTAAAAAATCCAGATTCACTCTAATTGCCAGTACCAGGACAAGGATGGAGTTAGAAAGGCTTCCAGAGCCCAAATTTAATAAGGCATTCACCCTCAAGTCTTCACTCTACTTCCATGCTTGCCTCATCCTTTCTGTCTTGCTTTCTGCCCCAGGGGGCTGCCCCATATCACAATTCTCTTCCTCTCTCACTTCCTTACAGATTAAGCTTTCCCTACTGGATTTTAGCAAGAAATCAGAGTGCAAAGACAGACCTGTCCTTAAAGCAGCTTTGGACTCTTTATAAATTTCCTGGGTATTTATCAAGTTCTATTACATAAAGGCCACAAAATATAGTGTGTTTTAAGAGGGTATGGTAGTAATATGTTTTGAAAAGCCAATGTTAGCATATGGGCACTAAATTTCTCATGATATGATACATTTCTCAAAAATATAAATATTAATGCTATTGCTTTTAGTTGTTATTCAACATTTATTCAGTAATTATTTTCTGAGATTCTAAATAGCTTTTCATTCCACTTACTATAAAATCTCCAATCCTAAAGTGACTTATAAGATTCTCTACAGGAGTGCCTGGGTGGCTCAGTCGGCTAAGCATTCGATTTCGGCTGAGATCATGATCTCACAGTCTGTGAATTCGAGCCCCGTGTTGGGCTCTGTGCTGACAGCTCAGAGCCTGCAGCCTGCAGCCTGCTTCGGATTCTGTGTCTCCCTCTCTCTCTGCCCCTTCTTCACTTGAACTGTCACTCTCTCTCTCCAAAATAAACAAACATTTAAAAAATTAAAATAGATTCTCTACAATCTGAGTCCTAACTACAAATTGAGGCCTTTCCTTATCTTTTTAACTCTCTTTAGTCCAGGCATTCTTAATACCTACAGACTCCTTAACACCCTCAAGAGTGCTGAGCTTTCTCTTGACTCTGGACTTTATACACAATCCCTCTGCCTCGAATTCTCCCCCCGCAACATGTATTCTTGCTGACCACCTTTCAAATCTTAGAGAAATGTCATTCCCTGCGGGGGAAGCTGCCCTCAACTTTCCAATAATTGCTAAATCTCACTAGAGTCCTTTTAGAGTTATTTTATTGTTTTCTACCCACCTGCCATCCTCTCTTTCCTTTCTAAGTAAGAGAGCCATATTTTTGTATGGATGCCTATTTTGATTAATTTAATCATGGAAGTGTTATTTCTCTTGCCAAACCAATGAGACATAGGGAAAATCAGCAGGAAATTTCAGGAAAGACATTCTTTCCGGAAGAAATAGATTTAGAAAGAAGAGGCTACTTGTGACCTCTCCCCCTCATCTTGTTTCCCCTCTCTGACTGAAGGTGCTGTTGTTATGTGGATTCAAAGCTGTGCTACCATCTTAAAGCCACAAAGGGAATATCACAGTCACCTAGAAGGAGAGGGGTGTGGAATAGAAAGGTCAAGGAGACTGGTCATTGAAGACACTCTGAGCCAAAAAAGAAAGAAAAATGACCTTGGCAGTGCCAACCTCTGAATTTTTTCTTGAGAAAACAGTAAATATACTCAGGGATTAGAGGAGTACTAGTTTGACTTATTATTTACAGCTAAAAAAAGCCCTAATTGATAGTGTTTTCCAATATCAACCTGTACTTTTCCTTACATAAGACACTCTGTACTTTTAACCCCATTAATACAAATCGCACAAGATACTGGAGGATTTTCAGTGACTAGCACAGGAAGTAAGACAGTCCATGCTGAATAAAGATTTGTGAAATGATTGTGTGCTGGTGCAAAGAGCAGATTCTGGAATTAGACTTTTGTGTTTCAGCTCTGGTTCCACCTCTTAAGGGCTGTGTTACCTGGATTAGTTCATTTTACCTCATTACACCTCAAATTTGGCATTCTGTAAAATAGAAATAATATAGTGCCTATTTTGTAGGGTGCTTTTTAGAGTCAAATGAATGAATAATAGGAAGTATTAGGTAATTCTTGGAACATAATAACATTCAATAAATGCTTGCCATTGTGAATTGCCAAGTTCTGTGCTAGTCACAAGTCATTTCAACATTAAGGAGATTAGCACTGTCCCCACAAAGAGCTCAGAATCTAGCAGAGGGAACTCGTATGAAACAGTGGGTTAATTGCTATTATAGAGATCTTCATAATAGTTATTTTATCAGTAAGAGGAAGGTATACCAGTTTCTGCCTAGGGGATATCGAAAAGTCTTTCCAATTAGAGGAGAAACCTTATGTTGTACTCACAACCTTCGCTCACATTTCCTCTATGTGCAACTTCAGAAACTGAAATAAAGGGAATTAGAATACCTTGAAAGGTCCATCAGAAACCATGTCTCTTAAGAGTAAGTCCTATTATTTCCAGCTGAAAAACACATAAAGAAAGATAAAATGGGTGCAGGGTAAGGCCTGGTCAGGGAATTTTACCCTTATTCTTGGCTGCTCCTGTATTGAACATTTTCCAGATGGAGAGACACCTCTCTGGAAGACTGTTAACCTTCTTCAAAAAGACTAAAATGAGAGGCACAATATAAACACACAGAAAAATACTAAGACAGCTGAACCCTTCCAAAACTCAGGGATATGAGAATGAAACATTACTGATACAGCAAAGCAGAAGGGTGGGGGCAGGAGGAGAAATTCAAGGGCCATCTGTCAGCTAAAAGGCTAGAAAAAAAACAACAACAAAACAATACAATAGCAAGATACGCAACCTGAATCTTGTCTTTTCCTTTGGCTGATTATCTGGATGCAGCTTTTAAATTTGGCAGTAAGAAGTGATCTATCTCATTGCCTCAAGTGCTCCTAAAAAGAAAGCATTTACTCAGACAACAATTAGGACCAACAGTACCTAACTGCTTTGCCTTAGTATTTTGTCTTTGCTGCATTCTACAGATCTTACTGGGAGGACCTGTACCCTATAAATTGCAAAATAATTATTTATATAAATAATTTTTAAGACTCAGTATGTCCATCTCACTATTGATTAATTGAAACATTAAGGTACAGAAAACATCCTAGTCAGTGTTTTCTACATCTCTATGAATCATTTCTTTTAAAGCAATACTATCTTGCCTGGGCTTTCTCCCACCAAGCCTCTGCCACTGGGTGGATGATGCCAGTATGCACATGTACAATATTTACAGCACACTCGCCTCTCAGTTCCATTACTTCCTTCTCTCCAATGACCTTTTTTCAACCTCCTTCATGATCCACGTTCATGGATATACCCTGAATCTTCTCATTCCCGAAGCCATTCTACATTGCAAATCATTAATTCTAATGGCCTAACATAGATTATTTTAGCTGGAATGCTCTACCACTGTTAAAAGCAATTACTCCTCCAATCTTGTGGCATGTCTGTTTTCTGCCTCTCCATTATTTTACCATCTATTTTCAGTTTATATTTTAGATGTTCTCTAACGAATAGTATTAATTCCATTGCCTTTCTGCCCTTTAACTGTCATCTGGAAAACTTCTTGGAAAAACAAACTAAAAACAAACAATATGTCATATCTTTCCTACACCCTGGTGTTATGAACTGAACCATTTCCCCTCTCAATTCATATGGTAAAGCCCTAACCCCCAAGATGATTTGTTTGGAGACAGAACTTTTAGGAGGTAATTAAGATTAAATGTGGTTATAAGGGTAGGGGTCCTAATCCAAAAGGACTGGTATCCTTGGAAGAAGAGGGAGAGACAGACACTCCCTTTTGCTCCATGTGCACACAATGAAAAATGGCCTTGTGGATACAAAGTGAGAAGGTAGCCATGTGCAAATTAAGAAGAGAGCTCTCACCATAATTTGACTACGTTGACACTGGAGTTCCAGTCTCCAAAACTGTGAGAAAATAAATTTCTGTTATTTAACCCACCTAGTCTATGGTATTTTGCTATATAAGCCCCAGCTGACTAACATACCTGATAATTTAACATTCCCAGAAAAAATATCATACTGCAAAGTTGATTAGTGTGACTCATCACAGACTAAAACTACTAACGTATTTCTCTTGTCAATAAGATTTTCTGTGGTCCACAGTGAATAAATTAAATTCTGTCCCTTTTACTCACACATCCAAATCCACTTTCCTTTCTCTGTTGGATTTGCTATATAACTGGCTTCAGTGAATGTCCTCCCTGGAATTTTGGGTATTTTTCTCACTCATAATCTGGAAGTGGGTATGCGATTTATTTTGGCCAAGAGGGTAGTAGCATGCTTGATGTGAGCAGAGGCTTGAAAAAGGATGTATGTGGGGTTTGTGTTTGTTTCAATATGGGTCTGCTTGGGTTTCCATAACAAAATGTCATAGATTGGGTGGCTTAAAGAAAATTAATTTTCTCACAGTGTTGGAATCGGAAATGTGAGATCAGGGTACCAGCATGATCAGGTTCTGGTGAGGCCTCTCTTCCTGGCCTGCAGACAACCTCCTTCTCAATGTGTCCTCACACAAGCTCTCTGGTGTCATTTCTTATAAGGACACTAAGCCTTATCTTTATGACTTCATTTAATCTTAATTACTTCCGTAATCTATAAATACAGTCATACTGGAGGGGTTAGGGCTTCAACATATGTATTTAGGGTTGGGGGAATGACACAAATATTAGTCCGAAACAGTTTTCTCTCCAAGAATATTGGTACCATCATTAGAACAAGCCTGAACCAACCTGCTGTAGGATAAAAGATGACATGGGGAGGAATTGAATTGACTCAGCTGAAGTGATACTACATGAACCAGTCTTCAGCCAACCTGGCAGCTGGCTGCAAACACATGAGCAAGACCGGCCAAAATCAATGGAACCTAGCCGCATCAGCTCAACTGCCTTGCCCATCCAAAGACTGATGAGGAATGATAATTGGTTGCCATTTTAAGATTCCAAATTTGATACTATTTGTTACTCAGCAACACTTATCTGATAACATACCATCACTCTTGGAAGATCACATAACCATTTGTAAAGAGAAAATAGAAGCCACCAGACAGGAACTTTCTTTTCTTTTTGTTCTCATACTTCTAAATTACTGGAAATGATTCTGCCATTTCTCCTCAAATTTCCCTCCTACATAAAAGGAAGGGTATCTATCTAAAGCCAAACATTCCATCTGCACTCTGGATTCTGTACCTTCTTGCTTTCCACACTTGCCATTCACTCATCAACCTACTGCAGTTTGGCTTTGTCTCCAGTCACTAAGCCACAATGGCCCTTGCAAAGGTCACTAAGGAACCTCTACATCACTTTTCCGTTCTCGTTTGCTTGACCTTGCAGAACTTCCACACAGTGGAAAATTCTCACCCTACTAAAAACACTCTTCCCCTGTGTTCCATAATACCATCCTTTCATGTTCCTCTTCCCCACTCTGTCTTTTCTTTCAATAGCTTTTCCTGGATCTTCCTACTCTACCTAGCTTTATAATAGTGCAATTCATGAGGGTTTAGCCTTAATATTTCTACTTGAGTCATTCAGTTTTCTGCCCTTAGGTGAGCTCTTCATCTTCTATCACTACATGTTGACTATCTCTGCATTTATACATCCAGACCCCCTATCTAAGCATAGAGATTGTGGAACTGGAGAAGTCTACTTACATTCTCACTTGGAAATCTCAAAGACACCCCAAGCTCAATATGTACACATTTCTTGTTGACATTTTCTCCATTTTACCAAGTACATGTGGCATTCTTCAACTGTTACCCAGCTCAGTAAATGACACCACCATCTATATGCCATTGTGCAAGCCAGAATCATAGTATCACTTAGACAACTCTTTTCTCCTCCTCCCATTTCCAGCCTCTCTCCAAGCTATATCCAGTAAGTAGCTCATAGACATAGTCTTGATTCCCCAGAATTGCCGTATAATATTTGGCACCCTTGATTTCTTTGAAGGCTTCCTACGATTTTATTTAAATGCATATCTGTCTTCCCACTATAATACTAATATCATTTAAGGGGTGTGTCAATGTTGATCTTATTCAAAATCTTATCTCCAGGGGCACCTGGGTGGCTCAATCAGTTAACCGTCTGACTTCAGCTGAGGTCATGATCTCACAGTTCATGGGTTCAAACCCCGTGTGGGACTCTGTGTTGACAGCTCAGAGCCTGGAGCCTGCTTTGGATTCTGTGTCTCCCTGTCTTCTACTCCTCCCCTACTCACACTCTGTCTCTATCAAAAATAAATAAACATTAAAATAAAATAAAATAAAATAAAATAAAATAAAATAAAATAAAATAAAATAAAATAAAATAAAAAAGATTCTATCTCCAGCACTTAGTACACTACCTTAAAATTTATAAATATTTAAAAATAAATACTAAAGGAATATAAAACTGAACACTTGAATACTTGTTTGAATATTTTAATCAGCTAAAAATGTCTTTATGTCTTGTCATAGAAAATTGAATTTGTGAGCATTTAAACATCTAAAGGAAAAATTATTAACCAGGGTTTATCTACATGACCATGGAATATAGAGATTCTGTATCGTTAACAATCCTTGCAAAAACCTATTTGCCTATATAAGCTTCTATGAAAGTATGAGTGTTGGTTATAGGGTGAAACTACTGGGTACTTTGACATCAATTTTTACAGGAAAAAGAAAGTACTGAGAGCTACAGTATGGTTAAAGGGGGAAAAAAGGGCTTTGAAAGCTGATATTCAAGTGCTAGATTTACCATTTATCAGTGTAATCTTGGATTATTTAACCTCTAATAGCTTCTCTTGTTTATATATGGAAGGATATTTTAAGCCTAATTATACTTTAGAATCACTTGTTGAACTTAAAAAAAAAAAATGGAGATACTGACTCTCAAATCCAGAGCTTATGAAATGGAAAACAGGATATATATGCATGTTTTAAAACTTCATGGGTTAATATTCTGCTCACCAAAAGTGAAAGACTTGATGCAGAAAAGGAGAATAATACTGTCTTTTTCACAGGTCTAATGGAAGCAACAAATAAAATAATGTGGCAACTACCATCAGAGCACCAAAAAATGTCAGTTTCCTATTCTTTCACTCTTTCTCAGGACACTGGGAATAGTAAACAAAATATCTTACAACAATGACATGAAATTAAAAAAATACTGGGTTCGGGGCGCCTGGGTGGCGCAGTCGGTTAAGCGTCCGACTTCAGCCAGGTCACGATCTCGCGGTCCGTGAGTTCGAGCCCCGTGTCGGGCTCTGGGCTGATGGCTCGGAGCCTGGAGCCTGTTTCCGATTCTGTGTCTCCCTCTCTCTCTGCCCCTCCCCCGTTCATGCTCTGTCTCTCTGTCCCAAAAATAAATAAACGTTGAAAAAAAAATTTTAATAAAAAAAAAAATACTGGGTTCAAATTCTATCTCCATCCCTAACAGCTGAAAGAATAGGCAAGTCATATAATTTCTTTACATCTTAGTTTTCTACCTTTTTAATAAGAACGATAATTAATCTATGTTTATTCAGTCGTATGATAATCAATATTCTTGAAGAAATAAATAACTGAATCAGATAATCAATTCATCCAATATTTTTTGAGCACTTACTCTATGCTTGGAACTCTGAAAGAAACTGTAGATATAAAGAGAAGAAAGAAAAATTGAACATGGTCCTACCCGTATGATACAAAAGGTTAAAAAAAAAAAAAAGAAACTGAAAAACAAGTAACTAATTGTGATAACATACCACAATATAAATCAAGGGGTTGAAACAGAAAATAATGGTGAAGGGGGTACTTAGGTGAGACAGTCATCAAGAATAGCTTCTTTGGGCAAGTTATTTTTTGCTACGAGATCAAGATAAGAGCTAGAAGAAAGCACAGTGTGCTCAGGTAGAAAACAGGGCTTTGGACTGAGATTATTTTTTAAGTTGAAACCTAGAAGATGAGAAGGACTCAAACAATGGACAGATTCAAATGTTTGGCCTTTTGTTAACCCTGATGCGATCAAGGCAACTGCCTCAGCCAAATTTGAAAAAAGCAGCAGATTTTGCCCTTTCAAGCAGTAAGATATGCCAATGCCACCCACTGGTATTTGATTTTCACCTTTTAACAAGAATGTCTTAGATTCTTTTATCATCATTGGTATCCAGAGACCTCTCACATTGTGTTCATTTTATTCACCAAATGGAAATCAACAATGTTGAGTGGGATCCAACTAACTTCTGGGAAGAAAAATTTTGTGAATTCTGTCACAAAATTTACAGATGCCAAGATTTTCTAGAAAATTAGGTTAGTTATGTCCAGGCAACATCACCCAAGTCATAGTCCTGCCCTTGTTCTCTATTTTTTTTTGTTTGTTTGTTTGTTTTTCACCTTAACAAGGATCACAATTTTTCCTTGATCCTTGTCTTATTGACTGATTCACAAACAGACATAAGGGAGGTGCTTACAAAGAGAGACTGTTATACAATCTCACCAGTTCTGCTGCATGCTAACAGAAAAAGAAGGAATTTGGAATTCATCTTGGAAGCTTTCAGGTCCCCAAGTATTCTGAGTCATCTTTCCCTGATTAGTGGAGAGACAGTAATTGAATAAGAGAATCTCTGTAGATGCAGTATCCTTGCCATATCCAGAGAGTCTGCCTTTGTTATGCCACCCTTTCCTGGAGAGAAGACTGAAGAATGGTCTCATTTATACGACAAAAGTGTATAGACATGGCTCTTATCTCAAGAGTTCAAAAAGCTCCAGACATTATTTCAAAATTCAATCAAACATGAAGCATCAAAATATAAATCCACATTTACATTATCATACCAAATTATTTACAATATTAGGTCTGTAGGTTCTATTCAGCCCAAAAGAAATGTTTCCAGCATTTTCCTATGTCCATAAAATATGGTTTGTTCCTTGGTTCATTCATTCATTTGGTCATTCAACAAATATGTATTTTTGTGCCTATTCGGTACCAGGCACTGTGCTAGGCACTGGGGATCCACCACTGAGTGATGCAGACATGTTGAATGTCCTGGAGGAGGGGAAGTTTTTAAGTAATTCAATAGAATATTTAATTATAGATCTTTTAAATCCTTTCAAGGAGCATGGGAATTTTGAGAGATTAGGCTATTGAAGGTAAGGAGTGGCTATCAGAAAAATCATTCTCTAAGGAAAGGACATTTAAACACCTAGATGGGGGGTAGGGGGCAACAGGAACTTGCTAGGCAAATAAGAGTAGTGATAGGGACAAGGTAGGGTTTTTTTATGGGCCAATTTAATGACCAACTTTGTGCAGATGTTACTGTGAGGAGAGAAGGAGCTTGGGGAAGTCTAAGAATTTGAAAGAAGTATTGTGCTGAAGTCTGGTGAGAATAAAAAAAAAAAAAAAAAAAAAAAAAAAGATTGGTCACCTGGAAATTGGATGAACCATACATAATATTAAGGAATTCGTACCTTATCTTAAGGACAGTCAGAAGCCACTGAATATTTTTAAGAAGAGGAGCTACATATTTTGAAAATAGTTATGCATTTTAAAGAAAGATCTCTCTGGGTGTTAGGTGAAGAGTATAGGTGAGTATATAATCTCTACTGGGAAAAAAATATATACTACTCCTGAAGTATAATTACCTAACTATGTGGTAAAAGGCCTCTGGCTAGAAGTCAGATAATTTAGCTTAGAGTCCAGGCTCTCCCATTGCATAAGATACAGAAAATAATTTATAAGTCTTTAAATAACACCAAGAAATGTGGCATTCATTCTGGAAAATTTTAATAAAAACAAGTTTCTAATATCAATTCCAAACAGGTCATTCATATAACAAATCACTTTTAAAATGGTAAACACGTATTTCACTTCATTTGCTTGCCCTACATTTATACTAGTGCTTTTCTTTTTATTTAAATGATTTTTCAGAGTTTATTTATTTTTGAAGGAGAGACAGAGCATGAGCAGGGGAGTGGAAGAGATAAAGGGACACACAGAATCCAAAGCAGGCTGCAGACTCTGAGCTGTCAGCACAGAGCCTGATGCGGGGCTGGAACTCACAACCATGAAATCATTACCTAAGATGGAGTCGGATGCTTAAGACATTGAGCCACCCAAAGTGCCCCTATATCAAGGATTTTCAAAGAGAGCTCCCAGACCAGAAGCATCAGCAGCAAGTGGGAACTTGTTAGAAACGTAAATTCTCAAGCCCCTTTCCACACCTACTGAATAAGCCCTCTAAGTGATAGCTCAAGAAATGCTAGACTTTGAGAATACTCAGTGTATACAGATAATGTTCATATGCATATATTGCCAAAATGTCTAAGACAAAGATATTTGGTTACAGTTTATGAATTAGTATACTTTAAACATTCATAGATGCTAATGATGGAAGACTTCATATCTATTCAAAATAACTCATTCTACAGAATGAAACCATTCTATCAACTGAAACACAGGGTGAAAGTCTTGCTCTGGTCAGAATGTGTTTGAAGGAAAAAACTTTGAGGTCAGACAAACTTGGTTTTGTCTGTCACGTGACCTTTAACTTTTTTGGACTCAGTTTCTTCACTAAAAAATAAAGATAGTATGAGTATTTATTTCATATTGTTGCTACCAGGATTAACTGAAATAATATTGATGAAGCATATTACTCGTACATAGAAAGCTTCAAACATAAAAAATACTCAATAAATGATAGCAATTCATTGGTTCAAGGGAATTTTTTCCTGCACATTTTCCTGTTTCTGAGTGGCATGTCTTAAAAAAGAATATGTACATTTATTGAAGACATTATTTTACTCTTTTTCAGAAAAGCTGTTATTAGATCAATGGTGTCTTGCACAACTGATGAAAGCCTGGATTGAGTAAATATATCATTATCATGATTGCTCTTGTTATGATATCAATTCCAATGTTCAAAACTCTTGATGACTAGTTAAAATCTCATTTTTATACAAGAGACCAAATGGCAACAATTGGGGAGAATTTTGACCAGGTTTCTCTCTTTGTTACCTTAAGTTCTTTATACCATCTATTCCCCTCTCTGGTAAGCTATTTCCCTCGATACTTGTACAACTGGTTTCTTCCAGTTATCTTTATTTCTGCTTAAATATTCATCTCTTGTAAAGAATTTTTCTGACCAACCATTTTTAAACAGTCATTATAGACGGTTTTTTTTTTTTTTCATTTTTTTCATGTTTGTTTGGCTTTCTCTCTCCTATCAAAAAGTAAGGACCCTGAGAATTCAAAGCTACAATCTCAGTGCCTATAATAATAGAGGATTAATAAATATTTGTTGCATAACTAAGCTGAAGTTGGATTGAGGGGCCTAGCAAGTCATGGATAAATTCCTCACATAGAGAAGAAGTTGGTCTGGGTTAATTTTACTGGTGAGTCTCCAGCAAGAGTGATAAGAGTTTTATTGAATGTTAACTTTGTCACATACTATAGTAAACATTTTATATTCCAAATACCATTGAAGTAGTCTTACAATGTTATTAATCCCATTTTATAGGTAAAGAACTTGAGGCTTAGCAATGAGAAGTTGCCCAAATTTACAGAACCAAGAGGAGGAAGATCCTCATCTTCAACCAAGACAATCATACCCCAACAAGAGCCTATGCTTTTGTTCACTGTATTCTAATTCTTCCAAAACACCACTAAGAACAGAATTAATGTTTAAGATGACCAGTGAAAAGGGAAGAGATTGATAGTTTGTGCTGCAAATGAATTGGTCCTGCCCAGAATTGTGAGACAGAAAACTGGCATTTGGAAGATTGTCTGATGCTCAGAAGGAGGCCCCAGAAGCTTTACAAGTGGACCTGATGTTCACAGCTAGACCATGTTTCTCTCCTGTGGAACATTACAAAATCTCATAGAACATTAGCATTAGACAAGGTAATTCTGAGGCCATTATAAAGTGGGGCAAAAATACAGTCATTGTACAATTCATATGATATCAAACATCCCTCACTCTTGGTCAAAATGAGAAATGGCTACCTCTTTACAATTAAAACTTTATCCTCATGCTAGTCCCCCTTATGAGTAAATATAACTTATTAAAATATTTCATCATAGAATTTCTCCAACTTTTTGACAGACCATATCTAGAGCAAACCCCTGTTTCCTTAGAACATGTCCAATATTACTGATTCAAAGCCCAAATTCTTTAACAGGTTATTCATAGTATCATCTTACTTAAACACCTTATGATTCCCCAAGAGTACATTCCCCTGGTTACAATGAGTAATGAGCCCACTTGTTCAACTACAGGCATGTTTTTGGTGATTTTTGGGCAGAAGGCAGTGATAATTATAATAGTTAATAAGGAAACAGGAGGCTCAGGAAAGTGAATTATTTTTTATGTGGTAATCACTTGGATAGTTTTGGAGTATCTGCCTTTTTAAAGAGACTGGTTATTCCAAAATCACAATTCTGGATTTCAAGATATATTACAAAGCAGTAGTCAACAAGATAGTATGGTACTGGCATAAGAAAAGTCACATAGATTAATGGAACAGAATAAAAAACTCAGAAATGAACCCACAACTATATGGATGACTAATCTTCGACAAAGCAGGAAAGAATATCCAGTGGAAAAAAGATAGTCTCTTCAACAAATGGTGGTGGGAAGACCGGACAACGACATGCAGAAGAATGAAACTGGACCATTTTGTTACACCATACACAAAATAAATTCAAAATGGATGGAAGACCTAAATGTGAGACAGAAAACCATCAAAGTCCTAAAGAAGAATGCTGGCAGCACCCTCTTTGACCTCAGCCACAGCAACTTGTTTCTAGACACGTCACTGGAGGCAAGGGAAGCAAAAACAAAAATAAACTATTAGGACATGATCAAGACAAAAAGTTTATGCACAGCCAAGGAAACAATCAACAAAAGGAAAAGGCAGCCTACGGAATGGGAGAAGATATTTGCAAATGACATATCGAATAAAGGGCTAGTGTTCAAAATCTGTAAATTCCACCCATAAAACAAATAATCCAGTTAAGAAATGGTCAGAGGACATGAATAGACATTTTCCAACGAAAATATCCAGATGGCTAACAGACACATGAAAAGAGGCTCAACATCATTCATCACCAGGGAAATACAAATCAAAACCATAAGGAGATACCACCTCACACCTGTCAGAATGGCTAACATTAACAACACAAAAAACAATAGGTGTTGGCGAGGCTGTGGAGAAAGGGAAACCCTCTCACATAGCTGGTAGGAATGCAAACTGGTGCAGCCACTCTGGAAAACAGTGTGGAGGTTCCTTAAAAAATGAAAAACTGAATTACTCTATGACCTAGCAATTGCACTACTATGTATTTACTCAAAGGATACAAAAATACAGATTAAGAGGGATACATGCACCCCGATGTTTATTGCAGTATTATCAACAATAGTCAAATTATGGAAAGAGCCTAAATGTCCATTGACTGATGAGTGGATATGAAGATGTGATATATACATATACAATGGAATAATATGCAGTCATCAAAAAGAATGAAATCTTGCCATTTGCAATGACATGAATGGAGCTAGAGTATATTATGCTAAACGAAATAAGTCAGAGAAAAACAAACACCATATGATATCACTCATATGTGGAACTTAAAAAACAAAACAGATGAACAAAGGGCAGGGGGATAAAAGAAGAATACAGCATAAGAGACTTTTAAAGACAGAGAACAAAGTGAGGGTGGACAGAGGGAGGTAGGCAGTGTTGGGCTAGATGGGTATTAAGGAGGACACTTGTGATGACCACTGGGTACTACATGTAAGTGACAAATCATTGAGTTCTCCTGAAACCAATATTGTGCTGTATGTTAACTGGAATTTAAATAAAAATTTGAAAAAGAAAAAAAAATAAAACAAAATCCCACATCTTTTATGTTTTTGTCAGACTCTTCAAAGAGACATGTTGGAGTTTTTCTTCTTGATCTAGGGTCACATTGTCTGATTAATAAATATCATACTATTTTACAGGTGGGTTTGGGAAGGTCATTTTTAGACTCTTTAAAGACCCTTCTGAAAACCAAGTGACAGCTATAAAAATACACCTTCATTTCACATTAAGTACATTTTTTTTCTGTGAACATTTGAAATAATTTTTGGGTTTTTTTACTGTTAAAATTATTTAGCACTGAGAAACTCATTTCATTTATGGTTGACTGATTTCTTTTTTAGCAATTATTCTACAAGCCTGGGAGATCATTCACTGTGAGAAACTGAACCTGCAAGTTGCTTTAAATGTAGTGACTGTCTTATAAATACTAAATCCAGCAGTGGATGAAATTGACACAATAATATGTTTACCTATACATTTATTAGGTGTGTGTGTGTGTGTGTGTGTGTGTGTGTGTGTGTGTGTGTGTGGCTTTACTTTCAATTCAATAATTTTGTCTGTTTTTTAGGTCTGAGATATTTTCCTTTGCCTTAAACATCCTCTTTTGTATGTAATAAAGTGACCCTTATCTGGGTACACTTTAGATACTTCTTGCTGTTAGTCCTTAATTATAGAAACAGTATTTCTGACATTTATTTACTTTATTCCTTCATTCATCCATTAATTTATATTTAAAACCTCAAATGTTAGAAAAGTCACAAGTAGAATATAAGATACATTTTTGTACCTGAATAATTTAAGGTCAAGTGCTCAGTCTGATGCCTTACCAATCCATCATTCTTTTAATGTATATTAACTACAAACCATACATTACCTACGTAGCCCCGACATACCCATGAGCCTCAGAAAATTAACACTGAGAAATTACTACCATCTATTCCTTAGATACCATTTCAGTTTTGCTAGTGTCCCAAAAAATCTTTAGTGGCATGAGAAGTCAGTTCAGAATCATGCATTGCTCTTTGTTAGGTTGCTTTTGTCTCCTTTAATTTGGACTAGTTTCCAGGTCTTTCATTAACTTTCATGCATATTCATTTTTAGAGATTATAGACCAGCTGTTCTGCAGTGCTTCTCTTGATTTGTGGCTATGTGATATTTCTTATTTATCAGTATTAAGTCTGCCTCTTTGTGAAGAGTAGCACAGAAATGACACCGTGGTTTTCTCATTGTAATGTAACTCAGGTAACACACAGACTCAGTTTGCCCCTTAACTGATGAATATATTTCGATTATGTGACAACGGTGCTATGTGCCATGCTTTTTCACTATAAAAGCTGTAATTTTTCCACTGTAAAACACTTAACTTTATGTTTGTTATTTTTATGTTTTTCTAGGAAGATACTTTAAAATTCTATAAATATCTATAAATATTCCACTCCTTATTATACTTTCTATCAGTTTGCCTATTAAAACAATGATTTCACACTGATGATTCCAATTCCAATTCAACACCATAGAGTTTGTTCCACATTTACCCTTTCCACATTTGTAATTCTATTCTCTAACAGTGAGAAGCCTGGCTCTCATCATCCTTAATATGTGTATTTATTTAGTCAATCACCCTGTATCTCACCTTCCCCAATCATTTCTACTGTCACTGACTGGCTTAGATGGACTTCTGATACTACTTGGGCTCTAAAACTTCATGCTGTGTAGAACTCCTGTATGAACAGGTTCATTCCCCTATTCAGTCTCCAATACCCCACTCTGCCTCAACAAATGGCCTTAAAACTAATTATGGCTTACAATTATAGCTCCAGGAATGAAAAGGAAGAAACTGGATTGAAGAGAGGAAGAAAAAGGAAGAGGAAAGTTATGAAGAAGGGATAGCTGACATTTTTGCATTTACATCTATAGGAAGATTTCTAGAATTTTGTTATTCTCTTCTTGCTTCCCTCCCCCACAATTAAATTAATGGTGAGTCACACATACTACTTAATCAGAGGGTCCTTACCTCATTACAGGCTTATGATACTTAACATGTATATCAAATAATTACAACCACATATGTACCTACCTAATAATGGTTCTATGTTATCATGGTTCATATCTCTTTATTCACTGGGGGAGGGCCTTAATTATAGAGTTACAACTCACTGACATATCATATTCAGTTTTAATGTATTCCAGAGATAATTTGCTACTTCTTATAATGTAACACATTTTGTGAATGATTTAATTAGGGTGGATTTAAAATTATCTTTATAAGAAAGTCACTTTCAATTACTTGTATTATGATATCCCTTCTTGAGTAGGAGAAGATGGGAAGCTTTACAGGTTGGGCAATGCAAACTGTCACTAAGCTTTTATTTTCTTCACAACAACTTGTTATCCCTATATTCTCATAGGACTATGTCATCTATCTTGTCTGTTGTGATGAGTTAAAAAGACTGAGACATTCTTTTGCACAAAGAATACATCAACAAAATAAAAAGGCAACCCAGTGAATGAAAGAAGATACTTGCAAATAATATATCTGGTAAGGGGTTAATACCCAAAATAAATAAAGAACTTCTGCAACTCAACACCAAAAACAAAACAAAACAAAACCCCCCCAAACCCCATAAAAACATAAAAACAATCTTATTAAAAATGGGCAGAGGAACTGAAGAGACTTTTTTTTCCAAGAAGATATACAGATGGCTAACAGATACATGAAAAGACGCTCAATATCACTATTCGTCAGGAAAATGAAATCAAAACCACAGTGAGCTATCACCTCACATCAGTCAGAATAGCTAGTATCAAAAAGACAAGAAATAACAAGTGTTGGTGAGGATGTGGAAAAAAGAGAACCATTATACACTGTTGGATGGGAATGTAAATTGGTGCAGCCACTGCAGAAAATGGTATGCAGATTCCTTAAAGTTTAAAAATAGGATTATAATATGATCCTGGAATTTCACTACTGGGCATTTACCCAAAGAAAACAAAAACACTAATCCAGACAGACATATGCACCTCTGTATTTATGGTAACATTATTTGCAAGAACCAAGATATGGAAGCAACTAACTGTCCATTGATAAAGGACAGTTGATAAAATGGACATTGATAAAATGGATAAAGATGATGTGGTATACACATACAATGGAATACTGCTTAGCCATAAAGAGAGAATGATGTGTTTTCTTTTGTTACAGCATGGATGGACCTAGACGGTATTATGCTAGGTGAAATAAGTCAGAGAAGGACAAATAATACCTGATTTCACTTATGTGTGGAATCTACAAAACAAATGAACAAACAAAAAAAACCTAAGCTCTTAAATACATAGAACAAATTGGTGGTTGCCAAAAAGGAGGTGGATGGGGGTAGGGATTAAAAGGTATGAATTTATAGTTATAAAATAAGTCACAGAGATGAAAAGTACAGAACAGAGAATATAGTCAATAATATTATAATAATGTTGTATGGTGACAGATAGTAACTACACTCATTTTGGTGAGAACTGAGTATAGAATTACTGAATCAGTGTGTTGTATACCTGAAACTAATATAACATTATATGCTAGTTATTTCAATATTTTTAAAAAATAGGTGGAAAGGAAGGGAAAATAAAATTATATGTGATATTAGAATTTAAAAAATTGAGATCTTAACAAATATTAATAAAAAATCAGTAGTGTATTTAATCTTTGAACTCAACTAACCCACTTTTAATGTTAAGTATAGATGAAGTATTATATTGCATTTCTTACAATTATTGTATTTAATTACATAGTGCCTATACACGCTTACATAGTATATAGTAATTACTCACTGAATTGGAGTATTTTCATTACTAGCATTATCATTTCACTACTGAAGGTAGAAGTGAGGATGACAGAACTTAGATTTATTGAATTCTAGTTGTATTTTTATCTTTAGCTCATTGTTACCCTCAGTTTTACAATGCCCTTGTCTTTCTTACAATACAGCAGTAACATAGTAAAGTAGAAACTCTTAGACATAATAAATGAGCTATTGATACATACATACATTTATCATATGGTTACATATATATGTAACCATATAATAAATGAGCTCATGACATCACTGCATCACATTCATGGAACTAGGGAAATAGGGGTAAAAGGAACTGGTGCCTATACTGAAGTTCATACTTCCGCTGTGCCTCTGGAATCTTTGGCCCTCTATCATCATCTAAAAAATGTGATATGCTTACTTGTTAAATTTCAAGTAGGGTAAAATCTGACATTCTCTGTAGCTATTGACACTTTTTAATACCACTTTTGGTCTCTATCCATTCTCAATTCTCACACTGTGCATTTCTAAACTTTCTTATACAAAATCACAGGATGTAGATATGGTACATCCCAGCATCTATTTTATGTTATTTCTCTTGTATACAGAGGTTCACACACAGTTTCCCCTGTCAAAAAGAGCTTTCCACTCTATTTTTCTTACTGTATTTTACTCCTCATTTAAGTCTTAGCTGAAATACCTTCCTCTTAGAAGTTTCTCTTGATGGACTCCCCAAGCCCAATAGAAGTTTGCTTTATTCTTATTGTAGCTCTTACCATAGTATATTCTAGATGTCTGTTTACTTTCTGTATCCTCCTAAACATTTTGTGCTACCTGAGGATATAAATTATTCACCATTGTATCATGAATGTTTAAAATTGTGCCTGTGTCAAAGGAGAGCATCAATAAATAGGAGTTGAATAAATGGTTGGAAAGAAAGAAGACAGGGAAGGAGAGAAAAACTGAGTATGGGATTTTAAGACAATCAAGGCACTCTTTAAACTTCAATTTTTTTACTCACTAATTTTTTTTTTAATTTTTTTTCAACGTTTATTTATTTTTGGGACAGAGAGAGACAGAGCATGAACGGGGGAGGGGCAGAGAGAGAGGGAGACACAGAATCAGAAACAGGCTCCAGGCTCTGAGCCATCAGCCCAGAGCCCGACGCGGGGCTCGAACTCACGGACCGCGAGATCGTGACCTGGCTGAAGTCGGACGCTTAACCGACTGCGCCACCCAGGCGCCCCAAACTCACTAATTTTTAATCTCACTAAATTGCACTCTCCTTCCTGTGTAAAATGCGAATAATAACACCTACCACCTAGGGTGGTAATGTAACTATTACAGAACAGATGCCAAATAGATTTTGGTTCCTTTTCCTCTTCCCTGTGAGTGTAAGTAGGATAATATCCAAAGAACATTTTCTAATGTTCCGTGAGTCTATTTGAAGAATAATGTACTTTGTTCATAACACAGAAAAATGAGATATTGTCAAGTTAGAAATATTAAGAAGTTAATGTGGCAGAGGCCTGATACACGAGAGGTCTGCTATTATTTATAAATAATCAACAACCTGAATGGGTTCAAGTGACAAAATTAGAAGGAAAGTAGGGAAAATATTACAATATCAAGTTTTACATAATCTGTAAAGTCTCCTCTCCTGGGTTCAGGGAACAATGGGACATTATTTGCCATTTATGACATGAGGAACACCATGGAGATCATAAAATATTTTAATATTTCAAGAAATATTTTAAGAACTTTTTTTTTCCTTGCTTTCCTCATCTTGTATGTTACTATGCAGAGGAGCTAAAAGAACATGGCTACTCGAGGCAGGTGGGTTCTGGTCTGGAAAAATTTAACTGGTAGTCTCAGTCACTATTCTGCCTCTTCTGTGCCTTCGGCTAGGAACAGCCTCTTCTCTAGCCTGTACTTACAACTTGCCCTGGGGCTGCCACCACTTCCCACAATTTCACAGCTGGATCTCAGCCAGTTTCACTGAATGGCAGTAAATGACAAAAATAAGTCTCTTACTTTTCTTGCTTCCAGTTGTTGTGCTTCAGCTCTCTTCAGAACAGCTTTCCTCAGGCTCTGAGATCATCCATCCTGTGCACATGCCCAGTCCAAAAGATTAATGGTGGAGCCGTTCTCCAACCAGTGAGGTTGGCTGCATTCTGGACTTTTCACATGACTCATTTTTCTTTCTCTTCAAGGATCAGGGGTTGTTGCGGGTGATGGTAATGAGGCTGCTCAAGGAGCCAGAAGCAATTTGAGGTCTGGAGGGTCCCTGTGTGATAAGCTATCCATGAATCTTGCCCTGACACCCCCACTCCCTGACGATCTCCCTTACTACAAACTTACCTATGTTGTCTGTTAAGCTTCCTTTGTATATGATTTTTTTTGGTGATAACTTTTAATAAGTTGACTATAGAATTTAATACAAAAATCTTTAGACAGACAATTCAAAGCCTTTAAAGTTCAACTTCAACTAACCCTTCAAATTGTTTCACCAAGTCCCAATCCTCACAGTTCAAGGTACCATGGCCCTTCATTCCTCATGTTGTACATCTTATTCTTATTCCCTGACTATCTATTTTCAACATGGTGCCAAAGGGTTTTTTCACAAATTATAAGCCATATTATGCCACTCCTCTGTGCAGAGTCCTCTAATACCTTTATCATTACCTTTTTTTTTTTTAATAAAAGTTTATTTATTTTTTTTGAAACATAGAGACAGAGAGAAGAGGAGGGCAAAGAGTCAGATGCTTAACTGAATGAGCCACCCAGGAGCCCCAATCATTACCTTTATCATAGCTCATGTGGCCCTTTATGATCAGCCCCCATCCCCTACCCTCTCTCTACATGCCTTCACTTAGACCCTCCTACACTCTACACCAACCACACTGGCCTTTTATTTTTCTCCATTACCAAATATACTTCTACCTCAGGATCTTTGCATTTATTGTTTTTGTTTTGTTTTGTTTTGTTTTTGCTTAGGACTGCTCTTTTCTTAAGTATCTACTTTAGCCTTTACTTGCATCTTCAATTCCTTCTAGTTTCAACTCAAAATGCTGCCTAGAACAAAGTTCATTAACCACCCATCTGAACTACTATGTGCCACTCTGCCTCCCACCATTTATCACTTTCCAGTTGCTTACCCTCTTTTATCTTTCTTGTGATGCATGGCACTGTAGTATACAATATAGATTTTGTTATTTATGTAGATGCATATTTAGTTTCTCTTTAGGTGAAGACCTTTGAGAGCAAGCACAGTATCTTGTTCAGTTTTCTATTTCCACCTATAGCATAAAGCAATATACTGGGCCTATAGTTTGGCCTTGAAGTAATATTGTGGAATGGTTACATAATAAATAAATGTCAAATGATTTCCCCTTCCATTCATTTGCTTAGATTGACCGTTTTAGCCTGACCTTTTCTTCCAATTTTGTCCACTCCTTTGTCTTCTGTATAAACTGTAGTAATAATACTACGCCTGGTGAACTTTCCCTCCTATGAGCTCTTAGGGAAAGAGCTTTGAATGTCAAATGTATTTGGCAATTATGAAACAATATTATTTTCCCTAAAATCAAAGTCTAAGATCTTTAAAGCCATGTACATTCTTTTTCTTTTTCTTTTCTTTTTTTTTTTTTTTGTGCACCTCCAGTTTCTTCTTTGCTTCTAAAATTTGAGCTTACTGAATCTGATTACATTCCACATACACTCAAAAGATCTACAGTCTTAACTAGCGTTTCCCAAAATAGTACTTTAGATATTATCCTCCATGGTTTATTCTTTTTTAGGCACAATGAATTTTGTGTTGGTGTGTGTGTGAACATAGTATATTCCGTGTAAATATAATCAACTGTCACATGCAGTTATTCTGATCCTGGATCAGTCTTATTAACTACAAAATTCAAACAGACTGGAATTTGAATAACTGGAAGATTTTCTTAGGTCTAGAACATTTATAATGATGTTCTAGGCATCTCTATAAACTTGAAGTAACTTCTAAATCATTGCAGAAAGATTATAATCAGCATAATACTGCTATTGCTCTTTAAAATATTCTAATTCTTTAAAGTCAGTAATTATATTTGAAAATATTAATCTAACCTCTCTCTACTCCATCTTACCATAACATTCCAATAACTTATTTCTTTGTCTATGTTTTATTATTACACTTTATAGTACATATTAGTATAAAAATCTGTTGTTGGATATTTAACATTTCTCAATTGGAGGATTAAGCCTTGAAGGTAGAAAATAAGGAAAATTAATACATAAGTCATAGGGTAGTAGTACAAATTAAATGAAAAATTTATATAAAATATTTTGCACAAGTTCTGACAATAGAAAATTTAATAAAAATAAGCTAATTATAATGTTATGATTTATCTTCTATGAAAGAACCTACCATAGGTGTAATAAAAATGGTATGCTAAATAGATATCTACAGATAAAGACTGGATGGACAGATGGAGGGATTGATGGGTAGATCCCATATAGGAGACAGACTGCCCCCCCTCCAAGCCAGCTTTTAAAAATTCAGGATTTCTATGGAGGAGATACAGAGAGACATACATATATTTTTGTTTTTGTTCATCCTAATAGGTCTTGTCTAGATGATGCATGGCTGATGAAGAGTTTGTAAAGATTAAGTGAGCAATGGGCAGGGATTTATATTAATTGAGCCCCTGTGAACATGTCATATCTTTTAATCTTCACAGTGGTTCTATTTGGTAGGCCGGTTTTGTTTGGTTTTCATTTACAGGGGAAGATTCTGACAGCTTAAGGACATTAAACAATTTGCCCAAGGTTTCACATAAGTGGAAAAGATAAGACTATCTCTAGTACTCTTTCCACTTCATCATAATGCCTCTCATTAAGCTCTGCCAAAGGGTGGTTTGCTTTCTTTAATCAGTTTCAAGTTAGTTAAGTTCTGTGTGAAATACATGGTTCAAAACATAGGGCATATCTTGGTTTCCTCTGGGACTTTGGACTCACGTAGCTCTAGTCTGTTAAGTCTCATATTAAGATATACTAAAGTGCTACAGACTGAATGTTTGTGTCACCTCAAAATTCTTATGCTGAAATCCAAATTTCCAATGTGACTACACATGGAGGTGGGGCCTTTGGGAGGTGCTTAGGCAACGAGGGTAGAGGCCTCATGGATGGAATTAGTGTTCTTATAAAAGAGACCCCAGAGAGTTTCCTTGTTCCTTCTACAATGTGAGAACACAGAGAAAAGACACCATTCTATAAACCAGGAAGTAGGCTTTCATCAGAAATATGCCAGTGCCCTGATCTTGGATTGAGAATTAAATGTCTGTTGTTATAAGCCACCTAGCTTATGGTATTGTATTATAGCAACTGAGACACAGGAGTGTGAAAGAATTAGGCCCATTTGTGAAAAGCCTTTGAAAATCTCACATAGGCAAGAGTACCTCTACCATGGACAATCATTGCCAATTTATTATAATTTGTATTATGTATATTCAAACAATTTGCCTTTCACAGATATATTCTGATCTTGGTATTTGTCATACCTCAACAGAGAAAAAAGATAATAATTTTTAAATGTCAAATGACAAGTAAGGTTTATTGTACTTTTTTTTCTATTAACTCTACATTGTGTGTTTATTATATGTGATGAAATCCAAGTTTGTATTATAATACCCCAAACCAAACATCTAAATGGATTTGGTCATGAAAAGCTCTTCATTCTTCTTAGGGGTCAGAAATAGTGTCCTATAGGCTTGACCTTAGTGAAAATGCTTCTATGAACACTAACTTGACCGTGGAGATACAAGCCTATATACACATTCTTTTTTAGTGTTAAAACATTTACTTTTGCCATAACAACAACAAAAAAAAAAGAATTAGATGTTAAAAAAAAAGAGAGAGAGAATCTATCATTTGCTTACAAGATAACATCTTACTAGCTAGTTGAATTAAATGAAAATGATAACAATAAATGCTAACAATTATTGTATATTCACTATATGCTGAATACCATGAGAGGCATATGGGTTATGTCACTTAACTCTTTACACTATGTCTAGGAGAAAAGAACTATATGATCCACATGCAAATCACAGGATTTTGTAAGCCATTTCAATATGAGAAAACTAAGACTTAAAGGGGCCAACACATGAGCAAGGTCACACAATGTGTGGTAGGCAAGCGCTGTATCCCATGTCTAGTGCATCAAAAACCATGCTCTTAAACGACTGTGTTTCACATTAATCAGTAAGGGAAGAAGGCACACACAGTACTTTACACCAGGGCCAGGGAAGATTAGAAACCACCATTTTCAAGGATGCTAAATATTTAAAGTGAACTAAACTGAAGGTAGGAGAATAATGAGAGACAATAGAACACAGATTCATTTGCTCCTGAATCTGTTGTAAAGTAGTAGCTTATTTTTAGATATCTCTTTGGGAATAATGGAACTCTCCCTCTTTTTTTTTTTCATTAAATATAAAATATAATAAAGCACATACTTCTTAATAATAAAGCACATACTTCTTAATAATACAGAATACTTGGCCTTATAGAAAATTAGTGACTTCACATTTTTGAGGATAATATTAGAGTGCAAATGGAAAAAGATGAAAAGATAAATGTATACTATATTTTTGTTTTATTGATGGTTCTCACTACTCCCTCCTGACCCTATTTTGATTTGTGTGACTCTTAGTAGTGATAGTCATAGCAGCTGGAATATAAACACTTACAGCCAAGATTTTCTACTTTACATTGTGACTGGTGACCCACCCTATACTCTCTTACTGAACTTTCAGGGACTTAAAGCAGCATTGTACAACAAGTTAACTATTTCCCAGGCAGGGTATTAAAATAAATGATTCCTTTAGCTGAATGTAATAGATTTCCTCTCCATTAGTATTTCATTAAATGCTGCAGCCTGTTAGAGAATGGGTGAAATCATGATTACCTGCATTTATTTTTTTTAATGTTTTATTTATTTTTGAGAGAAACAGAGACAGAGACAGAATGTGAGTGGGTTAGGGGAAGAGAGAGAGGGAGACACAGAATCCGAGGCAGGCTCCAGGCTCTGAGCTGTCAGCACACAGCCCGACGTGGGGCTTGAACTCAGGAGCTGTGAGATCATGACCCGAGCTGAAGTCGGACACTCAACCGACTGAGACACCCAGGTGCCCCATGATTACCTGCATTTAAAGGATGGAGAACAAGAAGCACGGGAAAATTAAAAAGGAATTATGTGACCTAGTATCTGTCTTTAACTTACAAAGGATATTATGAGTCAGATGGTATTATCTATACTCTTGTAAACCATATTCAGAGAAATGTACTCAAATTCCAAAAGAAAAATTTATTTTACACTGATTGTGGAACTTAGGACCCCGAGGAAAGGGAGGAGAGTGGGGGTGTGAAGAAACCATGTAGTGCTCTTAAATTATTTAATTCTTGAAGGCAAGACATTGGATGGAATCAGACATCACAGACAAACCTGAGAGAAGCCAGGAGGGAACATAAATGAGCAAAGGTATTTAGAGGGGAAAGAGCAGCTGGCACTCAGCCTTGGCTGATGGCAGCCATGCAGAAACAGGCCTGGGGCAGTGAGGGAAGCCACAAATCTATAGTTTTTGCCAAAAATCAATTTGAAACAAACAAAAATCAGAAATAGGCCCATAAATACAGAGAACAAACTGTTGGTTACTAGAGGAAAGAGAAGTGGAAGAAATTAGGCAAAATGGGTGAAAGGGAGTGGGAGATTCAGGTTTCCAGTTATAGAATGAATAAAAGGCACAGCATAAGGAATATAATGAATGATATTTTAATGGGGTTTATGCTGACAGGTGGTAGCTACAGTTGTGAGATAGTGTCATGTATAGAGCTGTGAAATCACTATGCTGTGCAGAAACTAATGTAACATTGTGTGTCAACTATATTTCACTTAAAAAAAAAAGCCAATTTGAAATTTTTGAGCATTATTTAAAGGAAGGAAGAGAGCTGTATGGGTCAGATATCATGTGTCCAGTTCACAAGCCAACTCCGATGACCACTAGGCATAATAAACACTAAAAGAAGGTTTTAGTCATTGCGTTCTGGTATATCTTCACAGAACTATAACATGACAGGGAAATATCTTTCTCTTTGCCCATCCCTAAGTCTGGTAATAACATCTGTGTCATAGTCAACCCGGAAAGTGGAGAATACATAGAAATTATAACCATTTTTTGAAGACACACAGAGAATGTTCAGAAATAAATTATTCTTTATTCAAAATCCAAGAGTACTAATTATTATTCCTAGCAGAACCCACCAGACTGACTCTGACTTGTTAGTAGAAATAAACATTTGGAGTAAAATGTATATTGGATTTCTATAGAGTGGGTGGTATTTTATTTAAATTTATAATTTCCTGGATAAAGCTGAAGAGTAGAGCTGATGGTTTCAATACAGTATATTGTGATTAGTATCTGAACCCACATCCAGCACATTAGCTATCCAAGGCCTCCTTTACCCAACCCACTTATTGTTATTATAAGCCATTGCATAAGTTCTGGGTCTTATTTGTCTTGCTATATCTAATTAAAATTGGGACAAAACAAAATGTGAAAAAAATTTTGCTTAAAAATACTTTTAAATGATTGATAGGATATTTATAAGAATTAAATGGAGCAAAGAAAGTCTTACTGGATGACTGCTGAATGCTGTTCTACTCTCAAAAGCAGGCAGTCATATTTTAACTGGCACATTAACAAAATAGCCCATGTATTTTTAGCTATAGGTTTGATTATAATCATTTAGTTTAATTTAAAAATCAGATTTTTTGAGGTGTGTATGTTTTTATCATAGCTACCAACTTCTATGACACTGGAAAACTGATGTTTTACTCCTACTTTTCTGGCTAATTCTTTTTAAAATTTTTTAATGTTTTTATTTATTTTTGAGACAGAGAGAGACAGAGCATGAACAGGGGAGGGGCAGAGAGAGAGGGAGACACAGAATCCGAAGCAGGCTCCAGGCTCTGAGCTGTCAGCACAGAGGCCGACGCGGGGCTCGAACTCACGGACTGTGAGATCATGACCTGAGCTGAAGTCGGACGCTTAACCGACTGAGCCACCCAGGCGCCCCATTGTCTGGCTAATTTTTGGTTTACACTGCAGAGGAATGTGATCCATATTTGGTATGCTATTATTAATATAAATTTTAAAATGCTAATGATATACAAATTTTATTTAGTATGCTCTTTGTAAATAGATTGACTATAAAAAAAATTACTGAAACTTGCTTTGTAGTCACAGGATGGTAAATAATTTACTTTAATGTAGACACAGACTCTGAACTCCATAAAGAGAGGGGCTTTACTTTACTCACTGAATACTTAGCACTTGGACCACAGTAGACCACATACAGCTTGATTTAATGAGAGTTTAAGAATGCAAGGAAGTGTGACTTCTTTTGTGGTCATCTAGTCACTTTCTTTGTTACATAGATATTTTAAGAAACTATAAAAGTGATAAGGCCAACTTATAGGTTATGACTGTGTGCATGTGTGTGTAAAGCCACTAGATCCCTTTGTATTTACTCATGGTGCTAACAGACAATGGATATACTGTTTCGAGCATTTTTATGAAAGACTTGCCTGTGTGACTGGTGTCAGTATCCTGGGGCTATCCTTCATAATGGTAATGATAAAAAAGAAAAAAAAAAGCAACTCCTGACATTCAGAAGTTAGCATGACACTCACAGCTAAGCCGTGTTATTCACCTGTTAAACACGACCCATCTCACAAAATACCATCCTTAGACCAGGTTACGCTAAGACTATAATCAAGTAAGATTAAATAAGACTACTTAATAATTTTGTCTAAACACAAACAAAAACAATATCAATATGCTACCAATAATTTAATAAGTGCTACCTCTTTACTAATCATGACTTTGTTTTCATGGTCATCTCTGTAGATAATATTTGAGATATGTAACCATAGAGTTCCTCTCCCTTTCTGGCAGTATCCAATCTAGAGAGAACCCTACTTCTTCAGACTTCCCTCTGATGACCTAACTAAAGCCCAAATCCTACTTAGGCTCTTTTTAACACCTTCTTACTATGATACTCCGTGGTTTTCCATGATGTGTGGTCTCCCTTGCTGCCATGACTAATAAACCTAATGTGTTCAACTACAGGTATATTCCTGGACTTCTTTGGCTAGAAGGCATTAACAATGATAGTAACAGCAGCAGCAGCAACTACTTCTAACTACTTCAATTATCATACATATACTCTCTCCTCAGAACATTTGCTCTTGCGGCTTCTTCTGCCTGGGTGTTTATTAACTAAACATCTGCATTACTTCTCTTCAATTTCTTCTATAACTGACAAAAACAATCACTGAATAATAGGCTATTCCAGAACTCAGAGGCTTAAGCAGAATTATTTTACCCTCACTCACGAGTGTGTGGTTTTGTGGGGGTCAAATAAACTAAACTGCACTTGTCTGGTGATCTCTGCTTCAAGCTGTAGGACCAGCAGAACTGGGCTTCTTACTGTGGGTTGAACTCATGTATATACCATCTATATTCATTCTGTGGCACCAGGTGAAGGGACAACAGCTACAGATACATGCTGTCAAAAAAATGGTAGGCCCACAAAACAATATACCTTACCACACAAGCACATTTCATGCCTTTGTGTTTTCCACATGTGCTAACATCCTACTGACCAAAGCAAGTCACATCACTGAGTCTCAAGTCAAGAAACATGATAGTGAACTCCATCATTACAGGTAGGAACTGCAAAATTATATGACAAAGGGTATAGATATATGGTTGGTGAAGAACTGGGACTAATAATTCAACCTACCACAAGATATCTCCATAAATGTTATCTTTATAGAGAGACTTCTTAATTATCCTATATAAAATCCCCCATTGCTTCTATCAAGCTTTATTTTTATTGAAAGTATTTAACAAAGTCTATTCTATGTGTGCAAAAGGGTATGTATGACTGGGAGTCTTTATTATAGAATTTGCACTTCACCTTTACACACATACAAATGTAAACTTCAAGGAGTGAAGAATTTAGTCCAGTTTGTTTATTGCTATATCCTCAATACTTAGAATGTCCCTGGTAATCCCCTTATTAATCCCCTTATTAATATTGAGGACACTGGGATCCTATTGCCAAGAGTAGGTTCTATGAAGATAGCAGCATCTATGGACTTGACTCTCACTTTTCAGTAGGTAGACAATCTTATTCCTTTGCCGGTCAAAGGTAGAAATCATTGGGATCCTATAAAACAATATTTATCAAACTGCATATG
Source organism: Herpailurus yagouaroundi (assembly GCF_014898765.1). Classification (NCBI taxonomy): domain Eukaryota; kingdom Metazoa; phylum Chordata; class Mammalia; order Carnivora; family Felidae; genus Herpailurus; species Herpailurus yagouaroundi. The sequence continues at coordinate 53,341,024 of NW_024412377.1, forward strand.
AAATGAGAATATTGTTGTAAGATTATATCCTGATGTATTATCATTCAGTTTACATGTGTATTTTAAGATGGCAGGGAAATAAAGGTTTAGTGGTATTTATTAATTCAAAGATTGCTTGTATTTTACATAAACATCCTACTTGCTATTTAGAAATTACATATAGAAGCAACAGAGGATTGACTTAAATCCAATAGAGGACTAGAGTGAAAAAGTAAAAACAAATTTTCAAAATAATCATCTAAGAAGTTTACTGTAGATAGTGCTATTTATTGTTTTTCTTCATAGAGTCCAACAGGTTTTCTCTTCTTAATATCTGGAAGGGTCATTTGTTTCTGGAGATTTCATCAAAAAGTAATTATGACTCACACACTTACACATCTTGAAATGTGAAAAGCATGGTGAACTGGATGTCTCATTTTTTTTTCTTAAAATCTTTAAAATGCTTTTCTAAACACAGGAAGGGTACAGGTCTAACTACCCTGAAGAAGTTGCAGTAATATTTAGTGGTCAAGGTGAAAAATTATAAATTTATTATTAAACTTTTAATTATATTAAAGAGACAACTATAAAAAATATGGGTAGTTTTTTTTTAAAAAAATCCATTGGGAAGTCAATATATTAAAACAATTTTGGGATTGACATTTTGCTTTTATTTCAGAGAAAAAATTAATGAATTTTAAGAAAAAACACTTGAATGATCATAGATGGCTCTTTTTAACTGTTTCTGCTAAACATCCACATACCTGAAAATATATTCATGGAATGTAAAGAAGTAATAGATATATATTTGTTATTTACATTTTAGGTCCAGATTTCTTGGCACCAAGAAAGTTCTAAAATTGATTTTGGATTGTGCAGAAGTTAATGAAATACAGGATAAGAGCCAGAAGGGTTTTAAAGGCAATTCATTAAACAATGTCAAAAACTCTATTACAAAATCCCTCTCAGATGTTTATCCATCTTCTATTAGAGTACTCCAAGGATGGTGAACTTCTTATTACCCAAGATACTCTATGCTAGTATTGATAATCCCATAGGCAGATCAATTCTTCTATGCTAACCTCCTGGAAAGTGAGATACATAAGCTGCAAGAAATTCTCTCCTACTGCAAAGTATATTGTCAAAATTAAGATTAAGTTTCCAAAAGTTGGACCTTCAAAAATCACCCTCAGGACATTTTATTGCAAATATCTGGAAAATTTTACTCCAGAATTTTTTTAACAAGAGAGTTAGCCCCCCCCTTTTTTTTAAAAAAGTAGAGAAACCCATCCAGAAAAAAATATATGTATAGGCAAAATTATGATCAGTAAAAAGAGTTTAGACTCAAATCTAGGATTTTAAAAAGCAAAAGACTTTTTCGATCTGAAGAGAAACCAGAGTACAAGAAACTAGGATTTTAAATGACAGGTGAGGACTCTAATTCAGCTCCCATTTAAAAATTTTTTTAAATGTTTACTTTTGAGAGAGAGAGAGAGAGAGAGAGAGAGAAAGAGTACAAGCGGGAGAGGGGGGAGAAAGGGGGAGACACACAATCCGAAGCCAGCTCCAGTTTTAAAGTAGAATAATTGGGAAGATGGCGGCGTAGGAGGACGCTGGGCTCACCGTGCGTCCTGCTGATCACTTAGATTCCACCTACACCTGCCTAAATAACCCAGAAAACCACCAGAGGATTAGCAGAACAGAGTCGCCGGAGCCAAGCGCAGACGAGAGGCCCACGGAAGAGGGTAGGAAGGGCGGCGAGGCGGTGCGCGCTCCACAGACTGACGGGAGGGAGCCGGGGCGGAGGGGCGGCTCGCCGGCCAAGCAGAGCCCCCGAGTCCGGCTTGCAAAAAGCAGAGGGGCCTGACGGACTGTGTTCCGACAGCAAGCGCGACTTAGCGTCTGGGAGGTCATAAGTTAACAGCTCTGCTCAGAAAGCGGGAAGGCTGGAGGACAAAGGGAAGGAGAGCTGCTGAGCCCCCGGACGACAGAGCTCAGTTTGGTGGGGAACAAAGGCGCTCGCCAGCGCCATCTTCCCCGCCCATCCCCCAGCCAAAATCCCAAAGAGAACCAGTTCCTGCCAGGGAACTTGCTGGCTGGCGCAAACACCCAACTCTGCGCTTCTGCGGAGCCAAACCTCCGGCAGCGGATCTGACTCCCTCCTGCTGCCACAGGGCACCTCCTGAAGTGGATCACCTAAGGAGAAGTAAGCTAAGCCTGCCCCTCCTGCCCCCGTGCACCTTGCCTACCCACCCCAGCTAAGACGCCAGATCCCCAGCATCACAAGCCTGGCAGTGTGCAAGTAGCCCAGACAGGCCACCCCACCCCACAGTGAATCCCGCCCCTAGGAGAGGGGAAGAGAAGGCACGCACCAGTCTGACTGTGGCCCCAGCAGTGGGCTGGGGGCAGACATCAGGTCTGACTGCGGCTCCGCCCACCAACTCCAGTTATACACCACAGCACAGGGGAAGTGCCCTGCAGGTCCTCACCATGCCAGGGACTATCCAAAATGACCAAGCGAAAGAATTCCCCTCAGAAGAATCTCCAGGAAATAACAACAGCTAATGAGCTGATCAAAAAGGATTTAAATAATATAACAGAAAGTGAATTTAGAATAATAGTCATAAAATTAATCGCTGGGCTTGAAAACAGTATACAGGACAGCAGAGAATCTCTTGCTACAGAGATCAAGGGACTAAGGAACAGTCACGAGGAGCTGAAAAACTCTTTAAACGAAATGCATACCAAAATGGAAACCACCATGGCTCAGATTGAAGAGGCAGAGGAGAGAATAGATGAACTAGAAGATAAAGTTATGGAAAAAGAGGAAGCTGAGAAAAAGAGAGATAAAAAAATCCAGGAGTATGAGGGGAAAATTAGAGAACTAAGTGGTACACTAAAAAGAAATAATATACACATAATTGGTATCCCAGAGGAGGAAGAGAGAGGGAAAGGTGCTGAAGGGGTACTTGAAGAAATAATAGCTGAGAACTTCCCTGAAGTGGGGAAGGAAAAAGGCATTGAAATCCAAGAGGCACAGAGAACTCCCTTCAGACGTAACTTGAATCGATCTTCTGCACGACATATCATAGTGAAACTGGCAAAATATAAGGATAAAGAGAAAATTCTGAAAGCAGCAAGGGGTAAACGTGCCCTCACATATAAAGGGAGACCTATAAGATTCGTGACTGATCTCTCTTTTGAAACTTGGCAGGCCAGAAAGAATTGGCACGAGATTTTCAGTGTGCTAGACAGAAAAAATATGCAGCCGAGAATCCTTTATCCAGCAAGTCTGTCATTTAGAATAGAAGGAGAGATAAAGGTCTTCCCAAACAAACAAAAACTGAAGGAATTTGTCACCACTAAACCAGCCCTACAAGAGATCCTAAGGGGGACCCTGTGAGACAAAGTACCAGAGACATCACTACAAGCATAAAACATACAGACATCACAATGACTCTAAACCCATATCTTTCTATAATAACACTGAATGTAAATGGATTAAATGCGCCAACCAAAAGACATAGGGTATCAGAATGGATAAAAAAACAAGACCCATCTATTTGCTGTCTACAAGAGACTCATTTTAGACCTGAGGACACCTTTAGATTGAGAGTGAGGGGATGGAGAACTATTTATCATGCTACTGGAAGCCAAAAGAAAGCTGGAGTAGCCATACTTCTATCAGACAAACTAGACTTTAAATTAAAGGCTGTAACAAGAGATGAAGAAGGACATTATATAATAGTGACAGGGTCTATCCATCAGGAAGAGCTAACAATTATAAATGTCTATGCGCCGAATACCAGAGCGCCCAAATATATAAAACAATTACTCATAAACATAAGCAACCTTATTGATAAGAATGTGGTAATTGCAGGGGACTTTAACACCCCACTTACAGAAATGGATAGATCATCTAGACACACGGTCAATAAAGAAACAAGGGCCCTGAATGAGACATTGGATCAGGTGGACTTGACAGATCTATTTAGAACTCTGCATCCCAAAGCAACAGAATATACTTTCTTCTCGAGTGCACATGGAACATTCTCCAAGATAGATCATATACTGGGTCACAAAACAGCCCTTCATAAGTTTACAAGAATTGAAATCATACCATGCATACTTTCAGACCACAATGCTATGAAGCTTGAAATCAACCACAGAAAAAAGTCTGGAAAACCTCCAAATGCATGGAGGTTAAAGAACACCCTACTAACGAATGAGTGGGTCAACCAGGCAATTCGAGAAGAAATTAAAAAATATATGGAAACAAACGAAAATGAAAATACAACAATCCAAAAGCTTTGGGACGCAGCGAAGGCAGTCCTGAGAGGAAAATACATTGCAATCCAGGCCTATCTCAAGAAACAAGAAAAATCCCAAATACAAAATCTAACAGCACACCTAAAGGAAAAAGAAGCAGAACAGCAAAGGCAGCCTAAACCCAGCAGAAGAAGAGAAATAATAAAGATCAGAGCAGAAATAAACAATATAGAATCGAAAAAAACTGTAGAGCAGATCAACGAAACCAAGAGTTGGTTTTTTGAAAAAATAAACAAAAATGACCAACCTCGAGCCAGGCTTCTCAAAAAGAAAAGGGAGATGACCCAAATAGATAAAATCATGAATGAAAATGGAATGATTACAACCAATCCCTCAGAGATACAAACAATTATCAGGGAATACTATGAAAAATTATATGCCAACAAATTGGACAACCTGGAAGAAATGGACAAATTCCTGAACACCCACACTCTTCCAAAACTCAATCAGGAGGAAATAGAAAGCTTGAACAGACCCATAACCAGCGAAGAAATTGAATCGGTTATCAAAAATCTCCCAACAAATAAGAGTCCAGGACCAGATGGCTTCCCAGGGGAGTTCTACCAGACGTTGAAAGCAGAGATAATACCTATCCTTCTCAAGCTATTCCAAAAAATAGAAAGGGAAGGAAAACTTCCAGACTCATTCTATGAAGCCAGTATTACTTTGGTTCCTAAACCAGACAGAGACCCAGTAAAAAAAGAGAACTACAGGCCAATATCCCTGATGAATATGGATGCAAAAATTCTCAATAAGATACTAGCAAATCGAATTCAATGGCATATAAAAAGAATTATTCACCATGAACAAGTGGGATTCATTCCTGGGATGCAGGGCTGGTTCAACATTCGCAAATCAATCAACGTGATACATCACATTAACAAAAAAAAAAGAGAAGAACCATATGATCCTGTCAATTGATGCAGTAAAGGCCTTTGACAAAATCCAGCACCCTTTCTTAATAAAAACCCTTGAGAAAGTCGGGATAGAAGGAACATACTTAAAGATCATAAAAGCCATTTAAGAAAAGCCCACAGCTAACATCATCCTCAACAGGGAAAAACTGAGAGCTTTTTCCCTGAGATCAGGAACACGACAGGGATGCCCACTCTCACCGCTGTTGTTTAACATAGTGCTGGAAGTTCTAGCATCAGCAATCAGACAACAAAAGGAAATCAAAGGCATCAAAATTGGCAAAGATGAAGTCAAGCTTTCGCTTTTTGCAGATGACATGATCTTATACATGGAAAATCCGATAGACTCCACCAAAAGTCTGCTAGAACTGATACATGAATTCAGCAAAGTTGCAGTATACAAAATCAATGTACAGAAATCAGTTGCATTCTTATACACTAACAATGAAGCAACAGAAAGACAAATAAGGAAACTGATCCCATTCACAATTGCACCAAGAAGCATAAAATACCTAGGAATCAATCTAACCAAAGATGTAAAGGATCTGTATGCTGAAAACTATAGAAAGCTTAGGAAGGTAATTGAAGAAGATTTAAAGAAATGGAAAGACATTCCCTGCTCATGGATTGGAAGAATAAATATTGTCCAAATGTCAATACTACCCAAAGCTATCTACACATTCAATGCAATCCCAATCAAAATTGCACCAGCATTCTTCTCGAAACTAGAACAAGCAATCCTAAAATTCCTATGGAACCACAAAAGGCCCCGAATAGCCAAAGTAATTTTGAAGAAGACCAAAGCAGGAGGCATCACAATCCCAGACTTTAGCCTCTACTACAAAGCTGTCATCATCAAGACAGCATGGTATTGGCACAAAAACAGACACATAGACCAATGGAATAGAATAGAAACCCCAGAACTAGACCCACAAACGTATGGCCAACTCATCTTTGACAAAGCAGGAAAGAACATCCAATGGAAAAAAGACAGTCTCTTTAACAAATGGTGCTGGGAGAACTGGACAGCAACATGCAGAAGGTTGAAACTAGACCACTTTCTCACACCATTCACAAAAATAAACTCAAAATGGATAAAGGACCTGAATGTGAGACAGGAAACCATCAAAACCTTAGAGGAGAAAGCAGGAAAAGACCTCTCTGACCTCAGCCGTAGCAATCTCTTACTCGACACATCCCCAAAGGCAAGGGAATTAAAAGCAAAAGTGAATTACTGGGACCTGATGAAGATCAAAAGCTTCTGCACAGCAAAGGAAACAACCAACAAAACTAAAAGGCAACCAACGGAATGGGAAAAGATATTTGCAAATGACATATCGGACAAAGGGCTAGTATCCAAAATCTATAAAGAGCTCACCAAACTCCACACCTGAAAAGCAAATAACCCAGTGAAGAAATGGGCAGAAAACATGAATAGACACTTCTCTAAAGAGGACATCCGGATGGCCAACAGGCACATGAAAAGATGTTCAGCGTCGCTCCTTATCAGGGAAATACAAATCAAAACCACACTCAGGTATCACCTCACGCCAGGCACAGTGGCCAAAATGAACAAATCAGGAGACTGTAGATGCTGGAGAGGATGTGGAGAAACGGGAACCCTCTTGCACTGTTGGTGGGAATGCAAATTGGTGCAGCCGCTCTGGAAAGCAGTGTGGAGGTTCCTCAGAAAATTAAAAATAGACCTACCCTATGACCCAGCAATAGCACTGCTAGGAATTTATCCAAGGGACACAGGAGTACTGATGCATAGGGGCACTTGTACCCCAATGTTTATAGCAGCACTCTCAACAATAGCCAAATTATGGAAAGAGCCTAAATGTCCATCAACTGATGAATGGATAAAGAAATTGTGGTTTATATACACTATGGAATACTACGTGGCAATGAGAAAAAATGAAATATGGCCTTTTGTAGCAACGTGGATGGAACTGGAGAGTGTGATGCTAAGTGAAATAAGCCATACAGAGAAAGACAGATACCATATGGTTTCACTCTTATGTGGATCCTGAGAAACTTAACAGGAACCCATGGGGGAGGGGAAGGGAAAAAAAAAAAAAAAGAGGTTAGAGTGGGAGAGAGCCAAAGCATAAGAGACTGTTGAGAACTGAGAGCAAACTGAGGGTTGATGGGGGGTGGGAGGGAGGAGAGGGTGGGTGATGGGTATTGAGGAGGGCACCTTTTGGGATGAGCACTGGGTGTTGTATGGAAACCAATTTGACAATAAATTTCATATATAAATAAAAAAAAATAAAGTAGAATAATTGTTCGAGTGTCTACATCTATAAACTGAAGTATATACTGATTATTCATAAAGTAGATAAACTATAGATAATCATCTCATTCTTTCATGTCAAATTAAAGATAATCATGACATTATTCATGTCATTCTTTCATTTAAAGCTTAACTCTTTATTAAACATTTATTAGGTGCCATATACTGTATGGCACCTAATTGCTCATGGTCACAGAGGTTTTTATAAAATCATTGTAAAAATACAGCAACAGAGATCTGTATACAAAGATCTTTTTATCCACCTAGTCGAAGAAACATAGGTGTTAAGTTGACATTTACTAATAGGTAATGCTGATGCTTGTTTTGTCATCTCAGAATGAGAATGAGGTTCACTTGTTTGTGCAATAAATTGCTGAAGACAGTGGTATGGAAAATGAATGCACAGATACATAAAGCCCTGAGGACTGAACCACACTCAGATCTACTCAACTGAGCTAATGAGCACAGAATCTAGCGCTCTCGCTGAATACCTGTCATTTTCATCTAATTAAATGTAAACCAAACAAGGTCTGAAATGTAATCTGCAGGTACTAATAATCTCTGTTAATTTTTGAGGTACGAAATGAGATGGATTAGCCCATTTTTTTTGCCTTTGGCATGAATTTAATTTTCTTAAGATGATATTATCTGTTATTTTATTGGAAGATACAAGTTCCTGAGGCCAGTACTTGTAACAGCCATGTTTTTCTCTTCGACTTACTGAAAACAAACAAAAAAAAAAACCAGATTGTCGGAGGACCCAACAGAAATTCTAACTCCAGAAGAACCAGAAGGAAATATCTCCCTTGAACAATAGCTCTTTATTACTGTGAAAGGGAAAGAGATTCAAAATTTATTTGAAATAGTGATCTTGCAACATATTTTTCCTATATGAGCTTTTTCTGTCACTAATCTTGCTAGGTAATGTCTACTTGAAGATTAATGGACTATGTAGAAACCATGTGTTCGGGGTGCCTGGAACTATATGACATTCAGAGTTGTATAAATTGTTCTCAATATATTAGTACATGATCTGTGTTAAGATAATACCCTTTCAGTCTACTACCAGGAAGAGATGAGTAATTTTCTAACTATATTATGCCTCATGGAGTGTCTCTTTGCATATATCCTAGAATAAAAATACATTAATATTAGTCATCTACTTATTTTAAAGTATTAACTATTTGTAGATAAGATAAACAAAAGTTTAGTTACATAACAGTAATTGTTCAATAATTAATTTTTTAATACCTTACATGAATCCAAGGTACAACATTGTCTACCTACCCTATACCATTTTCTTCATATCAGAAATCCAGAATAAGAGGGTATTCATAATTCTGTTCTCTGAAACTTGAAAATTTAAATTGCAATGATTTTATCCAAATATCCACAAAACTAGCAAACCAGTGGTAGCTATAAACCAATCATTACTGTCCAGCAAGTTGGCAGAGATCAAAACCTAAAACTTTGTTCAGACCAGAAGTCAACAAACCACTCCAGCAAGTTAAATCTTACTTGCTGCCTTTATTTGTTAAGTAAAGCTTTGTTAGAACACAGCTACACTCATTCCTGTACTTATTGTCTATTATTTCTTTCATGCACAATGGCAAAGTTGAGTAATTGCAACAGAGTGTATGAGCCATACAGTCTAAAATATTTACCATCCACCCTTATATGGAAAAATGTGCTGATCCTTGATTGAGGTTGCAAATCTTGTCAATCCTAAATCCTAAATAAATCAATCTTTATTTAATTCCCTAATTATCCCTGCTACAAACCTAATTCAGGTTCTTACTGTATCTACCCAAACAATTCCAACATCTTAACCTGTAGTCCCAGTGTAATCATTTCACCTTTAATACTGGTGAAGTATTGAGAAATAGATCTATCTACTAAATTTCTTTCTGTTTAAGAAAATTGTTCCTGTATAATATCCTATATAAGCTCTTCATATTCTAGCCTCAAACCACTTTAAATTAGCCTTAGACAGTATCTTTCATGAACTCAAGTTTCTTCACTATCCAGCTACCCTGTATTTTTTTTTCCTTACCAGCATCTTGGTTTTGCATGTATTGTTTCCTCTACCCAGGATGCCAATTTCCTCCTTAATCCACCTGACAAACTCCTACTCATGTTTTAAGCCCCTTGTTAAACATCATATACACAGTTAAGTCTTTTCTGAATACTTTGACATAACCGGCAGTGTTTGCCAATGAACTCCAATAGCACTTTGAACATCATACATCTTATCACATTGAATTGTATTTATTTGAACGGATCTTTATATGTATTTTTTTCTGTAACATTACTGTGTGCTTTTCAAGGACCAGAACCATGATTTAGTCATCTTTGTATCCCTGAATACTAAGTCTTCAAGTCTCAAACAAAACTTGGCAGGCTAAATTAGCGTTTGCTTAATGTCACTTCACATTGGTAATAACTGAGGGTATTTTAGGATTTGAATTATAAGAACAAGGTGGCCAAAGATCTAGGATAAAGCATTCCAATTCCCAGTGGGCCTTCATAAATGCAAAAAAGAAAAAAAAAGAGTATTAGAATAGCAAGTACAATGTCCTTGGGATTAAACTGATTTTGACAACTTACAGAAACAGAAATAAAGAAATATGGCTCTGATGTAGGTGAGGAGTTGAAAGAGACTGGAGCCAGATAGTAGAGAGCCTTACAAACCACCTTGTAGTAAACCATATTTTTCAAAAAGAGCTACAACAAATACTGTGTCTCACTAAACCTTGCACTTCCCGCCACCAAGAGATGGCATCCGTGTCCCCTCCATGTGAATCTACATTGGTCTTCATAACTGCCTTGAATAATAGAGTAATGCAGAAGTGACACTCTATGACATTCAAATCATACAGACTGATATAATTTCTGCCTGTTTCTCTCTCAGGATACTCACTGTTGGAACTTAGCCATTAAAGGAAACTTAGGCCATATGAAGAGGCCCATGAGAAGAGGAAGAGGGCTCCTGGCTCTCAGACATGATGTGAGTTCCTACTCAACAACTAGCACCAAACTGCTATTTTGAAGAGGTATGTTTGCAGTAATAGATAGCTAGAGCAAGTAGTTAGGAGTTGACCTTACTTCATAATCTCTGCTGGGACAGATAAAGCTCTTATTAAATCAATATAGATCTTGATGGAATGACAGAAGAAAACACAAATAAGCAATAATGCAGAAATTTGTTCCTCTGGGTAAATGAGTTCAGATGATTCCAAGGACACCAATCTTAGCCATGATTTCTAGGTGTTCTTAATATCAAACATGTATCTTTTTATTTTGTAACAGACTGTTTCTTTTTAGGTTTTAGGTTCACAGCCTCATTGAGCAGAAGGCACAGATATCTCCCATATACCTCCTACCCCCCCAAGTGTGTAGCGTCCCCATTGTCAATATCATTTCCTTATTGTGCATTTGGAAACATCAATTCATATTTTATAAATCGGTTGCTATAGAAACAAGTTGCCCTAAATTATTGACTATTTCATATATTTTAAGTACATTTTTATTGAGCATGACGTACATAATAAAGCACAGACAAATAATAACAATACAGCATAGTGGAGTTTCACAAAGAGAATACACCCATGAAATCAGTATCTAGATGAAAACATAAGCCCTTACTAGCAGTCCAGACTCCTCTTTATATCACTCCTAATTTCAACTCCAACACCGAAAACAATCACCAACCTGACATTTAACACATAATTTTTGTCTGATTTAAAATGTATGTAAATGAAATCATACAGAATGTATGCCTATGATTTTTATCATGCTATAATATATAGATATAATTTCATTAATTCTTACTACTATACAGTATTTCACTGTATGTATTTACCAAACTGATGCATTCTACTCTTGATGGACAGTAGGGCTGTTTCCATCATTATTAAAAATTATTCCTACTGGGAACATACCTAAGAGTAGAGCTGCAGAGTCAGAGGCTTCATATGCCTATATGCTATATATACTGTACTTCAGAAGATACTGCCAGAGCACTTGTACTAATTTTACCAGTTTATTCTCCCATCATCGTCTGAGAGTTCCTGTGGCTCCACAGTCTCACTACAGCATGCAGTTGCCCATCTTCAGTTTAGAAATCCTGGGGAATGTATAGTGATCTCTCTTCATGGTTTTATGTGAGTTTCCTGATGACTAAAGCTGTTGAGCACAATTTCATATGTTTATTGACAATTTGGATAGTTTTGTGTGTGAAGTATTTGTCAAGTCTGTCGAGGTATTCTATTGCATTATTTCCCCTCTTCTTACTGATAATAGAATTTTTATGTGTATATACATATGTGCATGTATGTGTATACATATATACACATACAAATGTATACACATATTCCAAATATGTGCCTTTCCTTGCATAAAAGTAACTAATGCAAATATTCCCCCCACTATGTGTCATGATTTTTTACTTTTTTAAAATTTTTAATGTTTATTTATTTTTGAGAGTGAGAGAGACAGAGTATGAGCGGGGAGGGCAGAGAGATGGGGAGACAAAGAATCCAAAGCAGGCTCCAGACTCTGAGCTGTCAGCACAGAGCCCAACGCGGGGCTTAAAATTGCAAACTGAGAGATCATGAACTGAGCCAAAGTCGGATGCCTAACCTACCGAGCCACCCAGGTGCCCCTTTTTCACTTTCTTAATAATGTCACTTAATTAAAAAATTCTTTAAGATACCCCAACTACAATTTTTTTGTGGTTTTAATTTTTAAAGTTCTCTTTAAGAAATATTTGTCTATCTCCAGGTAATGAAAATAATCTGCTATGCTTCCTTCTAGGAATATTTTATAATTTGATTAACAATCCATCTAAAATTGATTTTTATGTATCAATATCTATTTTTCCCATATGTGCAAAATTCATTCCATGAAATTTATACAAGTAAAATAGTATTTTGTTTCCTTTGGTGACAAACATTTTGCACTCCATCTAACACTTATGAGATTTATTCATGTTATATACGTAATTATAATTCATTCTCTTAGTTGCATAATATTCTAATGTATGCACATACTATAATTTATTCATTCTACTTGAAACACATTTGGGTCATTTCCAGTTACTTGCTTATTACAAATATTGTTTCTATGATCACTTTTCCTTTGGTGGACATACATATACATTTTACTGGGTATGTATCTTGGTGTCACAGTAATGGGTTAGATGTTATGCACATGTTCAGATTCAGTAGGTACTGCAAAAGAGTTTCTAAAATGGTTGAATGATTTTACAGTCCAAACAAAAGTGTATGAGCATTTGAAATTCTCTAATTCATCAAATGACTTGGTATTCATCCTGCCTTTAAATGTTTTCTCTTCTAGTAATGTATTGTGCTATTTCTTACTATATTAATTTGCATTCCCCTAATAACTAGTGGAGTTTAAGAACTTTTTAGATATTTATTGGCCATTTGTATATTTTCTTTTGAGATATGTCTATTCAAGATACTTGCCCAATTTTCTATTAAGTTATCTGCTTTTTCTTATTGACTTTTTAGATTTTTAAATGTATTCTAGATGCAAATGCTTTGTTTGGTAGATTCTCTCACTGAATAGTTTACTTGTTTTCCTCTCTTAGTGCTGTTTATTAACACAATGTCTAAATGTAATGTAGTCTAATTTTTAGCACTTTTGTCCAAAAAAAAAGACTTTTGTTCTTAAATCAAGCAGATATTCTCCTTAAATTTTCTTCTAAATATTTCATACATTTAAAATGAATAAAATATCCAAAGTTATGTTTGATAAGAGCCAGAATATGTTATAACAAAGTTCTGGACTGAATAATTTTGAAAACATATCAAATGTGTATGTGATTCTGTACTCAACTTCCCAACTATCTTCTTTACCAGTAAAATATCATGAAACTAACCATTTCTGCAAAGTTTTTAGAAGAGGCTGTCGCCTATTTTATGCTTAGTATTTAATCAAACTTTCTGGTGATCTAAAAATTTGAACGAGTTAGAATGGCTAGTTCTATATTTGGCTTTTTATTTCTGAGTTTTATTGTGCCAAGGATAGGGTAAAGATCCAAAACTGTTGTCTGTGTAGTGAAGAAAATTGAGAAATGAAAATTAACTATGATTCCTCAAGGTTTCGAAATTGTCTAAATGCTGCCAAGGTGTTTCATTCTCACTGATTAAAAATCCACTCTGAAATGTAAACTGTATCCAAGTGTGAGTTTGACAGAAATTAAAAGCATGCTCCTCTTCTAAATGACAGATGCCCAAGAGATTCACATACAACAGATGCCTGGTCACTCACACAAACTCCTGATCATTTTCCAACACTTCAACTGAGTGATTCTGACTGCCATTTGTTCCAGACCAAAGACTTTAAGGCCAGACGCAAATGTCTTTTAAATTTCATCTGATTAATATCCCTCAACAGCATATTTGTCACTTCCAAAGACTCCACGTGTTGTTCTCCAAGGCAAACCTACTCTGAACTGATCTGGAGAAGAAATGAGGCGTGTTAAGTAAGTACTATTAGATTCTAATGTGACTGAAACTCAGTAATCCTCACTGCTGGAAATTAAACATTAAGTTCCTGAAGGAGAGACATTAAAAAAGAAAAAAAAAGAGGTAAAATTGTAGTTTAAGCCCTGGTGCACTAAGTAAGGTGATAACACCAATGTATAGATTTGATCAATGAATAGTAAGTAATATGTTAGGTCATGTAGACAGCATAGAACTCTTTTTTGACCCAAGTTTCCATAAAATTCCTAAGACAAATAAAACCAAGTTTCTAATTTGGCAATGTTCTGAGACGGGAAACCACCCCCCGCCCCCCGCCACCTTTTTTTTCCTTAGTATTTCAAGGTCTCAGTTATATCCTTCTCAGCAATATGTGTTTTATAAGATCTTAAACTCAAGAACTCTTTCAAACTTTGAAATTATGTTTTATCTTTCGTGAGTGATATTTGACCTTGAAATGAAATTGGAAACCATTTACCTTTAAAACTCATAAAGATTCATCTTTATAAAACTCATTTTTGTCTCATGATATTACTAAAATACAACTTATTTAGTGTCATAGGAAATGTAGGAAGCAAAAATCAATCCCTTGGAATGCTTTAAGCACTTTTCCTTCTTAAGCTCACCTATTAAATATCTCTTCTTTGAAATGATAACAGAAAAGCATTTTTTCTTTTGACATTACCATATTCTCAGGCTTTGAATGGAACAAAGAAATCCTCTAGACCAGTGCTATGCTATAGAAATCTAATGACAGTCACAAATGTGAACAACAAATGTCATTTCATATTTTTTGGTAGCCTCATTAAGTAAAATAAACAAGTAAAGCTAATTAAAAATTTTTAAATGTTTATTTTTGAAAGAGAGACAGAGAGAGTGTGAGTGACAGAGAGAGAGAGAGAGAGAGCGAGCGAGCAGAGGAGAGGCAGAGAGAGAGGGAGACACAGAATCTGAAGTAGGCTCCAGGCTCTGAGCTGTCAGCACAGAGCCATATGTAGGGCTTGAACTCATGAACCATGAGATCATGACCTGAGCCAAAGTCAGACGCTTAATGAGCTGAGACACTGAGGCATCCCAAGTAAAATTAATTTAATACAGTCTATCTAGCCTAATACATAAAAATATTATTTCAATATGTAATCAGTATGAAGTATTAATAATATATTTACTTTTTTGATAATGGATATTTGAAATTCAGTATTTTATACTTCTAGTACATGTCACTTTGGACTAGTCACAAATCAAGTGTCTAGTAGCCACATATGGCTGGTGGCTATCACATCAGGCAGTGCAGATGTAGCATATTTACAGAAATACTTGAAATAAACCCTGATCTTTTATTTCTTTGTTCCTTCTAATTATTCTTTTGCTTTGCTTTGTTTTTTTAGTCATCAGATCATACATCAAACTGACCTTTGTTTTCTAACTACTAAAACACACTACTGAAGTTATAAAGTTTTGGTAGATATGAATTCCAAGACAGATATTGAATTGCTTATAATTACTGACAATTAGTTTAAAGTTTATTTTAATAGTAATTTTTGTTTTTAATTGTTCTCCCTGGGATAAAGCTCTGGCCATCACCCACAAACTATGAGAGCTTTGACAAATCAATATGACTCACTAAGTTTCAGGTTTCTACTCCTAACATGAGGAAACAATATTTTCTCATGTGATTGTTCTAAGAATTTCATGAAGTCCTGCTTATATACCTAATACAGGGCCTGATACATTATAAGCACTACAGGACATAAATAGAAATGCTTCATGTTTTCTAGGTATATTTCATTAATTGGATAGCACAGATGTTTTCTTTGTCTGACTTTTCATTTACTATGAGAAGCAGAATATTATACTAAGCTTTTCCAAATCTCAGACCTGCCAAACAAATCACATTTATTCAAAGTATTCCTCTGCTTCAAACAACAAGGCCTGACTGATCTTTTTTTTTTTTTAATTTTTTTTTTTTTTTAACGTTTTTATTTATTTTTGGGACAGAGAGAGACAGAGCAGGAACGGGGGAGGGGCAGAGAGAGAGGGAGACACAGAATCGGAAACAGGCTCCAGGCTCTGAGCCATCAGCCCAGAGCCTGACGCGGGGCTCGAACTCCCGGACCGCGAGATCGTGACCTGGCTGAAGTCGGATGCTTAACCGACTGCGCCACCCAGGCGCCCCCTCACTGATCTTTTTAACATGGTAATTCAATTCACATTCAGAAAACTCACATTTTTTTACTAACTCACTCTGAATTTGTTCACTGCTTTGTACAAGAAATTCAGCTACATGACAAGATTTTATGGTAACTTCTGACCCAATAACTGCTAATTCTAATGCTAAGCAAAATTTTACTCTTTTAATTTTTAGTAAAAGAGAAGAAACTCACTTAAAAATGTAAGTTTTCAAATGAGTCAATTTCAACTACTTTGAAACATTTTCCTGATTATGCTCCAGAAATGAGAATGTACAAAGCAATCTATCTCATTATATCTCATAAAGATTATTTCTACTATTTTTATCTAATTTCACTTTTATCACCCCTCTACCCACTCATCCAATCCATTCTCCACAGAGTGGAGGGCTCCACAGCAGTACCCAGAGTCATTTTTTCAAGAACACATATCAGATTATATCATTCATGTATCAGAGACCTCATATGACTTTCAGAATGAAATCCAAACTCCCTAAAAAAAAGTCCCCACTGACCAGATTCTGTCCTACTGCACTCATTTCTCATCAGTCACCACTACATCCTTTGGTGCTGACCTTCTTTCTTTCTTCCAAAATCCCAGGCTTGATACACAGTTAAGGTATTTGCATTTGGCTATTTTTGGGTTTTTTTGGCCTAGAATATTCTACTCTCTCTCAATTAGCATGCTGCTCTTATTTCAAATGTCGTCTCCTCAGAGAAATTTTCTCTGGCCAAAGTACCTAAAAAAAACCAACTAATTAAAATCTGGATTATCCTCTCCCCACTTCCCATCATTCTCTATCCTATTACTGTTTTCTTTATTGCTACTTTCAGAATCTGAAATTCTGATGTATTTGTTGACCTATTTAAGGGACTCATCTCTCTCCCTGTCCAACTAAATATAAATCCTTGAGGGGAAGGACCACATGTATCCTGTTTACGACTGACTGCCCACACCTAGATTTTGCTGACTAATTAATAAAACCCCCACAGAGGAGATGTGCTGATATGGTTGATCTCATTATCAGACATTGTCAAGGGTCACACTCCAGGGGATGAAGATTTTCAAGGCAATGGAAGACCTAGCAAACATGCAAGTAGTAGGAGCCACATCCTGCCCTTGCTTCCATATGGCCTAAGGAATAAGATCCCTAGGGCTCTAGCAGTCTGGGACACCATTTGACCTGTGGAAATGCTCTGTCTTCCCTCTTTCAGGGCCAACTGCTGGTCCGGGACTACTTGCCCCTAAATGAAAACTGGGTTGTAAAGGGAAGGAATAGACAGTAAAATATAATGGGAGGAAGATGGACCAGATGTAGACGTAGGCTTTAGACAAGTGAACATGACCAAACTCTGTAATCCTCAGAATTTTGGTTTCCTCACCTATAACACAAATGTAATGGTCATCTTTGCCTCATAGTGTCACTGAAGTGATTAAATAGTATAGTCCATGTGAAGTTACCATCACTCATTAACAGTCTGTTAGAGGCAAATATTTTACCATGCTTTATATCTCTTTGACTCCTTTTACTCAGATTCTAGTAGGTATAACCTGAATATTTTGTCTCAACAGATTTGGGTAACACAAGAAGAGAATTGCAGGTAATAGAATCATCTATACTGTCTAGGTAACCTTAAATCTAACAAATCCCTAGTGAAAGTGTAAAACAGCTTTAATTTTCTTTGCCTCTTTTGTATTTTGTGTTTTTTGTTTGTTTGTTTTATTTTGCATAATTCTTCTTTGGGTCCTTGTATAGAGGAACAGTAACCTAGGCCAAAGGAGAATTTGGATATTCCACAGTTACCTTCCAAAATTAAAATTATAATCCATTAACACTGCATTATTATGATAGTTTCTAATACCTACTTCTTTATGGAAAATCAGTAAAATAAATGTATACCATTAAGTGTACATGTATAAATACTTATAAATATGTTTTTTTGGTATACAAAAGCAAAAGGTAGAGAGACATTTCTGGTGAAGAATGAAGTAAAAAAATACCTTCCTTAAAAAATGTAGAGAATTATAAATTTAAATGCTACCGCAGGAGAATTACATGATTCAAAATGTTTCCCAAGTACAGAAACCAATCATTCAGTCTTTAGAATACTTCTCCACCAAAATAAAAACATTTTTAATTATTGACAGCTCTACAGATGTGGCTTGGGAAGTAAGAAGATGCTATGTTAGTTTATCATTTTGTAACGCACAATATGGTAAAAACCTCTCTGGGGCTACAGTCTCTATTTGTCCTTTCTTTTTTTTCTAAATTCATTCTCCAAAGATATTTACAGAAGTTAGCCAAAAAGCCAAGGGACAGATTAGCTAAAGGTTTATATACAAAGACCTTTCTCCCTTTGTGTATGTAAATTGAGGGAGAGAACTAATCATTCAAGCAGTCATTTCAATCATAAGAAAGAATAGGTTAGAAGGATAAACAATGATTAATGAGAATGCTATAAGCCAAGAAAGTAAAGGTTCCATTTTAATATGAAAGTGCTGGAAACTTACAAAATAAAAGCGTATCTATTTAAAAAAGACATTTTGTCAGTGCACAGGAAGTTGCTATAACTTCTTAGAAGTGGACCCTAAAATATGCTTCTCCGGTTATGCATACCGGACACAGCTAAGAGTTCACAGAATATTTACTAAAATCAGATTTCAGGAAAGTGACACAAATATTAATTTTCTTCGGTTCATATTATTAAAACCAATTGAGGTGATTATCCTTTAACCTTCCAAGCCAGGGTTCTGGCATTTTACAGACTTAATCTATGGACCCTTCAATGATGGAGACAAAGACAAAGCATTCCATCTGTATTCTACCGAACTACTTAAGGTCTCTACTATTGGATTAATTATCAATTCATACCCTTCCCTTATTTTAAACACAAAACAACATTAGAAGGTTTTAATGATAAATCTATAATTTTATAATACTCTGCAGAGGCATTTTGAGCTGTAGCAATATAGTACAGTGGTTGAGCACATGGGATTTAGGGTGATACAAACTAGACCTGGAGAATCACAGCCCTGATGCAAACAGCTGTGTAGTCTTGCTCGGGATAGTTAAAATAAGTTGTCAGCCGCTTACACAAAAAGTTCAGATAATAATGAAAACTAATTTGAAGTGGTTGTAAGGATTTTAGGAGATGCATTTTGAGGTATTGAGAACTATTAGGCATATGGAGAGAATTCCTTAAGTGTGGTATTTTGAAAGGAAAAAAATCATTGATGTAATAGCATATACAAAGATGCAAAAGTTATATCAAACTTAGAGTTTGATAAATTTTGACAAAGAGAATGCAAATACCTCTATTGTTGTTGGCATTACCATATCTGGTTTTTGTTGTTATTTTTTAATTTATATTAATGGAGTATGGATTATGTACTCTTTGTGTTTGTTTCTTTCATCAAACACTATGCTTTTATGTTCACATTGTTCTAGGAGCAATGATTTGTTAATTCTCACTAGCTTATAGTATTTCTTTGCATATTTAATCACAACTTTATTATCTATTCCATTATTGATGGACATTCAAGTGATTTTCAATTTTAAATTATTTAAAAAGATACTTCTATTAACAAATTTGTATGCTTCTGGTGACCCTATATATGCATTTCTGTGAGGTATACAATGAAAAATGGAATTGGTGTATCATAGGGTATGTCTATGTTAAGCATAAATAGACACTTTAGAAAAGTTTTCCCAAATGATTATACCAGTTGCTTGTATCTATTTATACTTCCACCAACAGTGTGAAAATGCTAGTTGCCTCACACACTTACCAAAAATACTATCAGCAATTTTTTTCCTTTTAGACATTCTCCTAACTATAATTGATATATAATAACTTCATATATTAAAAGTGCACTATGATGTATTTTGACATATATATAGGCGTATCTCACATATATATATATACACACACACACACACATACACGTGTGTGTATATATATATATATACATATGTATGTATATATTGCTACCCGATTGAGACAATAAACATCACCATCACCCCTATATTTCCTTGTGCCCTTTGGTAATCCATACCTGCCTCTCTACTTTCTCCCACTACCAACACGACAACAACACGACACATATATTTATGTGCATTCTGTCCCTAAGATTAGTTGGCATTCAAAAATATTACACAAATGTAATTATACAGTATGAACTCTATTCTGTGTGGCTTCTTTCATTCAGCATAATTGTTTTGAGTTTTATTCATGTTATCATGGGTATCAATCATTTACTCCCTGTTAATGTTGACTAGAATATGCCACACTTTCTTTTCTTTACCCATTTACCTATTGATGGATATAAATCTCGTTTCTATTATTTAGCGATAGCTGCCTTGAATATTTATAAACAAGTTATTGTGTGAACATATGCTTTCATTCTGCTAGGGTAATAGCAAGGAGTAGAATGGCTGGGTCATAGAATAGGAATTTAATTATTTTTTAATGTGTCAAACTATTTTCCAAAGTTGTTTACCATCTTATACCCCTATCAACAATACACAAAAGTATCTGTGATTCTTCATCCCGGTCAATATTTGGTATGGACACTTTTTAAATTTTAGCCAATCTAATGTGTATGGTAATTGTGGTAATGTTATATTATTGCATTATTATTATTATTCCTATTATATAATTCATATACTGTAAAAATCACCCTTTTAATTAAAATAGTACATTAATATAATTCTACAACCATCATCACTAATTACAGAATATTTTTATCATCCTCAAAATAAACAATCTAACCATTAGTAGTCACTGACAATCACCCCCTTCCAGTCACTAGAAACCATTAATCTACTTTCCATCTCTATGGATTGGTCTCTTGTGAGATTTTCATGAGAAATGAAATATGTAGGGGAGCCTGGGTGGCTCAGTAGGTTAAGCATCTGACTTCGGCTCAGGTCATCATCTCAAGTTCTTGGGTTTGAGCCCCTTATCAGGCTCTGTGCTGACAGCTCAGAACCTGGAGTCTACTTTGGATTCTGTGTCTCCCTCTCTCTCTCCCTGCCTCTTCCCTGCTCTCAATTCTGTCTCTGTCTTTCTCAAAAATAAATAAACATTAAAAAAATAAATGAAATATGTAGGTTTTTTGTGACTGGCTTCTTTCACTTAGCATAATGTTTTGAAGGTTCATCCATGCCAGAGCAAACTCTAAGTCAGGTCAAATAAAGACAAGCTTGGGCACCTGGGTGGCTCAGTCAGTTAAGCATCCTTTTGGCTCAGATCATGACTCATGGTTCGTGGGTTGGAGCCCTGCATCAGGCTCTGTGCTGACAGCTCAGAGCCTGGAGCCTGCTTTGGATTCTGTGTCTCCCTCTCCCTCTGCCCCTCCCCTGCTTTGTGCACATGGTCTGTCTCTCAAAAATAAATGAATAAACATGATACATACATACATACATACATACATACATACATACATACATACATACAAGCTCTGTGAATGTACCTTTTTCAAGGAGCTTCCAGAAAAGTAAAACAATGAAAACTCTCTGTGGATGGGATTTCTTAAAAAGCTCTAAACCTGGCCTGACCTTTCCAGTGAATATTGGGTTGCTGTTTTTCCTAGTGTTGGTTTTCAAAGCTCCTATTGAGCTGGAGAGAAAGTGAGAATAAGAAGTTCAAAAACCAAAAAGTTCACTGTTTTGCAAAGATTCAATTGCTTCTTGAGGGCTCCTCAGATTGCTCCAAGTATTTGGTAAATTTACAGAGTTCTGAAAAGTTGGTCTTGATAATTTTGCCAGTGTTTTCATTGCTTTTATGGAGTAGCAAGTTTTTGGGTGTTCTTATTTTGCTATTTTGAAATTGCTTTCTAACCAATTGATTTTTATTGTGTGAAAGCAGTCTCTCAAGTCCTAAATGTGTCATTTTTGCTAGTCAATTCATACAGGCTATAAAAACTATTTTTAAAATGCATATGAACACCATTATTTCATATTCTAACATATATGTCAGCAGTATGGTGGACATAGAATGCATGAAGAGCTACTCAATTTTGCCATAATCTCTCTCTGTAAAATTTGAATATTGTGTTGCCACATACCTTTGAAGACACCAAGTTTTAAGCTACTTAGAGCAGTTCTTTGAATTGTGAGCTAATATTTTATTACAAGTCTTCTATATATGCAAGTTTATTTCCTGCTTGAATCTTGGTGAGCATTATCAGTCTACTACATAGCTAAGTGTACAAGTTTTGCGGTGTGTGTGTGTGGGGGGGGTGTTGACACATTCCAAATAACTGTCACCAAGTGATGTGTGCCAGGGATAGTTTATTTTTTTTTGTTGTTTTTCCTTTTTTAATGCTTATTTATCTTTGAGGGGGTGGAGGGAGGAGGGATGGGGGGAAGGAGGGAGGGGCAGAGAAAGAGGGAGACATAGAATCCGAAGCAGGCTCCAGGCTCTGAGCTGTCAGCACAGAACCCTACATGAGGCTCAAACTCATGAACCATGAGATCATGACCTGAGCTGAAGTTAGATGCCTAACCAACCAAGCCACTCGGGTGCCCCCACCTTTTTTTTCTTAAAATAGCATGGGACAGTTTTATTTTCCATTTCTCAGGAAAAGAGTACTTCTTCCCTTTCCTTTTCTTCAGTTGTAGAAAAGCACAAAGTAAATTCAACTATGAAATCTATGTACTTCGAAATATTTTAAATTGTTTATCTGAACTCAAGTAAGACTAACCTCACTTGGAGTTTCATATTTTAAAGGACTGGCTACACCTTTAATGAAGAAGGACAAAGATGTGATCTTTCTTCCTTCAGAAAGTTCTGATTACAGGTTGCACCCCCTCCCTGGTGCTTGTGATGAAAATAAATAAAGTGGAACCTTATTGTAATTGACACCAGTGGATATGAAAAGGACCAAACATATTCTAGATTCAGGTGTTGGATTCTGTATATAATATGTGGACATCAGAGGGTATACTTACATAATAACAGCCTACAAACAACATTAGCTGTGTAGTATTCAAAACTTTTACCAGGCATTTATATTATCTGGCAATGTTATAATAATTTTTCACATTTTTAATGCCAAAACATTTTACAGAGAACAATAGGGGAATCAAATTATTTCACGGATTCAATAATGTTATTAAAAGTTTAGCAAATCTTTCTGAACTTTTTTTCTTTTAAATGGATACAGGAAGTGATAGAGGAAGGTGGTTGAGAAGGACAGATGTCATTTTTAGTACTCTAATCTTTCTCTTGGCTTTGTCTTTCTGCTTCAGTAAATATAATATGATTACCTTTTTTAACTTACAAAAGCCATTAAACTGCAGAGAAGTACAAAGGGTAAAATGACAAACATTACATAAAACACCATCAAATGTGCATATTTTCTCACATTTGCTTCACATACGTCTCTATCTACCTACCTATCCATCTGAAATAAATTATTAAGGATGAGATAGGCATTCATTGTCCCTTCACACTCCTTGTCACCTTATTACACTTACCCTCTTCCCAGGGACAGCCATTGCCATGAATTTAGCACTTATCCATGTTTGCATACTATACCACATTTCTGTTTCTGGGAATAATAAATAGTATTTTTCTTGTTTTGTAATTTACCAAATGGTTATCATACTATATGTATCTTTCTATAATTTGCTTTTCATTTGTCTACAACTCAGTATGAGAAATGAGAAAAAGAGGGAGAGATACATATATATACATATATATATATACCATGAATACAATTTTTTTTTATTCTGTGTGAAAAGTAATAGAACTGAAGAATCTGATTTCAAATTACACTTAGAAGCAATGCAGAGAAGCACTTTAGGGCTGTACAAGCCAAACAAAAATCAGGGAGCAGAGAAATGAATAAACAAGGCACATCATCGGTATTTACCATCTCAGAAAAGGAAAGAAAGTATCTGACTCCAGGCAGCAATATTCCACATTACAAAATAAGTTAGTTCATTAGTCTGGCACAAAAACTGGGAGAACATCAGAAAACATAATCTTTTAATCTTCAGTATATGCTTTTTATTAATATTTTAGGGTATTTGTTGGAAGAAACTTTCTCCACTAATATTGGTTAAATAAATATCTTATTTATATTATACTCCAATTAATTAAAACATGTTTTGCATGGTCATGCCATTTATTCTACAGCAGACCATATGATAATATTTGGTCTCTCAAAATCAGGGAGACTAAAGAATATTTCTTGAGCACCTATTATTTGCCAGTAACTAAGCAATAAGGCTTTAACAGTAAATAAAAACAGGGTAAGTCTTTCCCTTGAAAGAGTTAATAATTTAGCAATGTAAGAGCAATGATAAACAAACATAATTTCTCAGTTGATGTCACATATCTAAATTATAAATTACATCAGAATAATGGTCTAGAGAGTTGAATGCCCTGTTTAAGGGGTGGATGGTCACCCAAGGAAGGTCATTCAGATAAGAGGACTTTTGAATCAAGATTTTAAGGAACTGAAGGATTAAGTCATGTATATAACTACACGTGTAAATACGCATATAAGTATAAATTTAAGAAAAAATTGCTAAGATTGGAATATAGGGATCTTGAAGCCAGAAAAACAAGTAGACTAAGATAAACTCTTTGTGTTCTAATCCCTAGCAAGAACTGGTAAATTTATGTTTTCTAATTTATTCTTTTTTAATTTTTTTTAACGTTTATTTATTATTGAGAGAGACAGACAGACAGAGCATGAGCAAGGGAGGGGCAGGGAGAGGGGGAGAGACAGAATCCGAAGCAGACTCCAGGCTCTGAGCTGTGGGCAAAGAGTCCGACGACGTGGGGCTGGAACTCACAAACCGTGAGATCATGACCTGAGCCAAAGTCCGTCGCTCAACCAACTGAGCCACCCAGGTGCCCCTCTAACTTATTAACACTACTGGCTTTGTTTTTCTTCTTATATATAAACTTATGAAAACTAATTGGGGGTTATGTTTGAATTGTTATGAAAACTAATTCGGAGTTATGTTTGATTGTTCGTTTCCCAAATGAAATGGCGGTTGAGTTACGTTAGCCCCAAGTTCTCAGAACTAAAAAGGGACAGAGCTGGAACCCAAACCAATGTTTGTTGGCTCTTTAAGCAGGAATCTTGTCACTTCTATGAAGCAAATTCTACCTCACTTTGGTATAACTTCCTTCCTGATTGTTCCAGAAAGTGCTGCCTTAATTCCTGCCTCAGCGCTTTTCCCTCTGAGATGCTCCTTGCTTGCCTGGACTGCCTCTTCACCATTAGTGAATTTATCCGTAATCCCATCCCATAACCATACCTGACCACTCTGCCTTCATGGGTCTCTCTCTGTGGCAAATTATCCCTGTGTGTTTGAATACCTTTCTAAATCCTGCTCTGTTTATCATCTCACACTTCATGTGTGGGTCTAATAGAGATAAATAGTCAATGTTAAAATTATTGATTTTTCTTATTTTTATAATTTTGGCCTTACCCCTGAATTCTGGAACTTTGAATAACACTTAATTATTCTGAGTTGTAACCCAACAAAGGTCACTCCAAACCATTATGCTTGTTTACATCTCATTTTTTCACACCTATAGCAACAATATTCTGTGTGATTAATTTTAGCAGAGACAGGTATAGAAATGGGCACATATTATTTGAGTTATATCAAACTTCAATGTTTATTTCCAATGTAAAAAAATCCAACACTTCATTTCCAATGCTCTTGTATTTTAACTGTTGGAATATCCTGTGGGTCATTATGTAACACTTAAGATGCTAACTCCTCAGTACAATAACTGGCTAGTCTCTTAGTTTTCCCACACAATTAAAGTTCAACTTTTGTTTGCATCAAGGGTTGGTAATAAGTTAACTGGTCACTAATGATTTTAGTTCATATATTAAGTAAGTAAAATTTATTGGTGATAATTTGGGAGGAAAACAGCACTGTGACAACTTAGGGGGAGATCCAGAAAGGAATTTGCACAGAATTGTTTGATGCCACATATTTATAACCAATCTATTTTGGTTGGGTCATTCTTCTTATTAATAATCTGACAGAGTGACTAAAATAATATATCTCACTGGTTTAGACAAAAGCATACATCACTACTGTCTGGAAGCAAATGTAATAGACCTTAAATATTGAAAGTTACAGAGCTTCTCACCTAAGTTAATTCATAACCATCTGGATTTTAAAGTGAAAATATCAACTATCAGAAGGTATACCATTAGCCAGAGAAAGTTTTATCAAACTTGGCATAGTAACTACAGAGCTCATAAAGTGTTCGCATTCTTTCTTCTTTTACCCACAGAGTGGGCAACATGAAGATGGAAATACCATTGTCCAATTGTTGT
This sequence comes from Herpailurus yagouaroundi, assembly GCF_014898765.1. NCBI lineage: Eukaryota > Metazoa > Chordata > Mammalia > Carnivora > Felidae > Herpailurus > Herpailurus yagouaroundi. The sequence goes on from NW_024412377.1 coordinate 53,367,567, forward strand.
ATTTAAGAACCTAGACTTTGGACTCTTAGCACCACCACTTGTTAGCTCAACACATTAGAGAAATCTGTAAACAGTTTTGAGCCACTCATTATGGTTATTATTTAGAAACAGAACTCCAGAAGTTGTAAAAGAATTACATACGTGACAAAATAGGTCCCCAGGTCAAGAAGATCTGGAGTAGAAGATAAGGAACCAGAGTAGGACCTCACACTCAGAACACATACAGCATAGGTACTTAAACTGAACTACAGTGAAGATTTTAGAAATAAAACCTTAGAAAAAACTTAATTAGGACCATGGTTTCTTTTCTAGGTCCAGCATTCAGGAGCTAGGATAAAGATATTGCAATGAAGCCAGGATGTGCCACACTGCCCCTAACTTGTTTACTCCCTAGACATAAAGACAGACAATCTATCAGGGATCTCCAGAGACTGATTATGGGCATCTCACACCAAATCTACCTCTTTGGTAATTCCCCACCTGTTTAAACACTTCTTTGTCAGTAACCTCTGTGGTAGGTTCTTTGATAGTTTTGTTCCACGTAATATGTATGAAAATGAGAAAACATTTGGTGCCTTTGACAGTTCTGACTTCAAAGTTTGAGCAGGAGTCCAAGGCAAGCCCCATAGCCACAGGACCTTGAGCATAAGGTACAAAATTCATTTGTGGTGCATGAACTTAGGGCATCTCTGGAAGAAATCTACCATTCCTACACCAAGCTCATGAAGATCACAGCGAAGAGTATTAATTAGGGAAGATGGGAACATTTCCATTCCTTCCAACCATCTAGTTGATCCTTTCCCTCCTGATTCTTTCTCATAATTTGCCCCTCACTCTCTCCACACTTATCCTCATTCTGTCTCACATTTCCTTTGGTACTATAGAGCAGTAATTTCAGCAAGCTAAATATTTTCTACTTTGATGTCTGGATGTTTCCTTTTCCTTACAATAAACTCATAAAACCTGGCACTGGGCAGAGACTATGGGGAAGAGAGGCATGGTTAGTTCAAAATTTCTTTTCAGGACGATTAACATCACAGTTACTAAAGATCCTTAAGCTGTTACCTTCCTCTTTAATGCTTTAACTTCAGGCATCTCTGTGTTTAGGTATCAGTATCTTCAAAAACATAACTTTATCCAGTATCACCCAGATCTGTGTCTGTGGATTCTGGCAAATTTTTCTAAAATGAAAAAAAAAATTTTTTTCAGAAAACAAAAGAGTGTGTATGTATCCCTTTTTCTGAATCACTTAACATCTGGACAGTCCTTTGATGGGTGAGATTCAGGGATCTGGCTCGCTCGTGCCAGAGGTCAGTACTCTTCACCTTAGCTTTAATCCAGTTTATTCCATGCCTGGAAAGTAACCTGAGTGTCACTTGAATATGTTGTAGAAAAAAAAATTGTGTAAAAAGAAAAAAGTAAATCTAAAGAATTCTGCTGATTCCGTTATTCTAATTTTAATTTTATTCCCAAATATTTTTGTTTTGATTTTGTTTTTATTTTTTGTTTTGGTTAATGGGTTATTTGATGTTCTCTGTAAATAAAGTATTTATAAGAGATCTATTCTCTGTGGGGTAACAACAGAGTATCTATTTGGTTAGTCTTTTTATGTTTATCTGTCATTTTTGAGCTCAAATCAATTAAGAATTTCATGCCCATTAGATGAGTACAGTTCTCTGATATCTGAAGTAGTGAGTTTTTGTGTATTGACTGTTAATTCATGGCTGAAATTTTAGAAATGAAAATATAAGTTCCATGCCTTTAAATTTCAATGATTTAGGGAAAAAAACTCTAATTCTGTATATAATATTTTCTGTTGTGTACTGTACATAAAAACATAGAATATAATTTATTTACTGCTAGCTGGTAATGATAGATTATAAGGTCTGTTAAAATAAAGAGGCACTGTTATGACTGGCTTATAGAGGTTAAAAAGGACATATATAAATATAATATTCCAAACTCCCAAGAAAATAAGGAAGTTTGATTTCTAAAACTTTAAATATACTAGACCAAGAAATTAGTTTTAAAAATACCAACTCAGAAAAATTTAAAGAATCCAAGCTCATATAATTTGGGTAAATCTTTGCAAAAGATATTAGTTAATAACTACATTTTAATAAAACATTTATGCCTTCTCTGATTTACCAGTGTTAACTATAATATAAGCTTAAAAATTGGGGTAAAGCTAAATAACTCATTTTTAATATTCAAGATAATGAAAGGTACAAATTTGTGTTTAACTAAATTGAATCATTATTATGCCAAGCTTTGTTTCAATAGTAATTATGTTTTATAATATGTCCACTTGACCATAATTTCCAAGATCTTAAAGTAATTTACAACTTTGAACTGATATTAAGTTAATGGATATTTGTTAGATGCCTAGATCATTTCTAAGTAAGAATAAATACAAAAACATCGATCACTATGTGTCATTTTAAGTTTAGATGCTTTTGTTTCTTATTTTTATATGCTACATCTTAGAGGCATCTTTGAGTGTGTAAGTGAATATATCCTGTTCCTCCCGCCAACCACCATTTTACCATTCTGTCATTTTGAAAAGTTGTCTAACAGCTATTAGTGGTTGTAGAAAGTTGTGTCATGTATTTATCAGCTCTGCAAATCTGCTAAAATGGAGTATAACAAGATACTCCTTAACTATCCACATCATCTCTTCCCCTGAACAAAGCAATCATAAACAGGATTTGTTTGTTTGTTTATTCTCTAAATCTATTTACAGTCTTCAAACTCACTGAGGATCCCAAAGAACATTTCTTTATATGAGTAGGTGGGTTATAATTAGTGATATTTACTGTACTGGAAATTGATACTAGAAAAATTATCAAATGCTTACTTGCTGATTCATTTGAAGGTAGAAATGATATGGAATCAATGTATGTAACATATTAGTAATTTTACAAAGCTGGTTCTGAGCTCAAAGACATCTGGAGATCTGTCCTAAGTATCAGTTTGCTCCAGACTATGGAAAAGCATAACACACAAAACTGTAAAATTAATTTTATTTGACTTAATTTACTGCATGAGTCTGGAAAGCTATGAAATGCATTCAAATCTTAGCAAATTTACTCAGTTTTTGTTCAGTTGTTTCATTGGTTTGTTGTTTCATGCTTTAGCCTACAATATCTTCAGGTCATTCTTTTCTAGGCAATCTGCTGATAGCACAGATTCTGTATCTTACTGAAATACTTTTCTTCAGATTGATTTTAAATCCTTGATTATTTAAGTAAATAAAACTTGCTCAGTTATGAAGTAGCTAAGATTATTTACAACCACATTACCTCCTATGTTTATTTGTGTTTTACTGTCACTTTCAAATGTGTAGCTAATTAGAATTTTTCAGGCACTTATGATTCTAAGTTAAATTTTTAAATTATCAGACAGACAAAGTTGTTTTGGGGTTCCTGAATATAAATCTTAAATGTAAAACAAAATAAAAGTGTTAGGCTATCCTTTATGCTTAAACTACCCCACAGTAAACCTGGAAAATCATAAAGGTTTCTTTTTTTTTCACCTTATAAAAAGACAGGCTCTAGAAATAATTAGCATATTTGATATATTATGATTTATGAGTTTCACTGGAAGAATTGTCAAATGGAAAAGCTGCTCAACCGTCCATAGTTTAAATTTATATAATCAAAATTTTATTAACATGACTATTTTAGAGATGGCACATTTCACCAAAAGTCTCCATAGATTAGTCAATGCCCTTGCTCTCTCTGTTTTAACCTCAGAAACTCTGAAATATGTAGTTAGAAATAGTTCTGTAAAGGTTTTCTATATTCATGAGAATCTTCATGATGGTTTGCCTAATGATATTAGACAAAAGCAATCTGTTAGCAGACATAAATTATTATTTAAAATAGAATTATCCTAGGGGTGCCTGGGTGGCGCAGTCGGTTAAGCGTCCGACTTCAGCCAGGTCACGATCTCGCGGTCCGGGAGTTCGAGCCCCGCGTCAGGCTCTGGGCTGATGGCTCAGAGCCTGGAGCCTGTTTCCGATTCTGTGTCTCCCTCTCTCTCTGCCCCTCCCCCATTCATGCTCTGTCTCTCTCTGTCCCAAAAATAAATAAACCTTGAAAAAAAATTAAAAAAAATAAATAAAATAAAATAAAATAGAATTATCCTATAATCCAGCAATTGCACTACTAGGTATTTACCCAAAGAATACAAAAATACCATTTAAAGGGATATATGCACCCTGGTGTTTATTGCAGCATTATTTACAATAGCCAAATTATGGAAGCAGACCAAGTGTCCCTTGACAGATGAATGGATAAAGAAGATGTGGGGTGTGTGTGTGTGTGTGTGTGCGTGTATATATATTATTATATATATATATTATATATATATTACATATATATTATATATATACACGCACACACACACCCACATCTTATGTGTGTATATATATAATATTATATATATTATATATATTATAAATATATACACACACATACATACATACAATGGAGTATTACTCAGTCATAAAAAAGAATGAAGTCTTGCTATTAGCAATGACACGGATGAAGCTAGAGAGCATTATGCTAAGTGAAATAGAGAAATACAAATAGCATATGATTTCACTCATGTGGAATATAAGAAACAAAACACATGAATACAGAGGGGAAAAAAGAAAGAGGAAAACCAAGAAACAAAGAAGTATATAGAACAAAGGGATGGTTACCAGACTGAGGCGGGTAGTGGAATGGGTGAAACAGATGATGCGGATGGAGGAGGGCACTTGTGATGAGCACCAGGTGTTGTATATACGTGTTGAATCACTAAGTTCTATACCTGAAACTAATATTACACTGTATGTTAACTGGAATTTAAATAAAAATTTAAATGCTTCTATGGCCGTAACTGCCATTTTTTAATTTGGATCTAGCATCTTCTACACCATTAATTTTCAAATTGACCGTGTAAATCAATACTAGAAATGGAACTTGTTGTTACTTCTTTAATACAGATATTTAAGACTCACCTCAGACACAATGAGCCACTTTAGAGTCTCTGTATGCTATATGTTCTTGATATATTCTTACTGAAGATTTGGTGTTGTGTGTGCGTGCGTGTGTGTGTAGACATATATATGTAAATGTTATCTCAAGATTTTTTCCTTTTCAAAAATTGTTCATTTATAGCATAGATGTAATGTTGGTTATATTCTTTGAAAAATATCCTTAATCATTTTGTTTACAAACATTTTATCTAAAACTTTTTGGCAGACTGTCCTTATTATCTTTTTATTTCCCCTCATACCACAACATCAACCTAATTTTCTTGTCATTTGTATTATTCTTCTCATGAATTCTTACCAGATTTTTAAGTTCTGAAAAGTATCAGTAATAAGTTAGCCACAGCCATTTTGAACTTCTGTATCTACAGTTTTTATTTTACTTTGATTCTTCTATAAGTGTTTTGCAGCTGTAGCCTGAGTTCTTATCTTACTCAAAGAAGGATTATTTCAGGCTCTGTGAAAAAGAACTATGCCATGTATTTCAAACAATTGAAGCTTCAAAGAATAGACTCTGGAGTACAGACTTCTAATGGCATCCTTTAGACAATTTTAACACCACACATGGCTACTAAGTAAGAATTTCCAAAACTCTGCCATTGGAAAGCAGAGGCATTCATGAGATTACTGACCCAATATCCATTGAAGCAAGAATTAAGTAGGACTGAGTAAAATAAGAGATGGTGTTTTTTAAAATATATATATATGTTAATAATTTTTTTAATATATGCATTATACATATATTGTATATGTTATACATCCATATACTATATATTTATACTGCAAATGTTTTACATATATATTACATATATACACACATACGTATTATACATACAAATACAGAAAGCCTTTGTTTTTGAGCTATCTGTAAATCCTAAAAATTTAATAATTTAATAGACTGCACTGGTTGTCTGAAATGAAACTTTCAAAAAATGGTACATTGTCATGGACATCCCAAAATTTAAAAACTGTATATCTATTCACTTTTCATGGCAGTATAGTTATTTGCATAGGTTCTTTAAAAATCTGTCCTCCTTTTTCCAGGACATATTGGAAATGTTGGTTATGTAACCAAAGACCTGCATAAAATGTAATGTTCAAGAATGATGCTCATATAACTGGGGTTGACCAACCACTTTTAAGGCACTTATGGAACCAATTCTTACAAAGCCTTCCCAGGAAAAGTGGTTTCTGGGTTTATAGGGTCCAGCCCTATAGGAGGTAAGCAAGGTCACTTCCAGACAGGCTGGGGACCTTGGGATATTTTCAAGACCATTAAAAGAAAGGAACTTACTCAGGTATGTATAAATTGTAGGTAAAACCTGGTGGAAAGAGTTTGTTGGGTTTGTCTTCCTAGCTTCAAATAAGGGACTAAAAAAACCCAGCCTGAGATTTGTTATGAAAACATCCAGCATAGCAAATTTAAGAAGGCCTCTTATGGTAAGTTAGCACTCTTTTTGCTCTTATGTAAATAACCAGGTCAAACCTAGTAAGACTAGTAGCTTTATTTTGTGATCAAATAAAATCATCTTTTTACAAGTTTTTTTTTCATCATAAAGGAAGAAACTTTAGGGGAAAATCTATTCAGTGGAAATTATACACTGCTTGAAGCAAATCTTCCTCTGTTACCTGATTCTGTTTCTATGGGAGCTATTATAAAGCTCTGTAAGTTGCAAATTACTGATAGCAATGCAGAATAATTTTTCAGGAAGGAAAAGATGTCTTGGGTGCAGATGCCAGGTACTCAAACAAAGAGAATCAGGAACGTTGATTTCTTCCCTGTCTTCAGAATTCAAGTCTTAGCCTCCCCACACTTCCAATATTCCTTTTTGTGATATGTGAGACTATGTTCTTAGCTTTCCTGGAGCTCTGACGGGGGATGTTGCTTCCTGTTTAAGCCAGTTTAACTTTGTCTACCTGAAGCTGTATAGAGTTCAGAAATGTGGAGACAGGGAGATGGAATTCGTGATCCAGGGCAGGGGATTAAACTTTATTTCTTTTTTAATTTCAAAAGATCTGAAGATTTTAATACTAATTGTCCTTTTGTATTTTTCTCTAGTGAGAAATTATGTATTTTGAATATAGTATGTAATTTTAAAAATAGGATATTGGAACAGCTGCAAATAATAGAACCCAGGATGCTAGTGAGTGTGCAGCACCCCTGTCACTATCCCTCCATGGCAGGGCGTCCTTTTTTATTTTTAAATGTTCATTTATTTTTGAGAGAGTGGGAATGTGAGCAGGAGAGGGACATAGAGGAAGAGAGAATCCTAAGCAAGCTCCGTGCTGTCAGTGCAGAGCCCAATGTGGGGCTCTATCCCACAGTGAAATCATGACCTGAGCTGAAAACCAACTGAGCCACGGAGGTAGGTGCCCCAGGGTCTCCTTTTTGAAGCCAAAGAAAAATCCAAATAGGAGCTGAATCTAGCACATATTTATGAATGAGCTACTCAGATACTTTAAACCTCGACCCCAAAGTGTATCAGAGATAGAAGACACCATTCACCTATTAGAAGAAATAAATATACTGGAAGGGGAAATATTTTGGGTTTGTGAAAATAAGCACTACCCTTTTCACAGAATTGGCCAGCAGAGCATGTTTTGATTACATGGCCTGAAATATTTCTTTGAAATAATTTTTTTCTCTGGGAAGGTAGAAGGATGAGGACTCACAGGAAGAGAGATTATAAATAATACAGACCAAAAGACACTGCCCAGGGCAGTAGCATGGGAAGCCTAAGGAACCTGACATCTGAGGCTCCTCTATGTGCCTTCCAGGGAAACCAACTCTCTGAGAGGCATGGGGAGAGGATGCCTCAGACACAGTTGTTGGTTCTTCTTCAGTGTTTGCAGGAAGTCTGTACTTGTATCTGACCTGCTTCCTCCTCCTTCAGGTAGTTCAGACCCTGAGAACTGGCCTTTGTTTCTCTGCTTTGCAGAAAAAGAAAGGAGATCTGCAATCACAGTAATATTTAGCTATTGGGTTCTTCCTATCACAGTAATATTTAGCTATTGGATTCTTTCTAGACCTCAAGGACCTCTTGTGGGTTGACTGCCTTCCCTTGCATGAAGTCCACACCTTAGACCCAGCCTACTTTGTAGGGTCAGATTCATGACTGACATTGGTCCTGACCTTTAGTATCTCTACTATCACAAGAACAGACTAGTTGGATCCCAGCCTGGACTCTGCTTAGAAGCTATCCCCTGTTTCAAAGGAACCTGCTGATTTTCCTCTCTTCTGGGATAAATCTGTAAGTAATGGCTTTTGCCTCGGTTTACTTTTTTGAAGAGCCTGTACCTACTGGGACAGAATCTGAAGTGTTTCTTTCTCAACATTCTTTCATTCTATCATTCTTTCATTCTGTCAAGGGTGGTCCCCAACCTTACATTTTCTGAATTCTATCATGATTGAAAACATCTCTTCTTATTTTGAGTCCAAATTAGTGTCATGGTTCATGCTCATGCCACTTCAATGTGCCCTTCTCTTCTCCAGTCCTCCAGTTCAGTTGCAGTGTGCCAGATTTTGTCTTCAATGCAGGGAGTGAGGACTGAAAAGTGTATTTGTTTTGTTCCCCAGTCTGATGTGACTATGTGTCCATGGTCAGTATCAAAATGAGTGTATCTCAAAGATATCCGTCCTTTCGTATCCATAGGTGTGGATTAGCAATAGCACCAGCAGGTTGGGTAGCATCTTTTTTGTAATCACTTCTTTATGATCTTGTTAATGGTTTGTTCCAAGGAACTGAGGAACCTTGGCTGTGGAGTCTGCTCCTGAAAAAATGGTGTCTGAGAGAAGAATGGCTACCTAATAAAAGGACCAAGACTGTGTATCTCTCATCTGATGCAGTCATATAGATCAAGGATCTTGATAGGTCCTTTTATTTCTTACACACAGAGCCATAGATTAGTTGGGTTCAACTTCACCCCTTTGAGTTCTTGCCTTTGATGTCACCATATTCAAGATCTTTGTAGACTGGAGTTGTTGCAGGAATTTTTGTTCATCTCCAGGTTTACACTGAGAATTTTCTCTGTTCTCAACGCCAGCTTTTTAATCTGTTCTTTCCTTTAATCAGTCCAGACATAGAACTCAGTACCATCTTGAGGTTAACCAAAAAATAATCCACTTCCACAAAAAAAGCATGACTGAGAAGTATAACCTCTATTAAATATATATTAAGAGTGACAAAACAGTAAAGAGGTACTAGCACACCCCATGATAAATAGCTCAATTTCTCTTGGTAATTGTTTATCTTTCTTGTCCTTTTGAGCTGCTCTGCTGGGGGACTATCCAGTCCCCTGTCTACCCATAGAGTGCCTACCCTGATGGTAATCTTTCTGCCAGGTCCCTATCACCCCAAACATTTGTGAATTCTCCCATACTTTTACTAAGCATTCAGTACCTATCCTACTCCAACAGGCATACCTAAACCCATCCTGATTTAGAGAGTGGGTGAGAAAGACTCCTCAGCAAAATTGAAATTCCTATGAGAGTACCTGGGATTACACAGAGTAGGACTTATAGTTGTGTTAAATTCTATCTATCGTCACTTCCACCATAAATGGTTGATTGATTTTTCTCTTTTATTCTCTAACTTTGCCCAAACCACTATTGGCTTGCTAATATTTTAAAATAAATAATTGTTTTAGTTAGTTATATATGCATTCGCACATATCCTCATGCGACTCATACACAGAACACAGAGGTATTAATGACAGTTTCATTATTAAGACTACAAACTGCTGAAATCAAGCAGTGGCCTGGGACACAAAACTTTTCTACCCATCTGACAAGGTTTTATATCAGAGATGACTGTTCCTTCCCCCCCCCCCCCCCACACACACCACATTCTTTTCTGTGACAAAATCTCCATAGCCACCCCACTTCCTCACCTCCCCCCAAAAAACCTTTACACTTCAACTTGCTCCACGACCCCTTATCTCCCTCTATTGCTGGAGATCTTTCAGTTTGGAAAATTCCCATCACACATCCTAGCATTTCTGGTACTGTCAGTTATGTAAAATCTCAACATACAGATTTTGGGGTAGGATAGGGAGTTCAAGTCCCTCGTCTGGCACCTATAAGCTATGGAAACTGGTGTAAGACATTTTATTTCTTTCATAATCAATTTTCTTATGTATAAGGAAATTAGTAAAAAAAAAGATATATAAAAAATCAATCTATGTAAAAAATATCTACACACAGATTCATACAGGCACATGATGAAGACTCCTGAAGAAGGAGGAGGAGGAGGAAAAACTAGCATATATTTTAGAAAATCTAATATAAAGCTACCATAGTTGAAGCAGCATGGAACCAAAAGAGGCCTAGACAGGAAATGAGGAACGAACCAGAAAGGAGTTCAGAAATCTGTTTAAATATCCATGGAAATTTTGTATTTGATTCCAGTCATTTTAAGCAATTGGGAATAAGTTGCAGTCAACATATTCTGTTGAGGAAAATGGGTAGCTGAGAAATGGTGATTCAGGGGAAGGGTGAGTTAATGTTCAGGAACGGCTGGGTACTGACCTTCCTCTTCTCCCACAGGCAAGACCAGGCACCTGCCAACACAGAGCTTTCACAGGGAAACTGCCTGTTTCTATACATTTTCTTGGACTGATAATGAAAGCCACTCATGAAAGAGGGCTTTGTATAGCAATAACTCAGGTTTGCAGGCCCAGCAGGACCTGATGAAGTGAGCAGTAAATCATCCTAGCTGTTTATATCATTCAAGACTCTTAGGTACAAGGGAGACTCCTGTTGAGAAGCACTGTGTCTGCTTCTAATCAGGGAGGGAACCTCTTTTTTCAATACTTGGTGAGTTTCTCTCATAATGTGATTTTTCTTCTCATTAGTCTATGAACCACTGAATACCTTAAGAACCCATCTTGACAGTACTAAATTAACTCTTTACCTCAGTTCTACTATGAAAATACCAATCAAATCAAAGATTTAAAGTTAAAAAAACACAACAACACTGAAGAAATTTTTTTCACAATAATCCTACAGTGGCAAAGCTTTTCAAATATGGATCAAAAACAATTTTCAAAAATGATAAGCTCAAGTATATGGGGAAAACATTTCTGTATTTGGGAAAATATATATGTGTATATATATGTGTATATATACACATATATATATATACACATATATATATACACACATATATATATACACATATATATATACACATATATATATACACATATATATATACACACACATACTAAAATATATATATATATGTGTGTGTGTGGAGATTATATATATCTTTATATATATATCTATATGTATATCTATCTATATCCATATCTACATAATATATATATACACATATACATATACATATAGATAGATAGATATAGATAGAATCTCCACACACCAAAAAAGCCTAAAATTCTGGACAAACTCAGAGAATCTATTTCCTAACAATCTAAAGAGCTTATTTTCTCTATAAAGGACTCTTATAAAACAAAAATGTATATAAAACATTCAGTAGAAAAAAATGAGTCAATGATAGGAATACAGCTCAAAGAAAAGTAATGTAAGTAATTTTAAACTTTTGACAAAAAAGTCCTTACTCATAAGAACTGCAAATTAAAGCCACAAGTTGCCATTTTTTAAACTGCATGATTGGCAAAGATAAAACAGTTCAGTAAGTCATCATATCAGTTAGGACAGAGAGGAAAAGGCAAACTCACCTTTGATTACTGTGAAGAATAAATGGTTTCAACTACCATGGAAGACAATTCCATGATATCTTTACAAAATTGAAATGCATATGCCTTCACAACCAACTCCATTCTTGGAAATGTATCCTAATGTATACTAATGGGTGTATATTGAAGAAATTTCATCACAATATCTCAATGACAGAAAGGGATCCTAATGTGTACTAATGGGTGTATATTGAAGAAATTTCATCACAATATCTCAATGACAGAAAGGGATTGGAAATAACAAAAATATTCATCAGCAAAGATCTAGTTAAATGAGTCATGCATATTCATACAATGTCAAATGACCAAGTAGCTTAAGAAGAACTGAGCCATTTCAATGGTGTGATGCCACCACCTCCAAGACACATTAGAAGAACAACGTAAAAACAAAAACAAAAACAAAAACGTGTACAGTATGTTAACACGTGTGTTAGATGCTAAAGGCGACTTATCTCTATGTTCTTATATATGCATAGATAACTTCTGGGAGTGAAAAAAAAAGTGGGAAAGTTAGTGGTCAATGGATAATGGTACTAGGGGACAGGGAGCAGGTCGTGAGAAGAACTTGCGTTTATTGAATGGTGTTTTCAAATCACAAGTCATGAACATCTATTACTTTTTCAAAGAACGAATAATTTCAGAAAAAAATCTATAATAAAAAATAGAATGATACATTGGTCATGTATGATAATTTAAGCATAGAAGATGTATAGGTGCTTTTTCCTCCATTTAAAAGTATATATACATTGAGGGGTGCCTGGGTAGCTCAGTCAGTTAAACGTCTCATTCTTGGTTTCAGCTCAAGTCGCAATCTCGCAGTCCCTGGGTTTGAGACCTGCGTTGGGCTCTGGTATGACAGTGTGAAACCTGCTTAGGATTCTCTCTCTCTCTCTCTCTGCCCTCCCCCACTCACTCGCTTTCTCTCTCTCTCTCAAAATAAATAAACTTTTATATATTAATATATTATTATATATTATATATATTCAATATATTATATATAATTATATATTATATATATTCAAAATGTGTTTATTATGTGTTTGTGTAAATTTATGTCTCTGCTTAAAGAATAGTTTTTAAGGTACTATTTTCTTATGTATTGATTTATCTTAGTAAATTACAACTCAGGCAGTCAAAATAATTCATTAAACGAAACAAAAGTTTTGAAGAAGAAAATGCTAAAGAATAACCAAGCTAACAACTATATTTAGCTCTTAGCATATTTCACGAGTGTTTTATTAAAATGTTTTTCATTAAAATTGGTAAAAGGTTTGAATTTTTATCAGAGTTGCTTATTTTTTGAAGAAAATAGTGCTTAAATCTGAAAAATGACTAACTGCATGGTTATATTCTAGATTTTATACTTTTATTTAAGAAAAATGTGAACCAAATTAACCCAATAATTAGAAATATCAAAAAATTATCCATTTTTTAATCTTTTTTATTTAGCTCATTTTATAAACATTTTGGCTACTTGAAGAATAACATTATCCCTCTGAAAGTTATGATTATGATTTCAATGCTAGTTGCCTGTCTCAATTAGCAAAGACTTCTTGTGGATCTTTAATAGTGAGTTAACCAAATACATGGCATACTCAGTGGCCAAAACAATATCATTTAAACATACCTATATAAATTACCAGCTATTTTATTAAAAAATATTCAAGGATGATTATTAGCAGAGTTTAATGAAACTTATTTGACTTATTTAGTATCTAGCTCTACATCTTTGTGAGTTCTCTCTCATTCTCCCTTTGATTTTCCTCTTATTATAAATTCTCCTTTTCATAAGAGGAATCATGGTAATTAACTATGAGGAAAAGATAGGATTGGAAACTCAATCTGTAAATTTTTATCTGATGGTACTATTCATATTTTCTATCTATAGAGTACAGAATAATAAAGGTACAGCATTTGTATTTGTTACAAGAACATGTTGTGTGGATTTCTGGGAATCATGCATTTCTCTCCCCTTTGCTTTTTTATACTTAAAAAAAGATTATGACAATGGAAGATAAGTATTTGCATAACATATTTAAAAACCTAGATCCTATGTGACCACTGATTATGTAAACATTTTCAGATCCTAAGATGATTATGTGAGGACAAACAGCTTATTTGGGAGCTGACCCTGCTAAGGTATTAAGAGAAGATCAGGGAAGTGAGACAGAAAGGGAAGACCATCACAAAGTACACATTTTCATGTCAAATAACTGGATGTTAACCCTACTGGGATGAAGCAGGGGGTCAGGATGGCACAGGTGTCTCAGGGGTATCTCACCAGGGGATTACTGGCTGAGCATTGATTCTCTGGCATTTAAAGCCTGCAGAGACCTAGGGAGAGCACAGACTTGGACAGCCAGAGAGAATCCTCAGAGAGAAGTCAGATCATTTGTACTTCACCATAGTAATTCCTGAGAGGGGATGGGCAGGAAGCCTCAGGTCTGTCTTAAGTACGTTGGCAATTACTGAGAGTGATGGTGCATTTGATTATAACTTCCTGTGGTCCAAAGTTTCAAGTGGGTCTTCTCTCTCTACTGTCCTAACTTGGCCAATCCTGAGTGTCAGGAGCTGGTAAAGACTTTTAGACTGGGCTTGTCTAGAAGGGGAATGAAGCCAGCTGGAAAGCTAATGAACACCAGGTACACTATGGGTATAGTGTTCATTTATGGTTGCCTATGAAGAAGGTATTCTGCTTCTACAAACATACTCAGTTTTTCTTAGGAGATGCTGCTCCCCCATGCACACACTTTGAGTTCACGTGCAGCAGGATAAGAACATGCCAGTTCAAGTCAGGACAGTTTAAATCAAGTCAGTTTAAATCTTACGATCTGCGCTAAGAATACCCACTTTTTTGCTCCAGAAATAAAGTTGGAAAGATTTTGGCCCTGGTACCTCTGTCTGACATGTGATCAAGGGGAAGAGGCCCTCTCTGGGAAAGAGTCACCACAATGAAAGAGAGCTGGGCGCAAGAGAGAGAAATTAGATTCAGAGGCATTATTTAGGGGTGCAGGCCCTTTTACATCCACACCCAAAGGTCAACCCTGGGTGACTGGAACTTCCTAAAATAAATCAACCAGAGCAAAATTTTGGGATTTTACATTTTGGTTTCTAAATGCAAATTAGGTTATTAGATTATTATAATATAGGAAATTAACATCCTATTTAAGGCATTTTAAACAATAGGCCAAGTCTTTAATAGAAACTAGTGTGACCTTGGGTAAAAGCTTTGGCATCCTCAGTAGTAAACTGAAGTATTTCACTACAATGATATTATACAGGGGTTGAGAAGGCTAAAAAAGCTAATAAATGTGAAGTCCTTTCTATAGCTCTTGGCACGTCTTGTTTTGATCTCCATGAAAACTAGGATTTTAGCTGTTATCTACTTTTTTAACAACTATAAATCCAGCACCAATTATACTGCTTGCACAGATAAAGCCATCAACAAGTAAGTATTGCACTAATGCATGGATGGAAGGAAGTAGAAATGATATTCAAAATACTGAGCAATTGTTATAGTACCATTATTGGATAGCACATACTGGATAGACATAAACAAATACAGCACTATTGGTATGCATGCCTACTGAAAATGAGGAGGGATGAATAAGAAAACAAATATTAAAATGCAAATTATATGTAAATATTTCCTTATATACAGTATTTGGTAACTCCCACCAGTTTAAAGCTTTGGATATCTTTGGTTTTGCCTTCAGAGAAGCTTATATGTGGTGATATTGCCTACTGGTTACTATTTTATGAAAAAGAACATTACTAGAATACATTTCCTTGATTATGGGACTCTTTTATAGACTTCTTTTTTTTTAATTTTTGTTTCAACGTTTTTATTTATTTTTGGGACAGAGAGAGACAGAGCATGAACGGGGGAGGGGCAGAGAGAGAGGGAGACACAGAATCGGAAACAGGCTCCAGGCTCTGAGCCATCAGCCCAGAGCCTGACGCGGGGCTCGAACTCACGGACCGCGAGATCGTGACCTGGCTGAAGTTGGACGCTTAACCGACTGTGCCACCCAGGCGCCCCTAGACTTCTTTACTCTTGAGAAAAGAATCGTGAATGTACATCCCCCCAATGCTTTCTCTTACAGGCAATGCCTGGCCTGTATTATATAATTCTGTTGCTAAAAGGATACTTTGAGATTATGTGCTGAATATATGGACAGCACTCGCATGGAAGTAACTTCATTTTAATGAAGTCTTAGAATATTACTGAGAATCAGAGAGCATAAGGTCAGAACTTATGTCACATGGAAAGATGAGAGTACAGCCAGAATGCAAACCCAGATCTTCTTACCCTTAGTTCTTTAAAACATGCAAAGCCTAGGTCTGCCATCTGACAGAATCCAACAGGAAAACTGAAAACCATATTTTGATCAGGTAATCTATTCAAGAATTCAAGAATATACCAAGAATACAACAGGTATTTTTTATCATCTCATTTTTCTAGGGTAACTTTCCCATAGTCTCCAACTACTCCAGGAATACCTCTCCTTTATAGCTCCTCTTTTTTTTTTTTTCTCTCTCACATTCTGTCTTTTTTTTTTTTTTATGAAATTTATTGTCAAATTGGTTTCCATACAACACCCAGTGCTCA
>NW_024412377.1:53388936-53579904 GCF_014898765.1 Herpailurus yagouaroundi
GACTCCGTTCTGCTAATCCTCTGGTGGTTTTCTGGGTTATTTAGGCAGGTGTAGGTGGAATCTAAGTGATCAGCAGGATGCGCGGTGAGCCCAGCATCCTCCTACGCCGCCATCTTCCTCATTCTATCCTCCTTTATAGCTCCTCTTGATAGGTCCTCAGAAAATAGGAACTGATTTAAATATACATTCATTACCTCCCTGAACAAGCATTTGTTTAGAGCCTTTTGCTTTCAAGCATAAGCGACTGGACTCAAACCTATTTAAGTAAAACATAAAGAGTATCCTAAATCCCCTGCACCAAAAATAAAATTGTAGTATTCAGCATTCCTCTTAGCCAAAGTCAATGGGATATGTCACATTTCAGTCAACTGGTGATTCAAATGGTCTATTCCTAGAATAAACACTGTTTTTGCCATGGTAGGCCATTGATAGAGGGGAGCTGAATCGTATTTGACATTCATTGGATTTGGCAGCTGCCATCTCTATTTAATCAGTTACTCATAAGCATTCTTCATTTGTCATTATTTTTTCTACATCACAAACAAGTCAAAGAGCAGCAATTATTCGGTACTTTGGGTTTCAATCAAAATAAACCCAACAGAGTATATCAGTCACATCCCATCCCACAATCTTCCATTTCATTGTAATTTCAACAATAATTGCTCCAACATAGTGGATGAGATCCTCTGAGATAATTTTCCTTTCTTATTTATCAACAATCACAAAAAACTACATTTTAGTGAACCATTCATCTTCAATTTGTGATTTTCCCCCCTTTGTGTACAAAGTAATTGAGTAGGAGTCAGGAAATAAAAGGTAAGGATTCTAGTTAAAAGAACAAGTTCTCTAATTGATTTTCTACTTCATCTCATAAAATCCTTTTGTTTTCTATAACTATCCCTTTCTTGAAAATGTCAAAAAGGAAATGACCTTTGCAGTATTTCAAACTAAAATATGTATCATGGTATTACAATTATTTTATAAAAGGTCAGAAAATATTTCCAAATGTAAAGACTGCTGGTCCAGAAAGCAACATAATTTTTTTAATTATACTACTTAAAATCAATGAATGTGTATAAAAATTTATGTAATTATGTATGAGTGTGTGTATGTGTGTATATATATATATATATATATATACACATATACATATATTTACACATACACACACACACATACACATTTCATATGTACAAAATGTTCTTTTTTTCTGAAACATAACCTGCTGTGTATTTTAAATAACTGAAAAACACTTAAATTCCTCAAGGGTATTTATTGTCTATGTCTTCTATTTTATGTTTATATTCTTTCTCTAGCAAACATATTGTAGGCAAGGAATACAAGGGAGGTACATCATACACACATAGGAATATCAATACAAGGGAGGTATTCAGTAATTGCTTACTAACTGCATATGATGAACTAAACTTTAAAGGCTCTAGAGAACACAAACTACTTAATTGTGATAATATTTACAGTCTTACACTATAATGTTAATATAGAATAGCTTAATGTTTATATTAAATAATATATATATCAATAATAAAATACTATATGTTATACAGTAGATTATAAATAGTGATACTATAAGACACAATATAAATTCCAAAGTTCTAAGTACTGGGATAATACTCAGAAACTGTTGAAAGAGGGGTGCCTGAATAGCTCAGTCACTGAAGCATCCAACTGTTGATTTTGGTTCAGGTCAATGATCTTGTGGTTCATGGGTTCTAGCCCCACATTGGGTTCCGCACTGACAGTGTGGAGCCTGGTTCAGATTCTCTCTCTCTCCTTATCGCTACCCCTCCTCTGCTCATGCTCTCTCTCTCTCTCTCTCTCTCTCAAAATAAATAAATAAACTTAAAAAAAGAAATCATCAAAATATATTTTTGCTCATCCATATGTATAGTTTCTTTAAAAATAGTTTAAAAACTGTGAATATGTAGAAATAACTGAGTTACTTCTGAAACAAAATCATAAAATGTTTATTTTCTACAGATCATAGGAAGAGGAGCATGGCATTACTACATTATGGACTTCTAGGCAAATAAAATATATCTCCAAGATCCCATGCCAAAACTCCCTGTTATGTAAATTATTTCCCGAGTAACTAAGTTATTAAAGATGTAAGTGCTTTGGCCCATATATCTGGGCTTTCAAGGGAGAAACAAGTATGTGAAATACGGCAGAACAACAGGGATAATTCCAACCATTAGAGCATCAGAAATCTATTTGTGTGAGAGATATGCATTAAATGGTAAAAGTACCTGACCTAGTACTTAGATACTTTTACTGGCAAGTAACATAAACCAACTCTGGAAGCTGTAAGCAAATGGATGACTATCTACTTAAGCAATACTATGAGTTTATAGAGCAATGGGAGTTTGGAGACCCAGGCTTAGCAAAATAGACACATGTTAAGGTAGATGGCTACTAAAAACACAGACTTTTCTTTTTGAAAGGAAAGGTTTAGGCACCACTGTGGTAACTGACAGAGCGAATGTCTCCTAAAAGTATTCTACCACATCATTTAACCGACATTAAAAATTCTAGACAGGAGTATCCAATAAGCTAAACTAACTCAAAGCTAAGTTAAATCTAAGCTATGCCCTAGGGCTTAGGTTGGAGAGAGGGAGGATCTTATTACTCAAGCTTCAGTTCTAGAATGTAAAGTATAACCTCTCACCAAAGCTATGTGAAATGTAGAATTCTTATTTGATAGGAAGAAGGGGTGTATACAGATTTTTTTAAAAAGCAAATATTCACTACACTTATCTATGACAGTAAGAAAACAGTTCCTCCATTCTAAACATGGGTCATTTCATAATAATCTTCAAAAGTTATGGCATTCACTCATTCATTCATTTAACTTGTGTATTATCACTCCCAATAATTAAAATATAGATCCCATAAGAACTGGGATTTGGGGTGCCTGCCTGGCTCAGTTGGTTAAACCTCAGACTCCTGGTATCAGCTCAGGTCATGATCTCCTGTGACATGGAGTCCTTGCTCTGCATTGAGCACGGAACCTGTTTGGGATTCTCTCAATCTCTCTCTGCCTCTACTCTGCTCATGCTCTCTCCCTCTCAAAATAAATAAACATTAAAAAGAAGAAGAAGAAGAAGTAGAAGAAGAAGAAGAAGAAGAAGAAGAAGAAGAAGAAGAACAACAACAACAACAACAACAACAACAACAACAACAACAACTGGGATATGCCTCTGTTCAATGCTTTATCCCTGATCTAGGCAAAGTATTGGTAATCATCACATCAATAAATATTTGTTGAATGAATGAATTGACAAAGAAAAGGACACTATAATGAGTGGAAAGCAGTACTTTCCCCAATGTCTTTGCCCAATTGAATCTTTTTGAGTCCCTTATGACACAACTTTGAGGTCTATTTGCTATTTCAAAAATCTGTTATCACATAAAAGCCTTGACTAAAGGGAAGATGAGAAGCTTTCCACTGTCTTTTAGAGATTTAGCAGTTTTATCCCTACATCCCTTGTAGAATGCAATCTTTGACCTACTTCCTGTGATGGACAGTGTGCTGGAGTTCATAATGAACTTGTGAGGACAATGAATCACATGTGAAGCAGCTGCTTCTGCTTGGTCCCTCTGAAATCATTTCAAGCTTCAAAAAGACCTATCCTAAATTCCAATGGAATTTTGAATATAAATGTAAACTGGACTATACTGGGTAGTTTCAAATATATAATTCAAGAGGAAGAGTCAAAGAAAACAACAAAGATGCAAAATAAGTGGTGTTAATTTTTATTATTAAAAATGTAGGAAAGGTATTGAGTATTTCTTTGTTTTTCTGTGGGTAGATGTGGGAAGATAACTCCACATCAAGACTTTGGATCAGTGTCCAATAATTCTGCAGGATGCCTTCTGTTTAAAACCTTCTGGTTCTCTAACACCCAAGTCTAGGTACATGTCTTACCTGAACTTTCAAGATGTCTTCCCTTTGATGCTTTCATTACACCCTATTTTTTAAATTTTTTAATGTTTATTTTTGAGAGAGAGAGAAGGAAGGAGGGAAGGAAAGAGAGAGAAGAGGGGGAGAATGAACACAGGGAAGAATCAGAGATAGGGAGAAAGACAATCTGAAGCAGGCTCCAGGCTCTGAGCTGTCAGCACAGAGCCGAACGTGGGGCTCGAACTCACAAGCCACAAGATCACGACCTGAGCCAAAGTCGGAGGCTCAACCAACTGAGCCACCCAGGTGCCCTCCTTATACCCTATTTTAGTTTAAAATTTACCACATGTTTTTATGTTTAGTTTATTTATCTATATATTCTTACTCAAATGTTATTCCAAACATAGACTATGTTATCAGTATCATCTTATTGATCATGTGTCCCTAGAACCTAGCTCAGCATTGTGCAGCACGCAGAGCTTCATACATTTTCCTTGAAAAATTAATTCATCTAGGGTGAATGTAGTTCTATAACTTACTGAAAATCAATGATAAATCTGATTTCTCAGTTAAATGAAGAAAGGTAGCATGTTAAAATAGCAAAACAATTTATATCCCTGAACATGGAATGAAATTCCTTTTTATTTGATAAATAGTACATATTTGCAAATTTAAAAAAGAATCAGTGATATATAATTAGCCAGCAAGGACCATTTCCTGAAAATGAGAATCAAGTATAGAGACAATAATATAATTATCACTTTTCCTCTCTTAAAAGGTTAATAGTGAAGGGGAACTAAGATTGTAGTCAAGCAACCAGAATAAAAGAACAGGAAGAAGAGGAAGAAGGAGGAGGAGGAGAAAGAGAAGAAAATAAAGAAAAAAGAAAAAAGAGGGAGATAAAACTGCTGAAAAAAATAAAGTTTCTCATCTTTACCAGTCTGCCTGGTATTACTTAGGAGAAAAAAACACAAACCGTCACCTTGGTGGCTAGTCAGTTAGTGTCCTACTCTTGGTTTAGGCTCAGGTTATGATCTCAGTTTCATGGGTTCAAGCCCCACATTGGGCTCTGTGCTGACAGTGCAGAGCCAGCTTGGGATTCTCCCTCTCTTTCTCTCTCTGCCCCTCCATTGCTCGTGTTGTCTCTGTCTATCTCTAAATAAATAAACTTAAGGGAAAAAAAAAGGAAAAGAATGATTAAAGACTAAAACTCCCAATGACATGTTGTTTATGCCATAGTGCTTTTAACTGCATTCAATGGAGATTTCAGAGTTCCCTTGAAAATAAACTCTGCTCATCTCAAGGTTCTTGGGTTTTCCAGATGCCTCTGGACATCCCGTAGTTTCTGCAAAACTTTTGGCCATTAGTAATTTCCAAATTTCATAGACTTTACCAGCAGGAAGAATGAGAAAAGAGTTCCTTTCATATTTATAGATAATAGCTTTAGCTGTAATAGGGCCCTTTTCGCAGATGGCATGGAGTAAAGTTTTGCTAGATGCTATAAAAAAGAAAAATCCTCTAAGTTTTCACTTATTTCTAAGAGGCATTTGCTTGAAAACTAAGGCAATCAATTTTTTCCCCAAAGATTCAGTGAGAGGGCAAAACTCTTACATGCAAAAAAAAGTAGGCCTCATAAACATTTAGTGTACCACACATATTCAACATAATGCAAAGTGTTGAATCATCCTCTAAAATATTATTTTTAATTAAGAAAATAAATACAAAGAAGAAACAATATTCATAATGAGTCTTCACGTAGGTTTTGTATGTAATCATTGCTGAATGCTTGGGAAAATATTCTTTTCAATCATAGTAGTCCCTGAACATGGTATGTATTCTTTGTCAAAAGATATATTAAACAAAAGTATATAGCTGAAAAGTGATCATTTCCTTTAACCCCAGCCCCCAATACCCTAGGTCCCGTAATAAGGACAGCATTTCTTAGAGTTCCCTTCCACTCTTTGATGGACTTGAGGATGAAGGAAAACTAAACTACTATTGTTTTCATCTACTGAGATTTTGAGGTTGTTGATTTCCAAAGCATTCTCTAGCCTATGTTTTAGCCAAAAGACTAAAATTAATTATTCTTTCCTTGTTTATTTTTTTAACATTTATTTAGTTTTGAGAGAGAGAGAGAGACAGAGTGCGAGTGGGGGAGGAGCAGAGAGAGAGGAAGACATAGAATCTGAAGCAAGTTCCAGGCTCTGAGCTGTCAGCACAAGCCTGATGCAGGGCTTGATCCCACAAATTATGAGATCACGACTTGAGCCGAAGTTGGACGCTTAAACAACTGAGCCACCCAGGTGCCCCAATTATTCTTGTATATTACTCATATTCATATATTTTTTATAAACTTCTTTTTTGTAACTTGGAAAATCTATTGACATTAGCTCATGTTAATCCACTAATTCTTTTTAACTGATGCATAATATTTTATAATATTTATGTAACATCATTCATATGTCAAATTGGTTGAAAGAATAAGTGTAGCAGAAAACTCCAGATGGACTTGAGTTTCCATAAGGAATAAAAGTGAGTGAAGAGAGCAGAAATAATAACCATGGTGAACTGAGAAACAATCCAAGGATAAAATAAAGATCAACATGGGAACAGGCAAGAGATAGAAGTTTCCTAAAATGTAAATTACTAAGAAAGAAAGAGATACAGACAGAATTACTAATCACTGTCATCTTTCTCATATTTATATTTATTATAGAACCAAGAATAGTACCTGATACATCACCTATTTAGATATTATAAAAATAACTCTTACCACTTATTGGAAATGTAATATGTGCCAGGCATTGTACTGTGTGTCTAGTACTTGTACTAAATTGTGAAAACTTCTCTTTAGCAAGTTTACATTTGCTTTATTACTTAGTGAACACTTTGTAGCTTCCCCTTTCTTTTGCAACCACATATAATCCATCAGTAAGCTCTATGGTCTCTTCTTTCAGAATATAACTCATTTCTCATCACTTTTCTAGCTCCCTTCTAGTCCATGCCACTTAATTTTTAGGAAAGATATAATAAGTTAACATAAGAAATTTCTGACTAGTTTCCCTTCTCCCACACTTTCCCCCATCCAGCAACAAAATGTTTTCAGCAGTAAATCAGACGTCACCCCTCTTACTCAAAAACTTCTAATAGAACAATAAAGCTTAAGTCGTGGTTTACAAAACCAACTATTTCCCCAACCTCAATTTCCTCACCCAGCTCACTTAGTTCCAGTACACTGTCTTCTTGTTTTGATTCAAAGCACCATGTTCATTCCTCCTCAGGACTCCTTCACTTTCTGGCTCCCATCTGCTTTGAATGATCCTTTCCCAGAGCTTTCCACAGCAACTCCCTCACTTCATCTAATCTTGATCAAAGGCAATTCCTTAGGGAGAATCTGACTACTTTGTTTAACCCCATCAGATAAATACTTCACAACATTATAGTTTTCTTCCTAGAATTAATCACTGTTATTTATTAATAATGGATTTTATTTTGTGGTGCCTGGGTGGCTCAGTCGGTTAAGTGTCTGACTTTGGCTCAGGTCATGATCTCGCAGTTCTCATGGGTTCGAGCCCTGCATCAGGCTCTGGGCTGACAGCTCAGAGCCTGAAGCCTGCTTCAGATTCCATGTCTCCCCCTCTCTCTGCCCCTCCCCCACTTGTGCTCTGTTTCTCTCAAAAATAAATAAGTGTAAAAAAAATAATAGATTTTTTTTTATTATCCACCTGCCCTGTTGGAATATAAGTTGCATGATGGCAGAAATTTCATCTGACATTCTCTGTATCTCAAGGACCTAATAGCAATGTTTGGTGAATAGGGGTCCCCTAAATATTCATGGGATAAATATTGATTAATAATGCTTATTTAAGGAGGTCTGTTTTTGCTTTTAAGCTTGGGATATTATCAGTTCCCTTTTTGTTGAGTGTGCTTTATTATATACCATCTGAGCTTAGCAGAAACTCAACTAAAGCTAGATATTTTGTATGTATACAAGCTGAAATTAATATTAGTGTAGCTTCCTTCACAATAATTCATTAATACTATCAGTGTAACTGTTTAAGTTATAAAAGCTCAACCTAGCTTCTGCTAGCAATTGAGAAATGTAGTGTAATATTTTCTTTCCTGAGTCCACCAGTTCTTTACAAATCATCCAAGAAGCTATGTACTCTTGATGAACAATCTCAGACTTCAAGACATTTGACCCACAAGATAGCTTGCCTATTCCATCAGCTTTAGAAATGATATCAGTTTTGTCCCTTCCTCTTTGCTTTATGTACTTGCAATTAACCAATTATTTCTTGCAAAACAGTAACCTCTATACAAATTGAAACTTCAATTCAAACAAATCAAAGAGGGTTTAACCACTTGAGTCCATTGAATCATCCCAACCAGTGAACAGGTTAAATGTTCCCGTTGTGTAGAATGAGACATTACCTCCTCTCTCTGACTCCGGAGTCTGTTGTACCAGGCAGCCACTGGATTCAAATCCTGGCTCAAATACCTCCTAGCTATAGGACCTTAAACAGGTTGCTTAACCTTTCAAAGTATTGATTTTTAAAAAAAAATTTTTTAACTTTTATTTATTTTTTTGAGAGACAGAGAGAGAGACACACAAACGTGAGCAGGGAAGAGGCAGAGAGAGGGGGAGACACAGAATCTGAATCAGGCTCCAGGCTGTGAGCTATCAGCACAGAGCCTGACGGGGGCTCGAACCCACAAGCGCTGAGATCATGACCTGAGCCGAAGTCAGATGCTCAACCAACTGAGCCACCCAGGAGCCCCTCAAAGTATTGATATTTTTATTATAAAAATAAAAAAATAGTATTTGTGTAATAGGGATATGGTGTGATTTCAAAAATGAATGCCCTTGGTAGCTATTCATCTAAATGACAAGAGCAGTCAGGATTCTTAGTGAGAAGCAAATATCAGAATTGTCTAAATAGGCCCATGTCTCAATGGTCATGAGCTTGAGCTGAGAATTTTGGGGCTATATTTTAGAATATCTTAATGAACGTACTTTTTGATCCCTCTGAAAGAAGTTTAATTATTTAACACAAACAGACTATAATTATGATGAATATCTTCTCATAATAACCACTCACAATGCTTCCTTTGGCATATGCATTTACTAGATTAAATTTTTATTCAAGAACATGTTCATAGGATAACTTCATAGAACCCAGATGAATGCCCAGTGCTTAGTATCACTAACTCTAGAGTCCTAGTAACCTAGGTTCAAATCTCAGCTTATACCCTTCATAGTTGAGTGACCTTGAATAAGCCTTTAAAATATTCAGATTGTCAAAATAGAGGATTTCTCAGTTACAAGAGTAGGAGCACAACTCCTCTGCATCAAGTCAACCTCAGACTAACAGTAATTGTAGAAGTTAGTATTTATTGAGTGCTATGCTTACCACAAGTGTAGTTACCATCTGAGATGGTAGCATAACGTATAATCAAATTGCATCACTATGTTGTGTACCTGAAACTAACATAACATTACATGGCAATTATACTTAAATTTAAAAATTTTTTAAATATATCTTTATTGAGTGTATGCTATGGGTTTAGCACTCTGCTAAACATTCCATTTGTGATATCTCATTTAATCAACACAAGTGACTTATAAAGTTGGCGTTATTTTATCTCCCTTAGTTTTCAGCTAAGGAAACTAAGGTAGTGTTTTGTGTTCTAACTATATCTCTGCCTGTCTGGGCTGCTATAACAAGATACCAGAGACTAGATGAACGATAAGCACCAGGAATATATTTCTTACAGTTCTAGAGGCTGAGAAGTACGAATGAAGGCAAGGTAGATTTAGTGTTTGGTGACTCATAGATGGTGACTCTTTTCATTATGTCCACAAGGGGTTAAAGGGACAAATGGGCTCTGTGGGATCTCTTTTATGAAGAACAGAAATTCTAATCATAAGGGCTCCACTTTCATGACCTAATAACCTCTCCCAAACCCCATCTCCTAATACTACCACTTTTGGCAGGGGCGGCGGGGGGGGGGGGGCCCCTGGATTTCAACATATGAATTTTCGAGAGACACATTCATATCATTGCAACCAGCTAGCAAGTGGTATAGCTAGCATTTAAATTCATTTTGCTTCATTTTCAATGGTGTTGTTAATCTGGTGTTAAATGATCTCTACGCTTTATTTAAGCAGCCTATCCTTTTCCAAATGCACTTTTCCTTGAGAGACCACAATGCAACTTCTTCAAAGAACAGATAAAAGCAGATTTGATATTATTTAACTAGGAAAGGACCCCAAACTCAACTTTCTTAGACTCCTTGCTCCTGTGAGGTGGGTCCTGCAGGGACCAAAAGATTAGAAAATTCTTTACCTAAACCAACCCTAATCTATCTATATCATGCATGTATCTAGCTACATGTGGCCATTTGTATTTAAATTAATTAAAATTAAAAATAATAAAATATCCAGTTCCTCAGTCACATTGGCTCCATTCTGAATGCCCAATGGCCACATATGACTAGTGGTTACTGTATCAACACAGATATAAAACATTTTTATCAAGACACAAATTTCCATTGAACAACACTGATCTAGAGGCTGTCCATTATGATTAGAACACAATTCAACATCCTAACACACCTTTCCTTGTCTGATAAAATCCTGGACCTTGCCTACTTCTTTGATTTTACTTTGTACCAATGTCTGTTGTTCACTATGTTCCAGACATACTGGCTTTCTTTATGTTCTTGTATTTGCCAAGCTCTTTCACGTGTTTTTTGTTTTGTTTTTGTTCATTGCATTATTCCCCCAGCTCATTACATGGCTGCCTTTCTCTCATCCTTCTGGTGCCAGCTCAAATGTTGCCTTCTCAAAGATCCCTTTCTTGATTATCCTACTTAAATTAGCCCTTCCATCCCAAGTCTTTTTCTCTTCTATTACCCTATTTTATTTTCTTGCAGCATTTGCCACTTTTGGAGTCTTTCTTATTTGTTTGCTTAAGTATGTTACTTTTACTCTTGAATGTAAATTCTAGCTATTCAGAGACCTTGAATATCTGGTTCATAGATGCACTCTCATCTCTAAGCTCAGTGACTGCTTATAGTAGTTACTCACTAACTGTTAGCTGAATAAAGAATGTTAGAGATGAAAAAGTTCCAAAGAGGTTAAGTTACTTGTCTAAGGTCATACAAGTGTGTGATAAAAATATGGAATTTGAATCCAAAGAGTTTATCAGTCTGAAACTGTGACTATAATAAACAAAGTATTACTCAGAGGGAAAATGAGGTAGAAGATGCTCAGGAAACAATTCAAAAGCTAGTTGCAATATGCTAGGAGTCAGGCTGTGCCGTGAAGAATGCGGTTCACTAGATACAAAGAGTCAAATCACAATGGGAACTATTGGGATTTGAGGGACCCTGTGAATTGGGCAGCGAAACTTTGCAATGAAATGTTATTACCTGCCAAAGGTACCCTCTGAGGTAACCCCAGCCTGAAAGGCTAGTGAAAAAGTGCCTGCCATAGGACCAGAGTGGTTCAGTTAACAGCAAGAGAATCTTGTAGAAGACAGAAAGGGAAGATGTCAGGAGACTGATCAGAGGACCATGGCAGAAGGACAGCCGATCAGAGCACTGCTGAGAAAAAGTATAAAGTCGATCAGCCAGCAGCACTAATGGAGGGTCAGAAGGAATTCATGGTGAGAACTAGAAGGCCCCGAGCACAGCTGGTAGCAGCAGGAAGAGCTGGCAGGGTGAGAAGAAGGAGCAGCTAATCAAACTGTCTACTAGGCTGATTAGACAAGCAGTGGGATCAGACAGCAGGGGTAGGAGATTCAGCTGCAGGAGGATCAAAAGGACGGGAAAGGCAAAGACAGAACAAGGTCAGTCAGGGGTCTGGCTAAGAGGAGCAGCTGATTGGGTAACGGTGTGATCAACCAGCTGTGACAGCTCATCATACAGTAAAGGGAGCCAGCAATAGGAGGAATAAGGAGGGCTGAGGGGCTGAAGCAATTTATAGAATGGAGGAGTCTCAGAGTCACAAGAGCTAATCAAAGTTGACAGCAGCTCCACAGAGCTGGGGGCTGGGCTGCTTGGAAATTCGCAGCCTGTGCCTTTGGCCAAGGTTTATTTTTCACACCACAAGCAGAGCATACTACTCAGCTGCTTTCTCTACTATCCTAAAGCTCAGGGGACTGTGATTTGAAGTCTCCTTGAAAAGCAGGGCAGAGGCCAAGTCTCAGCTCCTATCAATATGGCAGCCTGATGCCTGCTCTGGAACTCTGGCCAGCCTGACTCACCCAGGCTAATAAATATGCAGACACATCTCTCTCTTTTTTTTTTTTCTTTCTCTCCCTCTTTCTTCACCTTTGTTTTGTCTTTTAAACATAATACAGTGAAAGCTTGGATTGCAAGTAACTTGTTCTGCCAGTGTTCTGCAAAACGAGCAAACATTTCTAATAAATTTTAACTTGATAAATGTGCAATGTCTTGCAATACGATTAGTGACACTGAAAGTCACATGATCACAACTGAGCCAATGGTTCTTAAAATTTGCTATGATACACAAATGCTTTGGATTACAAGCGTGTTTCTGGAACGAATTATGCTCACAAACCAAGGTTTTACTGTACTTTCATTCTTGGAAAATTCACACAAAGAATTCTAACTTTAAATGTTTAGGTCAAAATATGACCTATCAAGAGCTTCAGAAACGCCTGTTGTTTTTTCAACATTAGGTACACTCTCCACACTGAAGCATTATTTTTCCCCATTAGTACATTGTAATTTTTTTTCTCTTATAACACACAGAGACACTTAAATAGTTTAAAGTTGCATTCTTGTGAAGGGGTTTATACAATCAGTTTTGTAAAGGAGAAAATGAATGTAAAGTTTGAAAAACAAAAATTTCCCTATTTTCTTTCTGTTGATTGCTTTCAGACTTTCTCCTACTATGAGTCTATTACCGCCAAAACCCATTCTAAATGTTTAGAAGGCTAGTTGCCCATCTCTAACCTTTGTTCTCCTTGTTTGTGACAACTTGAGAATCAAAAGGCACACAATAATGATATCAACCTTTTTGAGTACCTACTAGGAAAAATGATATAAGAACTATTCATATCCCTGACTTGACTGGGAATTGAGGCTCATAAGATTAAGAAGGTTAAACAAAGCTGCATGATAGAAAGTGGAGAAGTTAAAATGCAACCGTGACTCCACTCATCTGTATGTCACACGGCCTTTGTGTTTCCAACAAAATTCAAAAACACTAGATGCAAACTTGCATCGGTTTTTACTACCCACCCCACTTTTGTTATCTTCAACAAACAGACTAAAGGCAGCTTTTTGCCAAGGCTTGAAATTTCCATACATTATGAAAAGTAGTCTGCATACATTTATGATATAGTAGGTAACATTTTTTCAAGAAGAGATATTGCTATATTTGGAAGGTGCCATGGCCAGGGTGAATTAAGCATGTCCTTATCATATCCCTTTATGACCTTCTGCATCATCTGGATAAGGATCTGGACCAAAAAAAAGAAATTAAAAATGTGATTTTAATGTATGAAGTAATTTATTCAATATTAACTGGCCTTGAAACTGTAATAATTAAAATAATGGGGTACTAGAACAAGAAGAGACAAGATGATTAATTAAACAGAATAGAAAATTTAGATTCAAGTAAGTATAGGATTTAAATTAATATAAAAGTGACGTTTCATATTGGGGATAGAAAGATGAACTTCCTAATGGTACTGGGTTAATTTCCTGACTATTAAAAATAGTAAGATCTTTCTGTTACAAATACAAAATGAATTCCAGATAGATTAAATTTAAAGTTGGTAGAATTTATATTGGATGTACTTTAGCCAACATGTATAAAAATTTTAAATTTTTAAAATATGCTTGCCTTTTTTTTTAAAAATTTTAAAAATTTATTTTTTTTTTCAACGTTTATTTATTTTTGGGACAGAGAGAGACAGAGCATGAACAGGGGAGGGGCAGAGAGAGAGGGAGACACAGAATCGGAAGCAGGCTCCAGGCTCTGAGCCATCAGCCCAGAGCCCGACGCGGGGCTCGAACTCACGGACCGCGAGATCGTGACCTGGCTGAAGTCGGACGCTTAACCGACTGCGCCACCCAGGCGCCCCAAAAATATGCTTGCCTTTTGACCCAACACTTTTACTTTTAGAAGTGTCCGTCACATTATTGTCTATTCTAACAAAAATGAAACCTTCATGATAAAATAAATATCAAACAACAGGAGAATAATGGAAATAAAATACAGTGTATACTTTTATAAATGGGCTAATAATTTGTGCTACAAAACTCATATATTACTTCTGTAAATAGACAAATGACCATTATTTTAATTCAATATAGAAAATATATGAAATATATATCCAAAGAAAACTACTATAAACTCTCTGAAGCCAGAAAGGGCATTTTTGGTAGTCGTGTCATTTTATTCCAAGTGGGGTCTAGAGTGGTCAGCACTATAATATACTTAGTAGGCGCATAAGAGATGTGTGAAAATGTCAAATCTCACACTTCAAAAATCATTCCATAATTTTCCAAAGTTAATTTAAAAACATCATAATCCTCACTGACAGTACCTTAAGTAAATGCTTAGAAACTAATCCTTTAGTGAAATACTTCTTCCCCTAATTGTTATTAAAGCCTTAATATATAACTTATAATACTATATTATGAACTGCATCCACTTCAGCTCTAAACTACTGAATAAAAATAAGGAAAAGTTATAAAGACTGGGTAATTCTCTCATCTCTGCAATCTTCCTCTTCCCCAACAAATGTAGTTCAAGGAGACTCTCTTCCCATGAGAACTTTTGAAGGATCTGTTATTATTCCAAGCTTAGCTGTAAGTGAAGAATCAGACTCTGTTATTCTATTCTATTATACATGAGTCTTTCAAAGAAGCAATACATTTTTATCTTCCTGCCCTCTCTCTAGGAGTTTGAGAAAAAACAGAAATAATCATTCCTTACTAGTTCATGACATGAATCATAATGATTATTTTAGTCAATGCTTCAACATCAAAGGCATTATACGTAAGAGTCATAAATACTTTGGAGATTTTGAACAACAACAAAAACAAGAATCCTGAGCACTGGACTAAAGAACACATTAACTTAATTACTTTGAAACATAAATAATATCACTAATTAAGAATAGTAATTCACAGTCAAGCCAAAGGAAATTTGGTCAAACCCATTTAAGTCTAAGAAGTACACTAATTTCTAAGGAATATTGATCATTAGCAGTAATATGATTTGGGAATACAATCTTGGATATATCTGTTCAGGAAAAGGTTAATTTCTAAAAGTATAATGGCAGATTTACAGAAAGGAGATCACTATCAAATGTGGCAGATTTCTTTGCTAATTTTTGTTTGCTTGTTATTTTGTCATTGTTACTCTTTTTCCTATTAAGGATGGAAAGGTGTTGAAGAAATTTATACATTTCTAATGCTGATGGTTTAGAAGCATAATGCAAGGACAGGGATCAGATAAAACACAAGTGATTCTGGGATTGAATCCAAATTCTCATTAAACCAAATGGACTAACCCATTAGATATATAATATACAAATTCATAGTTAGGTTAATGAAGGAATATCTAGAGCTGAAGTAGCAGATTCAAATACTTACAACGGCTAGGAAGGTATCACAGATGTGCATATTGGGTTGTAATTATTTAGAATGGTACAGATTATTAGAACATACTTAAACCTTCAAAATTCAATGAAAATAACTGTAGTAGGAGGTGAAGGAGGATACTAAAGGTGACTTCTAGCTCAAAGGTTGCCAGTTATGATCTGGCAAAATGAATAATGTATGTAAGTAGGCATATCCCCAATATGAGAAACCCAAATCCTGGAATCTCTGTATATAAGAGAACCAATCTGTGACTAATTAACATTTCTTCTTTACTCAAGAGGTAAGGTCTTTGCCGCTTGCTGAGGAGAGATACGACACAGTCTCCATTCCCCAGGAGCTGATAATTTAGGGAAGTTATAATGTAAATTAATTTATAACACATGGCAATTAATTATGGTAAATGCTATAATAAATATAAATACAGTGAAGAGGGGCATCTACTAAAAATAGAACTGTGATATCTGCATTGAGTCATTAATCATAAACAGGAATTACTCAGCAATGAATGTGAGAAGGAGCTCACAGGCAAAAAAAATGGCATATTACACATATTAGTGATTAGACTTCTTTATCATTCTCTTCCAGTCTTCATTTCTCAATGTATAGTGGTTACATAGATCTATAGACAGACAGATAAATAAAACATGCTCACTCATTAATTATTGTTATTATTGTTATGGTAGGGCAGTATAAATTGATATTTGAACTCAGCCAGATCTGGACTCAATTTTGCTTTCTGAAATTTTACTAGGTGTGTGACCTAAAATATGTCACTAGGCATGTTTCTCTCGGTGAAGATAATACTGACCCACATTGCTATTGTGTGGATTAAATGAAATGACACACAGAAAGTTCAGTTCCTACTGCATAAGAATCAAATACACATTTTAAAATCTTATTTATCAAGGAAAATAAAACGCAATATCCAGAGTTAGATAAAAGAGGAAAACTGAGAGTAAATTGAAGGGATATTAACTCATCTACATTATTACTTTAGACCAAATTTGGTAATAGTTATTTCTTTCTCCAGAGAAAGCAACTGGGTCATCGGATGTGACTTAGATGCCAGTGCTGGGTCCAGGGAGACGGCTTCAGGAGACAAATATTGGTGAATTGTTAGCCAAGGCTTGAGTAGGAGTGTTCCTGAGCTCAGACAACTTTGAATTCAGAAACAGAGCCAGCTGTTTTGTTGCTGTGGTTTGCATTTAGGAAATGTGGGCTGAGATGATAGGATTTTGGTTTCCTGTGTTATCTTCCATCAGAGCCCTGATACACTTCCTTATCACCTGCACTGTATCTCACATGTGGTCATTTTTTTCTGTTGCACTGTTTAGAGCTACAGCCTTGATCATGTCCGTTGGAAGAATTATTTAAAATACTACAGGGTTTTGCTTGTTTTATTAAAGATTACCCTCCATCGGGGCCACATGAAATAAGTTTAGGAAATTTTAAACCTCTTAAATGGAGAAAACTTTCCAGGTAACCAATTTATGTTTCCTTTTCAGGTAACTTAAGATAGGAATGCCTATCTGAGCCTCCCAAGAGAATGTTTACCTTTCCTAGAGTGTGGATACTCTTTAAATCTAAAAGCCCATGCTATGAACACAGTGCCCAATAAATAACACTGTGTCAATTACCATGGAATCTAAGGTGTTTCTTTGCTTCCTACCCTCTGCATTCATTGAACTAAACTGTGCCAACCTAATGGTAAAACAAATGATTCAGTAATTTCTGTTGAATTTGGGCTAGTAATAAAAATTGTAAGAAAATCATGCCAGCCATGTAAGTTTATATCTAACTGACAACTCTAGCATTTTCCCACATGTCTATAATACACTGACATTTTTAATGTTTTTGTAAGTAGTTGAAAAAATACTAATAGTCAATGTAACTATGCTTTTATAGAGGGATAAAATCCAAAGAGTACACATAAGATTTACATTTGTATCCCAACTCGAATACAAATATGTGTAGACAATGTGACCTTGAGTATTTGAAGTTTACAGAAGCTCCTTTATCTGTTTATGAAGCACATATCATGTTCCATATCTTGAGCTAAGTACTGCTTTCACATAAGTTACCTCTTTTAAAAATGGGCGTAAAAATTATGTCAAATATGGGTAACCAAGACAACAGAAATGTATGTTTTACTCTGGAAATTTATATAGAAAATGATAAACTTGTTTACACACTCATTGTATCTGCCCATTTTCTGAGCTGGGCACATAATAAAGTTAAGACTGTCTCCTGCCTTATGAAAGACAAAAATGGTAGTTATTTTTTGATGCCTCCTTGTAACCATGAATCAGGCCTAGTAGCTAAACACTGTCAGCAAGATGAGCAGATCCTACAGTCACGGGGCTGTAGGGATTTTGTCGTTCTAGTGGTGAAGGTAGGAGAACGAGGTAGGGCCCCGCGGAATCAGTGGCAGCAGTGTTGCTGGCAATGTACAGCATGCTGACTGACTAGTGTGACAACACCCAAAACAAAATGTGTACTCTATTTGTGTACATTGGTGAGTAAATGTCCCCCTGTCTTTACCAACTTCACAGAGTATAGAATCAAGACTCTCCCACATTTACTCTATAGAAATACCATAAAGACAAAATATCATAAATAGCTCATTTTGAAAAATTTGCTCCATTACTCACCTGGGTTCCAAATTTATTTATCTGTCCAAACTTCCAATGATTCCTGAAAGACAAAGAAATAAGAAAATCTCATTTCTGATTGAGTTAAGGTAACACATGTTGGCATCTCAACAAGGGTGTAGATTGAAACCTTGACTCTGAAACATTGGAGGACATTCCCATTAAGTAACTCTCCACTCTCAAATCCATATATATTAAATTGCTATTGACTGCAAGGAAGAACGGCCTAACCAACTTCAGAGAATTACTTTTTAGTGTATGGGTTACAACCACACAGAGAATAGCAGATTGATCAAAAATGCTGGCTTCTAAGGCAAAGGGAAAACAGCAGCTGAGACAATAGATTCATGTCAAAAACCCAAAATGTTTGATGGCTTGTATTTTGCAAAATGCCAGATTTAATTTTTCATATTTGGTCTCTCACCATTTTAGAGAGGAGAGTAACAGCAGCTATGATTCTTATTTTATAGGTATCAAAAATCTCTTAACCTCTCTTTCCTCATCATCCCCTAAAACATTTATTATAGAATGATTTTTTTTTTTAAAAATTATATGATGATTTCTGCTCTTTTTTAAGATAATTCAGCGTTCTCCCATTGGTCTTAGAAAAATAATACAAATTATTTGTTTGGTCTGTATGTCTCCAGGTAGTC
Source organism: Herpailurus yagouaroundi (assembly GCF_014898765.1). Classification (NCBI taxonomy): domain Eukaryota; kingdom Metazoa; phylum Chordata; class Mammalia; order Carnivora; family Felidae; genus Herpailurus; species Herpailurus yagouaroundi. The sequence goes on from NW_024412377.1 coordinate 53,407,815, forward strand.
TGACATCATCTGTAATAGGTTAAACTATGTTGTGCTGCAGTAATACCCCAAAAAGCTCAGTGGCCTAACACAGAAAATATTTATTTTTTATTTACACAAAGTTTTCCACAGAACCATTCGGTCTTCCTAATCAACTGTCCTCCAAACAATGACTTAGATCCAGGCTGCTTAGCTTTGGAGTCTTCACCAGTATAATACAAGATGTCCTCATTCATCACAGGAGGGGAAGAGAGACTAGATAATTTTGCATGGGCTTTAATTCCCTCCACCCAAATGTGACACTGTTCACAGAAGTCACCCGACTGAAAGGGACTGAGGTATGTACATGAGTAAATGAACATTTAGAGGAGCACCAATGATCCTTTCTCATCTCCTTACCGGTCAATCTTTAATTGTACCACTTTCCTACTCACTCTGAGCTCTCAGCTATACACAATTGCTTCAATAAGCCATGCTCCCTTGTCCTAAAGGGCATTTGCCCACCTCTTGTCTGTGTGGGCATATTCTTTACTACCTTCCTCCCTTTCCCTCATCCCTAACTCGTCTACCCAGTTGATTTTCATTTTCCTGTGATCAAAGCTAAACATCACTTTCTCAGAACTCTTTCCCAAACCGGTCCACTCCTGCAATTAATATTATAGGAACGTTCCCTTTAGAAGGCTTTCTTTGGAAGAAACCAGATTTGTGTTTCTCAGTGTGACTATTTAACTAAGGCTTCCCTATCCCATCAGAGTCAAGAGTATAAGAAATCATGAACTGTGTTGATTTAGGGTCAGCATTCCATTCACAGCATATAGAAAAATAATTGGCACATAATACAAATTCCATAAATATTTGTTAAATGCATAAATAAATTATGTGGAATTTGATGTTCAGAGAGATTATAACATGTGACTAAAGGCACAACTAAATTAGTGACAACAATAGGACTCCTACATGGGTCTTTTCACTCTAAATTCCATTTTGTTTTCACTGGTCTCCAGGGGGCTAAATTTGGAAATGGGCAGTTTCTTGGAAGGAGGTCATTGGAGACATCTCATAGAGAGCCTTTACTGTCAGTAAGAAAGAGAGACAAACATATTTTCACCATGTGCTTTTATAGGGCCCACAATTCTTTGGACCTGGAGATCTGTGGTATATAAGCTAATTACAAAACAATCTTTGTCAACTTATAAAAGGAAAGGAAACTACTGTTAATGTTAGCCAAGAGAGCTTTCAAATTTCAAGGCAAAACAAGTGGTTGCTTTGTGGCTTCTTTTTATTGTCCCTCCACATTTTTTTTCTGACTGTGGAGACAGACAAATCACATTACCTTATAATGAGTTACCTTTTCTAAAAAGAGCACTCTATTTGCATGAATAATAGTTATTGGTCCAGCTTGATAGTTAGTGAAGCTAAAAACCAGACTCAACTGAGTAAATAGCTTTATATATCCTATAGTTCCTATAGATCACCTGAAATGAGATGACATTTTACCATGAGCTAGTCAGTTAAAAAACACTATTTTCTAAAAGTAGATACATACTGGAAAAAACATGAAAAAATATTTTTAAAGTACAAGGAATAAACCAAATTTGAATTGAAATCCTACCTCACTCATATCATAATTAGAATTAACATTTAAGTAGAGATCCTTCCAAATAGCTGTCTGTCAAAAACTTGTATCTTTAAGAAATTGCCTGTTTTCAGATGCACGACCAAAAATAAATTGTGCAGCACTGGAGTAAAGAGCCCTGGGTTTGAATACTAACTCTGCCTCCTGCCAGTTCTACGACCTTGGACAATTACTTAATTTCTTTTACTTTTACTTTCTCCATTTGTAATATTCTACCAGAATTTACTTTGCACGGTATTGTAAAAGTCAAACAAGATAAGTTCAGCAAAGTACCAAGGACAGCGCCAGACATACTCTGCATCTAAGGGAAAATACATAACTTTATTTTCCTAGTAGAATGTAGATGGCAATGATCTAATGCAAGACCTGATGTACCTAACAAATGGAAAAGTGGGAGGTGCAGTTCACAAACATGCTATGGTGAGAACTGTAAGGCCAATGCCTTCAGCTACTTTTTGATCAGTACTGATGAATGCTGAGGCTGAACTGGCTTTTAGACAACTCTGAGAGTTAAGATTAGTGAAATTATCTGAAAAGTGGTTGTCTGCAAAAATAAATTGTTTTATATGAAGACAGAACTGTCCTTTATTGAGTAAAATATGAAGCAAGGGGTAGGCTGGGTCCTTTACATTCATCATTTTATTGAATTCTTTCACTAGTACTATGAGATAGTTAGCAGTCCTAATCACCTAAATTTGAATTTAAATCATCTAAATTTGCCAGATAAGGAAACTTAAACCTGGAAAATTTAGTGGATTTATCCATTTACATGTCAAAATAGAGGAAATCAGATATGATTCCGGATCTGGCTGACTCCAAATTTGAAATCCTAAATTACTGGACAGTATTGCCTTTCCAGGCATTTGGACATCTGTATTTATTATTTCAATCCTATAAAAATATGTTTACAAGAGAGTAATCACAATTTAAAAAGCAAAATGTAATCTACTTAATATACAATGAACTTAAAATGTGAAAAGATCCATCAACCATTTATTGTCTGCTAACATGTAAATAGTGAAATGGCAGAGCTGGCTATAACCTTGAATTCCTAAATCGTTCCAAATTAACTGATTTTTGAAGGAGCAAAGAAGCTCATCACATAAAAATTGCTGCCCAGGAGTAAAAATAACTCTAACTACAATAATTAGTTAAGGGATACACAAAATAAAAAGATGTAAACTGTGACATCAAAAATATAAGACATTAGAAGGGAGTACAAATGCAGAGTTTTACAATGCATTGAAACTTAACCTGCTGTCAGCTTAAAATAGACTGGTGTATATATAGACTGTTATATGTGAGCCTCACGGTAATGACTGCAAAAACTTGTAATATATATACCAAAGATAATGAGAAAGAAATTTAAACATAACACTATACAAAGTCATCAAAACTACAGGGGATGAAAGCAAGAGAAAAAGAAAGGAACAGAGAGGAATTACAAAACAGCCATAAAACAATAAACAAAATAAGAGTATATACCTATCAATAATTGTTTTAAGTGTAAATGGATTAAATTTTCCAATCAAAGAACATAATGTTCCTAAACAGATAAGAAAATAAGACCCATCCATATGCTTCCTACCAGACAGTTACCTTAGATGTAACAACACACACAAACAGAAAATAAAGGGATGGAAAAAGGTGTTTCATGCAAATGGAATGCAAAAGAAAGCTGGGATACCTACATTTATATCAGAAAAAAGAGACTTTACAATAAAGACTGTAATTAAAGATTAAAGATGGGCATTATATAATGATAAAAGGGTCAATCCAACCAGAAGATATAATATTTTAAATATTTATGCACCCAACACAGAGGCACATAAATATATAAAGCAAATATTAACAGAGCCAGAGGGAAAAATTGACAGTGATACAATAATAATAGGGGACTTTAATACTCTACTTACATAAATGACTAGATCATCCAGACAGAAAATCAGTAAGGAATCATTGGCCTTAAAAGACACATTAGACCATATGGACTATATGGATATATATAGAATATTGCAACCAACAGAAGCAGAATACATATTCTTCCCAAGTGTACATGGAACATTCTCCAGGATAGATCATATGCCAGGCCACAAATCAAGTCCTAATAAATTTAAGAAGACTGAAATCATATCAAGCATCTTTTACAACCACAATGCATTTTAATGCAGGAAATTAGAAAACAATTATAAGAAGTAAACTAAAAAAAATCACCAATATGTGGAAATTAAACAACATGCTCCTGAACAACCAATGGAACAATGAAGAAATCAAAGGAGAAATAAAAAAAAAAAAATCAAGAGACAAAACTGGAAATACAGTATGTCAAAAATCTATGGGATGCAACAAAAGCAGTTCCAAGAGGGAAGTTTATAGCAATACGATCCTACCTTAAGGAACAAAATTTTGTCTAACTTTACACCTAAATGAACTAGAAGAAGAAAAAATGAAAACCAAAGTTAGTAAAGGGAAGGAAATAATAAATATCAGAGTGAAAAAAAAAGAGAGAGACAAAAAAGACAACAGCAAAAAAACAATGAAACTAAGGGCTGGTTCTATGAAAACAAACAAAATGGACAAAACTTTTGCTAGACTAAGAACAAAGGAGAGAGGGCTCAACCAAATAAAATCAGAATTGAAAGGGGAGAAACTACAACTCAGCTGATACTAAAGAAATACAAAGGATCATGAGAGACTACTATGAACAATTTTATGCCAACAGATTGGACAACCTAGAAGAAACAGATAAATTTGTAGAAACATACAATCTTCCAAGACTGAATAAAGTCTGAACAGACCAATCACTAGTAAGAAGATTAAATCGGTAATCAAAAAAAAAAAAAAAAAAAACTCTCAAAGAACAGAAGGCTAGGATCAAACAGCTTCGCCAGTGCTGAATTTGAATTCCACTATCCATTCAAAGAAGTCTTAATAAATACCCTTCTCAGACTTTTCCAAAAAACTGAAAAGGAGAGAATGTTCCTAAAGTCATTTTACATGGCCAGCATTACTCTGACACCAAAACAGACAAGATGTTCAATGTCACTAAACATCAGGGACGTGCAAATCAAAACCACAATGACATACCACTTCACACCTGTCAGAATGGCTAGCATCAAAAAGACAAAAAATAATGAGTGCTGGTGAGGATATAGAGAAAATGAAACCTGTGCACTGTTGGTTGGTATGTAAATTGGTATAGCCACTTTGGAAAACAGTATAGAGGATACTCAAAAAATTTAAAACTGAAATACCATACAACCCATTGAGTCTACTTCTGGGTATTTACCCAAAGGGAAAAAACCCACTAAATCAACAAGCTATATGCACCCCTATTTTAACTGTGGCATAATTTAAAATAACCATAATATGGAAACAACCGAAGCATCCATCAATACTACTCAGACATTAGAAAGAAAGAAAGAAAGAAAGAAAGAAAGAAAGAAAAGACAGACAAATCTTGCCATTTGTGACAATATGGTTGTATCTTGAGGGTTTTTACACAGTCAGAGAAAGACAAATACCATATAATTTTACCATATAATATTTAGAGTCTAAAAAACAAATTAAATTAAATGAACAAACAGAACAAAGCAAAACTTCATAGGTACATAGAATATATTGGTGGTTGCCAGAGAAGGGAAGCTTGGGCAGTAGATAAAATAATGAATGGGATCAAGAGGTACAAACTTCCAATTATAAAATAAGTCATGAGGATATAATGCAGAGTATAGTGACTGTAGTCAATAATACTGTATTACAAATGTGAAAGTGGCTAAGAAATCATAAAAATTATTACAAGATTAAAAAAATGTTATGTTTGGATGGCAATAGATGGTAACTAGACTTCTTGAGGTGATATTTTGTAATGTATACAGATGTCAAATTATTATGTTGTACACCTGGAATTAACATAATGTTGTATGTTGATCATACTAAATTAAAAAATAAAATTGTTACCCAGGAAAATAGTGATAATCACATTGCCCATGTAAATTGTATACATAATACACACTTTCATAGGTCACATGACTTTTGCAACAGTTTCTAAATCCGGAAGGCATATACTAGAATGCCTATTTTACTTAAGAAGAAGTTAGATCATAGATTCAATTAGTATTACAAGAAAAATCTAGACATCTTACTTCGAATACACTGTTTCTTTTACAATACCCTATTTTCTCTCTCCTGGGTTCGTTAAAGTATTTGAAAGCTCTTTTACCTATGTTATCATGTCCTGGAGCAAAAAGTTTACAGGATTTAAAAAAAAATAATATATACATTAGCTAGGGGAAGTCTCAATTTTGAGACACCAAGACATACACCTCAAATAGCTCTGCTTGGAAAGGTATAGGATAAGATCCTAAATGGAATTTATGACAAGTCTTTTGTGACTATAGTACAGCCTTTCCGGATGAAGAACTGCTCCTACTAATTTTGTTAGATCTATAACTTCAGGCACTTAGGGACTCCTTTTGTGAGAAATCAAAATGACTGCCCTCATCACAATGAATGATATTTGACTTTAGAAAGAAAAAGTAATTAACTGACTTGCAGTACAATCACTCTAAATTAATCAAGAGTAGACAGACATTAATTCAGAAAGGGAAAATCCATCAAGAGCAAAACAAGTTAAACACTGTAGAATCATTAATATCCATTTCACAAGACTGAATGCCATTAGCTCTAGTCAGCCAACAGCCTGGCACAATCACTTTCTCTTCTTGCTGCCACTGGTCCATGGAAAAACACAGCTTACTGAATTTATTTTAAAACAACTTAATTTGTTTCTCATTAAGGGGTTGTGTAGATGGTCTTAACGGATGTTTAAATGAGAAGAATTTATTCAAATAAAAGTTTTATGAAAAATATTTGACCTCAATATATAGACTTCCCTTCTGATAAGAACTTTGTTATTGTTGTTGTTGCTTTGGTTTTTGTTGTTTGTTGTTGTTTTTGTTTTGTTGATTAAACCTGTATTTCCTGTGTGACTTACTCAAAGAAATACTGAGAGTTGCCTCTAACATTCCAGTAGTAAAAGTAACCTACCTAATTAAGCTTTACTTTGTCCTTAGTTGCGGAATAACCATAGTGTTGCTAAAAATAAAACCTGAAATGGAATACAAATGCTATCATCTTTCAACTGCATGTCAGGAGAAAATCACTTAACCTCAATGAGTCTTAGTTCTTTCATGTGTAAAATCTGATAACTATCTACCACACCAGGAAATTGTAAGGTTTAAATAAAATAATGCCTATAAGTATTCTGTAAGCTCTAAAGTAGCATACTAATGAGGTTTTTGAGAATGAGAACCAATGATTCAAATCTTGGCTATGTGGTCTTGGGTAAACTGCATACATCTTTGGATAATCTATAAAAGGATAACCATAATTACTTGTAAGATTATTATGTGAAATAGCAATAAAAACCAAATAGCGCATATAGTTCGTACTCAACAAAAATTAGTATCATGATGATGATGTTTAATAAGCTGTTACACTTCCCCAAGTCCAACATTACAAGATTCTTAGACAGCAATGGGATAATCATAATGGAAACTATAAAACATAATATAAGAAATGCTGAGCAGAAATGAAAGAAAAAATATGGCAGGATTGAGAAAGAGGCATTCTCTGCTAAAAGCATGGTTATTTGCAACTCAGATTTATAGATTTAACAATTTTTGTGGAGTATTTCCTACAGGGCATGCAAAAAATATTACCCATAATCCTTCCTGTTAGGGAGGTTAATATCTAGTTAGTTAGACAAAAAAATAGATGAGAGGCAGATATTCATACTTACATATGTATATATATTTGGAAACATACATTATATACATATATATTATGTGCACAAGCATAAATACATATTTATGTTTGTATATTCACCATATTACATTTTCATTTAAAAATTAATCAATAACATGTCCCAAGATAGTACACAGTAAAACTAAAAAACTATGACAGACAAAAAATGTTTGAGAAATAATGCCTGTTTTTCACTGTACCAAGTGAATTCTTTGACCCACAAAATGTTCTCAAATAGAACTCCAGTTCTGCCTTTGTTATCTGCCCCCCCCCCCCCCGTTTTTGGGGGTGACGGGAAATAATAATAAGGGAGAGTTCTCTATTAAAACCTATCAGTAGAGGTGGCTGGGTGACTCAGTTGGTTGAGCATCTGACTTCAGCTCAGGTCATGATCTCATGGCTTGTGGGTTCAAGCCCCGCATCAGGTTCCATGCTGACAGCTCAGACCCTGGAGCCTGCTTCAGATTCTGTGTCTCCTTCTCTCTCTGCCCCTCCCCTGCTCATGCTCAGTCACTCTCTCTCTCTCTCTCTCTCTCTCTCTCAAAGTAAATAAACATTATATATAAAAAAAAGAACTTCATTAAAAAAAAACTATCAGTAAACGTTAGCAAATCTGGTATCACTCTTCAAGTCCTTCAGTGTTATCCCACTGGTATATTAAATGGAACAAGAGGCTTCTTCTCCCACTACTCTCTGCTACACATATGCAGTCCACAGACAGTGTTGTAATGGATGAGTTGCGATGCCTCTGCACCCCACATTGTCATACTGCTAGCCCTTTGCACAGGCTGTTCTCTCTGCCTAAGATGACCTTGACTCAGTCATAGTCAAGGTCATAAATCCTCTGATATAAATCCTTCCTCTTTGAAGTTTTTTCAGAGCTACTCCAGTAAAATGAATTATTTGATTCCCTTATTCGACATCATGAATTACCATATTGCAATGATCTTGTTTCTGATCTATCTATTCCACTAGACTATTTTTCAAAGGCAGGGACTGTTTATCTTTTCATGTTTGCTGGACTGGTAAGTAATAAGCACTTTACAAATTCATCTGCAGTGGATTCTTTCAAATAACCTTTGTCTTAAATGTGTCATTGAATCACATGAGATTAAGAAGAAAATATGTATGTTGAACAATGTCAGCTAATAATACTGAGCACTTACTATATGACAGGTGTGATACTATTAGACCCCTTTTTATAAGTGAAAAAAAACAAGCTTCAAGAAATAATGAGATTGTCCCAAGGCTTTTCTAGCTGCTTGTATAGGACAGAGCCAGAATGCAGTTATCGGAACCATTAGGTTAAGTGAGAATAGATTTCAAGTGTTCTACTCAACTCTCATTATGCTCAGGAAAGGGCACCGATGTAATGATTCACAACTGTGAAAACTTCATGTTATAGAGAAGAAAATAAAAGTGAACAAAACCACCCACGTTGCTGCACTTAACAACATGTGCTTATTTTATTAATGACAATGCAAATGAATTTGCTCTATTTTGCAAGGTTAAGACAATCTGGTTCACAGAAATTGAGATGCTGTTTCTGTTTCATAGAAAAGAGCTAAAATAGAACTTTTAACTGCTAACACAACCATATAAGGGAGATAATTATTTTGGTTAAATGTCACTAATAACTAATGGGGAAAAGTCCATTTTTGCTAAACATGGACAAATATATGACTACTAACTGACAAAGGCACTTAATCATCACTTATTAACAAACAACTTTAAAGTCACAGGTGCATCTCTTTTATTCTTCATTTTAAAAAGAAACATGAATTTAAAAAAAAAGGCAAAGCCCAATCAGAAAGGACAAGAAAGGAATTCTATAGCCTAGAGTATTCTTTTTGAATAGACAGAAGAAGAACAGCAGGCCCTTGAGGAGCACTGAAGACGTCAGTGGGAATTCCCTCCTTCTTTTTTTCCCTTCATTCCTTTTTATTTCTACATGAAGAATGTTAACCTACCCTCAGAAATTCTGCTTGAGAATTTCAGTCATGGGGAATAATAGAGAAGGTTACTGATGACTCAAATATTGTAGCTAAAGACTTTAGCTTGTGCCTGAAGAACAACTTTTAAAAGTGTGTCTGTGTGCCCATTCTGGAAATGAGCTTCCTCTTTTAGAATAACATTGCAGAGAAGGCCAGTGAGAAGAGCAGCAAATGCTGAGGACATAAATGTCCACAGTACCTATTCAAATGCATGAATGTACATGTGTTCACAGTTGTATATGTACAGACACAATTTGTTTGCTCTAGAGTTTCTATTCAGTATATGATCATTAATGGTATTACTTGAACTGATTTCTTAAGAATGATCTTTCTTTATTCTGGTTGAAATGACTGGCCAGATGCTCACCGGTCCCATGTTGTCTTTGTAGAAACAGAAAGATTACATTTTCCAGCCTCTTCTGCTGTTAGATTAGATGGCTGGGTTCAGGCTAAGAGAATGTGAACAGAAGTTATATAAGCAGCTTCCAGGTCAAGAAGTAGAATGTCTTGTCCAGTTACCTCCCAACTCAACCAATCCTCTAAGCCTCTGTGTTCAATCGGCCTGATGGATAACACTAGCTTGACCTTGAGCCACAACATGAGAGAGACAGATGAAATAAACCCTTGGGTTCTAGCACTACCACTCGAAAGATAAGCCACTTTTCTGATAAGCCACTGAACTATTAGAATTTCTCTGACTCTGCCACAGATTGCCGACTACAAGAAATTTGATACAAAATATGGCATTGCTTTCCAAAAAGCCTGAAATAAATAGCATTTACCTCTCAGTTGGGCATCAGTCATTAAGAAATCAGTATCGGAAGTTACAAATATGTGAATTGATGATATTTAGAATCAAAGCTTTGGTAAACGTGTTGCCCCAGAACAGCACCTACTTACTATTTCAGCAGCACCTCTAAGGAAGAAGGACTGATGAACTGATGACAGAATGCAAATATTCTGTCTTGGTTTTTGTTGTGCCCATTTGGAAAGGTTTTGTAGGAATGGAAAGGCTCAGGAAAGAATGAGTTGGTTTGCAAGCATACAGGAAAGTGAATGAGGAGTCCAGAAGTCTCCTGGATTTAGGCTCTCAGAATTGGGAAACAGAGTGCTACAAGACTACAAATGTAATGAATAACATTTGAAAAGAGTCTGAGTGATGGAGACCCAGTAAAACTTCTCAGTGACTCAGAGAACACGCCAAATCGACTGCCCATTAAAGTCCAATAATTTTAAGTAATTTGAGGAAGAAGAACAGCATGAGAGTGAGAAAGCACAGAAATGAATTGGATATTAAAACTGTGTCTAGAAAAGATCTCTGGGTATCATTTTATCTCACAAAGCTGAGTAAATTCTAATATATCAGAAGCCTACTGTCTGGATAAGGAAACTGTAGTGCCTGAGAAACTATGAGTCTAGACCTTAAAAAAAAAAAAAAAAAAAAAAGACTCTTTGAGACTTAAGGCCTTTGGCCTCTATCCTTCAACCTACATTTTTCTAAAAAAGTCAGGCTCTTCAAAATTCTTATGGATCAATGACTGCCTTATTTCCCTCATTCTTCCTGTTTTTTAATGGAAATACTTGTGGTTATTCTGCTTCAGTTTCACTATTTTATATTGAAAAATATGTCAGTGGAAGGCAGATAACTTTTATTTTTATTTCAGTGGTTGCCAGACCCTCAGCTACTACATCCAGGTCTTATGGAAAGAACTGAGCATATGACTAGACTCCTATGAGGACTTTAAGATACAAAACAGATGAACATAAGGGAAGCAAAAATAATGTAAAAACAGGGAGGAGGACAAAATGTAAGAGACTCTTAAATATGGAGAACAAACAGAGGGTTACCGGAGGGATTGTGGGGGGGCGGGATGGGCTAAATTGGTAGGGAGCATTAGGGAATCTACTCCTGAAATCATTGTTGCACCATATGCTAACTAACTCGTATGTAAATTTTAAAAAGAAAAAAAAAAACGAATAAGTGAGTAGTAACTTCCCAGGGCCTGGATAGGATTTGAGGCTATCATTTTCGTAAAGGGTTGACTGTTTTCCATTAATGGAACAAAGAGATACTTGGTGACCACATGTGTAAAGGACTAGGGCAATGCTCATACCATTTCTTCCTCCCAGACGCAAGGAAGACTATTTCCTAGCTTCCCTTGCACTTAGGCTGAGATCATGTGATTGATTTCTAGCAAATGGAATGTGATCATAAATAATCCATGACACTCCAGACATGGTCACAAAACTTAACTGAATGATCTTCAGTGTTCTCTTTATTCCATCCTTCCCCATTTTGTCTACTACTGCTGGCTGGATAAAGTCAAGGTGAAGTGAGAGCCACAAGATACAAATAGCTTGGGTCACTGAATTATTATTTGGAGGAGACCAATTGACTTGCATGAAACTGAGTTTAGCAAAAAATACAATTTTGTTGTATTATGGACCTAAGAGTTTGGGATTTTTTACTACAACATAGCTTAGCCTCACCAACTTGTAAACTTGCACTGAAAGTTTATATACATAAATATTTATAGTCATAGTACATTTTCCTATTACTATCCTAGTGGATTTGATTTCTTAATACCTTATTAAATCACTTAGTAAGATTTTTACAATTATTTCACACAGCACTTGATTAAGATACAAAAATAATTTTAATTGAACACTACTCTGGTCAGTCACTGTGGAAAATTTAAAACCTTTTGAGTTTTATTACCCTGACTTTAGAAATAAGAAACATGAACCACAGAGAAGCTAACTGGCTACTTGAGAGGATAGTTCTGTTTTGCATCCAATTTCCCTTCTTCAAGTCTTAGGCTGAGTTTTCTTTAGGAATATGTCCATTCCCCCATTCTCAGTCCAGATGTCTGAGGAGGGTTTTATAACTACATCTAGACTCATCCCCATTGCTATCAAGAATGATTCAAGGGTAAGCACATGATTTAAGCCAGTCCAGTCACAGTGAATTTTTATTTTTAGAATTTTTTAAACTGAGATTGAGATAAGTGAATTCACTCTATATTCTGAATCTTAACTAGGAGTGAGGCATTCCTGGACCTGCTGGAAACGGTTTTTCAAATACATAGGGAGAGCTCATCTGCATATGAGAAGAGGGAAAATAAGAGATGGAACTGGTACTTATGACATCATTTGACTCTTTTTATCTTTCCAGGCCTGCAACTATATACATATACTATATATTCCTTTACTTTCATGTGAGACAATGAACCTTTCTACTTTTTTAAAGCACAGAACTGGTTTACTCTTACTTTAAATCTCATGGCTAGGTAATAGTGAACTCAAGTTTCAAACTCCAGAGTACTATTTTTTTTTCTCAAGATGTTGTACCTTTCACCTGATAAAATATGGTTTGTATTAAATGAAGTTACTTGTCTACATACAAACACTTATAGGTCAACAAATATACAATAGGCATTAGGCTAGAAAGGAATTATAAAATAACCAGGACCAAGAGTCTACAATCTTGCTGAGATACAAATATGATGAAGCTTTGAGAGAAGTGAAGAATGCAAAGGTAACCAAGTGCTAAATTATGCAACTCTTTATTGACCAAATTCAGAAAAAATTGAAAATATTAGGACTAATTGGCTCAAAAAGACTTATTGCAATATTTCATGACTGATACTCAGGTTATTTTCTTCCTTTAAAAATTTCACAATTCCGTTTGTTCTCTCCTATGTTAAGTTCATGTTATCCTTGTTATCTTCCATATCTTTGATAAAAAAGTAAAATCTGAATGTCACAGAAAGCTTGATAACGTGAGGAACTATGGTGTGCTGGTAAACATTTAATAACCAGCTCTCTGAAAAAAATGTTGAAATTTGTAGCATAGGTCCATTTTTCTGACATAAACTCTCCCACCATGAATGATTTAAATCTATCAACATGGTATCACTAAATTCAGGGATGGGAAAAATGCAAACAATAGACTCTCTAGAGCTAGTATAAAACAGCTCCATAACATTGGACATAGTGGTAAAATTTTCCATATTCTTTTAAAGTAGTTATAACTGTTAAATTTGTTAACTCACTACAAATTTTCTTAAAAGCCTTGAGTGTTTATGTATGATGTGTTCACCCATGTGTTTGTCTCTATATAAATGCAGATACACAGAAAAATGAAGGAAAATACGTATCAAGTGTTATTAGTGGTTATTGCTAGATTTGGGATCATAAATGATTTGCATTGCTTCTTAGGTTTTTTCTTCTTTTTCTTAAATATTCTGTAAACATTATATATATTATTTAAGAAAAATGTGTTTCTTTAAAAACAAAGAAAAATATCTTTAGTCTCCCAAGTTTTTACTTCACTGCTAAGGATGCTTATCTGATGACATGATACTCTCTATATAAAACCAGAAATATTCCACCAAAAAACTGCTAGCACTGATTAATGAATTCAGTATACTTGCATAATACAAACTCAATGTACAGAAATCAGTTGCATTTCTATACAACAATAATGATGCAGCAGAAAGAGAAATCAAGGAATCAGTCCCATTTACAAATGCACTCAAAACCTTGAGATACCCAGGAATGAACCTAAACAAAGTGAAAGAGCTGTACTCTGAAGACTATAGAATATTAATGAAAGAAACTGAAGATGACACACAAAAAAATGGAAAAACTTTCCATGTTCATGAATTGGAATGCCTGTGCTACCCAAAGAAATCTACACATTTAATGTAAACCCTATCAAACTACCACCAGCATTTTTCACATAGCTATAACAAACAATCCTAAACTTTGTATGGAACCATAAAAGACACCAAAATAGCCAAAGCAACCTTGAAAAAGAAAAGCAAAGTTGGAGGCATCACAATTCCAGACGTCAAGTTATATTACAAAGCTGCAGTGATCAAATGAATATGATACAGGCACAAAAATCGGCACATAGATCAATGGAAAAGAATATAAAACCCAGAAATGAGTCCACAACTATATGGTCAATTCATCTTTGATAAAGCAGGAAACAGTATCTAATGAGAAAAAGACAATCTCTTGACAGTCTCAAAGGGTGTTGGGAAAATGGGACAGCAACATGCAAGAGAATGAAACTGGGACAATTTCTTACATCATACACAAAAATAAGTTCAAAATTGATTAAATACCTAAATGTCAGATCTGAAAACGTAATAATCCTAGAAGAGAATACAGGCAGTAACTCTCTGACATTGGCCATAGCAATTTACTTCCAGACATGTCTCCTGAGGCAAAGGAAACAAAAGAAAAAATAAACTATTGGGACTTTATCAGTATTAAAAGCTCCTGTACAGCAAAGGAAATAATAAAATTAAAGGCAATCTATGGAATGGGGGAAGACATTTGCAAACGACATAGCAGATAAAGGGTTAGTATCCAAAAATCTATAAAGAACTTAATACAACTCAACACTGAACAAATGAATAATCCAATTAAAAATGAGAATATGGAGGAGCCAAGATGGCAGAAGAGCATGGAAGTTTTTTGTGTGTCTCGCATCCATGAAATAGAGCCAGACCAACACTAAACCATCCTACACACCTAGAAAACTAATTGGAGGATTAACACAACAATCTGCACAACCTGAACCACAGAATTCAGCAGGTGCACGGCGTGGAGGAGAGGTGAATTTGGGGATTGAGAAGCCATGGAGGGTAGGGAACTGCTTTTGCGGGAGGAGAGAGAACAGACACTGGGGGGGGGAGGGGTATACGGGAAAAACACCCCTCCCCAAAGGCAGCTGGAGAGAAAGTGGAAAATTGGAAACAGCCACAGGGACTAAACTAAAAGGGAAAAAGGAGAAAGGAGACAGGGTTTAAGTTCCATCAAAACTATAAACAAGGGGAAGGCAAAGTCTGCAACTCTGCAGCTCCATAACTGGTGGTGCTTTGGTGGGAAGGGCGAATCCCCAGGAACAGAGTGGGGTCCAGGAGGTTCTCAGGCCACGTGAGGAAAAGTGGTTCCACTGCTGGAAGAACATTTGGTAGAGACTGTTGAAGCCACCTGGTCCCAGCAGACCCCAGAAAATGGCTACATTTGCTAGTGCTGGAACAAGGTCGTTAAGGGTGAAGCCTGGTGCCAGATGTGTGTTGTGATTTTCCATAATCCCTGAAATGCTGCTGCTACACTATCTCACGAACTTTTTCTGGGGCGGGCTGGTACCTGGCCGCAGTCTCAGGGCACCACCAGCAGCAGGGTCCAGAAAGCGTTCCTGGGTGCACCTGACATTTGGCCATTGCTCATTCGGCCTTTGCGTGGTGAGACCCTCCCACAGAGGGGCAGAACAGGTCAAAGCCGCAGCCCTTCAGAAGTAAGGGGCCAGGGAAAACAGCCGCATCTGAGACAAAACTCAGGAGAGAGGTACTGCCTGGGGCCTGGTCATGGACAGTGAAGAAGTGGGGAGTGGGCAAAAGCTGAAGACAGAGGACAGGTGCACGATTGCTGATCAGGGAGAACAGACTGGGTAGCTGGGTGGCGCCATTTCACCGCTCCCACGCATGTGCATACGCACCTACTAGTGCCACAACAATCCATCCCAGTAGGCTAGCAGTGCCATATAGTGGACAGTGGAGCTGTTACACTCAGCCCCACCCAACTGGGCCAACCTCGCTCTTCAAACCACAAGTCTCAAGGCTGGCTTGGTTTATGGGCTATAAAGTGCTACATAGACTGACTTCCAGGGGAAAACAAAGTAATTTCAGTCCCTACTTCAATCTGTTAGCAGGTCCATCTATTCAATTTCCTTTCTTTTTTTTCCCCCTCTTTTACACTTCTTTTCTTTTTCTTGAACACAAAAAGAGAAAAAATTCATTTTTATTTTCAATATTTAATAAAACTATTTTTCTTTAATTTTTATTACTATATTTTTTAATTTTGTGTAATTTTTTTCAAATTCTATTTTACTTCCATCATTTTATTTTAGTCTACTTCAGTGTATTCATCTTTTCAAGTTTTCAAATAATTTCCTTTTTTCTCTTTTTCTTGTTTTTCTCTTTTCCATTTCTTTTTTTTTGAATGCAGAAAGAGAAAAACTTCATTTTTACTTTCAATTTCTATTAAAATATTTTCATTGTTTTGTTACTATATTTTTTTGCTTTTATGTAAATTTTTTCAAAGTCTATTTTACTCCATTTTATTTTAGTCTACTACAGTATATTCACTGTTTCAAATTTTCAAAAGATTTCCTTTTTTTAATCTTTTTTCTCTTTTTCATTTATTTTCTTTTTTCTTGAATACAGAAAAAGAAAAAAATCATATTTATTTTTAATTTTTATTAAAAATATCTTTAATTTTTTTCTACTATATTCTTTACTTTTTGTATTTTTTTAAATTCTATTTTCCCCCCATAATCTCATTTTAGTCTACTTCAATGTATTCATTTTTTCAAATTCTCAAATTATTTCCTCCCCCCCCCCTTTTTTTCCTCTGTCAAACCACTTTCAACACCCAGACCAAAACACATCTAGGATCTAGCATCATCTATTCTATTTGTGTGTGTGTGTGTGTGTGTGTGTGTGCGCGCGTGTGTGTATTTAATTTTTAATTTTAATATTTTTTTAATTTTACTTTTTTTTAATTTCAATTTTTCTTCCTCATTAATTCCTTTTCTCCTTTCAAAATGACAAATTGAAGGAACTCACCCCAAAGGGAAGAGCATGAAGAAGTGACAGCCAGGGATTTAACCAACACAGATACAAGCAAGATGCCTGAACCAGGATTTAGAATCACAATAAGAATACTAGCTGGAGTCAAAAACAGATTAGAATCCCTTTCTGCAGAGATAAGAGAAGTCAAAAATATCCAGAATGAAATTAAAAATGCTATAACTGAGCTGCAATCATGGATGGATGCAGCAGTGACAAGGATGGATGAGGCAAAACAGCGAATCAGTGATATAGAGGAAAAACTTATAGAGAATAATGAAGCAGCAAAAAAGAGGGCGATTAAAGCAAAAGAGCACAATTTAAGAATCAGTGAAATCAGTGACTCATTAAAAAGGAACAACATCAGAATCAAAGGGGTCCCAGAAGAGGAAGAGAGAGAAATAGGAGTAGAAGGGTTACGTGAACAAATCACAGCGGAAAACTTTCCTAACCCGGGGAAAGACACAGGCATCAAAATGCAGGAAGCACAGAGGACCCCCATACGATTCAACAAAAACCAACCATCAACAAGGCATACCATAGTCAAATTCACAAAATACTCAGGCAAGGAGAGAATCATGAAAGCAGCAAGGGGAAAAAAAAGTCCCTAACCTAAAAGGGAAGACAGATCAGGTTTACAGCAGACCTATTCACAGAAATTTGGCAGGCCAGAAAGGAGTGGCAGGATATACTCAGTGTGCTGAATCAGAAAAATATGCAGCCAAAAATTCTTTATCCAGCAAGGCTGTCATTCAAAATAGAAGGAAAGATAAAGTTTCCCAAACAAAAATTAAAGGAGTTTGTGACCACTAAACCAGCCCTGCAAGAAATTTTAAGGGGGACTTTCTGAGGGGAGAAAAGATGAAAATATATATACCAAAAGCAACAAAGCTTAGAAAGGACAAGAGAACACTACCAGAAACTCCAGCTCTACAAGCATCATAAAGGCAATAAATTCATATCTTTCAGTACTCACTCTAAACATCAATGGACTCAATGCTCCAATCAAAAGACATAGGGTAACACAATGGATAAGAAAACAAGATCCATCTATATGCTGTTTATAAGAGACCCACTTTAGACCTAAAGACACCTTCAGATTGAAAATAAGGGGATGGAGAACCATCTATCATGCTAATGGTCAACAAAAGAAAGCCAGAGTAGCCATACTTACATCAGACAATCTAGACTTTAAAATAAAGACTGTGTCAAGAGATTCAGAAGGGCATTATATCATATTAAGGGGTCTATCCACCAGGAAGACCTAACAATTGTAAACATTTATGTGTCAAATGTGAGAGCACCCAAATATATAAATCAATTAATCACAAACATAAAGAAACTCATCGAAAGTAATACCATAATAGCAGGAGACTTCAACACCCCACTCACAGCAATGCACAGATCATCTAATCAAAAAATCAACAAGGAAACAATGGCTTTGAATGACACACTGGACCAGGTGTACTTAACAGATATATTCAGAACATTTCATCCTAAAGCAGCAGAATATACATTCTTCTCCAGTGCACATGGAATTTTCTCCAGAATAGACCATATCAGCCCTAAGTAAGTACAAAAAGATCGAGATCATACTGTGCATATTTTCAGACAACAACGCTATGAAACTCAAAATCAACCACAAGAAAAAATTTGGAAAGGTAACAAATACCTGGAGACTGAAGAACATCGTACTAAATAATGAATGGGCCAACCAAGCAGTTAAAGAGGAAATTAAAAAGTATATGGACGTCAATGAAAATGGTAACACCACAACCCAAAACCTCTGGACGCTGGAAAGGAAGTCATAAGAGGAAAGTATATAGCAATCCAGGCCTTCTTAAAGAAGGAAGAAAGATCTCAGATAAACAACCTAACCTTATGCCTTAAGGAGCTGGAAAAAGAACAACAAATAAAACTCAAAACCAACAGAACACAGGAAATAATAAAGATTAGAGCAGAAATTAATGCTATCAAACCAAAAAAAACAAAAACAAAAACAAAAACAAAAACAAAAACAGATCAATGAAACCAGAAGCTGGTTCTTTGAAAGAATGAACAAAATTGATAAACTACTACCCAGTTTGATCAAAAAGAAAAAGGACCCAGATAAATAAAATCAAGCATGAAAGAGGAGAGATCACAATGAACACAACAGAAATAAAAACAATAATAAGAGAATATTATGAGCAATTATATGCCAATAAAATTGGTAATCTGGAAGAAATGGACAAATTCCTAGAAACATATACATTGCCAAAACTGAAACAGGAAGAAATAGAAAATTTGAACAAACCCATAAGCAGTAAGGAAATTGAATTAGTAATCAAAAACCCACCAAAAAACAAGAGTCCAGGGCTAGATGATTTTCCAGGGGAATTCCACCAAATATTTAAGGAAGAGTTAACACCTATTGTCTTGAAACTGTTCCAAGAAATAGAAATGGAAGGAAAACTTCCAAACCCTTTCTATGAAGCCAGCATTACCTTGATTCCAAAAACAGACAGAGACCCCACTAAAAAGGAGAACTATAGAACGATTTCCCTGATGAACATGGATACAAAAAACCTCAACAAGATATTAGCCAACCGGATCCAACAATACATTAAAAAAATTATTCACCACGACCAAATGGGATTCAAACCTGGGATGCAGAGCTGGTTCAATATCCACAAAACAACGTGATTCATCACATCAATAAAAGAAAGGATAAGAACCATATGATCCTCTCAACAGATGCAGAGAAAGCACTTGACAAAATACAGCATCCTTTCTTGATAAAAACCCTCAAGAAAGTAGGGACAGAAGAAGCATACCTTGAGATCATAAAGCCATATATGAATGACCCAACACTAATATCATCCTCAATGGGGAAAAACTGAGAGCTTTCCCCCTAAGGTCAGGAACAAGACAGGGATGTCCACTCTCATCACAGTTATTCAACATAGTATTGGAAGTCTTAGCCTCTGCAATCAGACAACACAAAGAAATAAAAGGCATCCAAATCGGCCAGGAGGAGGTTAAGCTTTCACTCTTCGCAGATGATATGATACTCTATATGGAAAACCCAAAATATTCCACCAAAAAACTGCTAGAATTGATTCATGAATTCAGGAAAGTTGCAGGATATAAAATCAACACACAGAAATCGGTTGCATTCTTATACACCAACAATGAAGTGACAGAAAGAGAAATCAAGGAACCAATCCCACTTATAGTTGCACCAAAAACCATAAAATACCTAGGAATAAATCTAACCAAGGAGGTGAAAAATCTATACCCTGAAAACTATAGAAAGCTTATTAAAGAAATTGAGGAAGACACGAAAAAATGGAAAAACATTCCATGCTCCTGGATAGGAAGAACAAATATTCTTAAAATGTCAATACTACCCAAAGCAATTTACATATTCAATGCAATCCCTATCAAAATAACACCAGCATTCGGGGCACCTGGGTGGCGCAGTCGGTTAAGCGTCCGACTTCAGCCAGGTCACGATCTCGCGGTCCGTGGGTTCGAGCCCCGCATCAGGCTCTGGGCTGATGGCTCAGAGCCTGGAGCCTGTTTCCGATTCTGTGTCTCCCTCTCTCTCTGCCCCTCCCCCGTTCATGTTCTGTCTCTCTGTCCCAAAAATAAATAAACGTTGAAAAAAAAATTAAAAAAAAAAATAACACCAGCATTCTTCACAGAGCTAGAACAAATAATCCTAAAATTTGTATGGAACCAGAAAAGACCCTGAATAGCCAAAGCAATCTTGAAAAAGAAAACCAAAGCAGGAGGCATCACACTCCCAGACTTCAAGCTATACTACAAAGCTGTAATCATCAAGACAGTATGGTACTGGCACAAGAACAGACACTCAGATCAATGGAACAGAATACAGAGCCCAGAAATGGACCCACAAACGAATGGCCAACTAATCTTTGACAAAGCAGGAAAGAATATCCAATGGAATAAAGACCATCTCTTTAGTAAGCAATGCTGGGAAAACTGGACAGTGACATGCAGAATGAACCTGGACCACTTTCTTACACCGTACACAAAAATAAACTCAAAATGGATGAAAGACCGCAATGTAAGACAGGAAGTCATCAAAATCCTTGAGGAGAAAGCAGGCAAAAACCTCTTTGATCTTGGCCGCACCAACTTTTTACTCAACACGTCTTTGGAGGCAAGGGAAACAAAAGCAAAAATGAACTACTGGGACCTCATCAAAATAAAAAGCTTCTGCACAGCAAAGGAAACAATCAGCAAAACTAAAAGGCAACCGACAGAGTGGGAGAAGATATTTGCAAATAACATATCAGATAAAAGGTTAGTGTCCAAAATCTATAAAGAACTTATCAAACTCAACACCCAAAAAAAACCCCCACATAATCCAGTGAAGAAATGGGCAAAAGACATGAATAGACACTATCCAAAGAAGACATCCAGATGGCCAACCAACACAGGAAAAAATGCTCAATTTCAGTCATCATCAGGAAACGCAAATCAAAACTACAATGAGGTACCACCTTACACCTGTCAGAATGGTAACATGAACAACTCAGGCAACAACAGATGTTGGCGAGGACGCAGAGAAAGAGGATCGCTTTTGCATTATTGGTGGGATTGCAAGCTTGTTCAGCTACTCTGGAAAACAGTATGGAGGTTCCTCAAAACACTAAAAATAGAACTACCCTACAACCCAGCAATTGCACTACTAGGCATTTATCCATGGGATACAGGTGTGCTGTTTCAAAGGGATACATGCAACCCCATGTTTAAAGCAGCACTATCAATAATAGCCAAAGTATGGAAAGATCCCAAATGTCCATCGATGAATGAATGGATAAAGAAAATGCGGTATACATATACAATGGGGTATTACTCAGCAATCAAAAAGAATGAAATTTGCATTTGCAAATTTGCCATTTGTAGCTACGTGGATGGAACTAGAGGGTATTATGCTAAGTGAAATTAGAGAAAGACAAAAATCGTATGACTTCACTAATATGAGGACTTTGAGAGACAAAACAGATGAACATAAGGGAAGGGAAGCAAAAATAATATAAAAACAGGGAGGTGGACAAAACAGAAGAGACTCATAAATATGGAGAACAAACTGAGGGTTACTGAAGGGGTTGTAGGAGGGGGCATGGGCTAAATGGGTAAGGGGCATTAAGAAATCTACTCCTGAAATCATTGTTGCACTATATGCTAACTAATTTGGATGTAAATTTTAAAAAATAAAAGGTAAAAATTAAAAAAAATGAGAATACATGAATAGACGTTGTTCCAAAGCATACATACAGATGGCCAACAGACACATGAAATGATGCTCAAATCACTGATCAGCAGGGAAATGTAAATCAAAATCACAGTGAGATATCAACTCACACCTGTCAGAATGGCTAAAATCAACAACACAAGAAATGTGTTGTTGGGGATATAGAGAAAGGGGAAGCCTTTGCACTGTTGTAGGAATGCAAACTGCTACAACCACTTTGGAAAATTGTTAAAATTTTCCTCAAAAAGTTAAAAATAGAACTACCCTATGATCCAGCAAGCGCATTACTAGGTATTTACCTAAAGAATAGAAACATACTAATTCCAAGGGATACATCATGCACCCCAATGTGTATAGAATCATTATCTACAAAAGCAAAATTATGGAAGCAGACCATATATCTGACAACTGATGAATGGATAAAGAAGATGTGGTATTTACATATAATAGAATATAACACAGCCATAAAAAAGAATGAAAACATGCCATTTGCAATGACATGGTTGGAGTTAGAGAGTATTAGGCTAAGCAAAATAAGTCAGTCAGAAGTCAAAAATATGATTTAACTCATAGTTGGAATTTAAGCAATAAACAAGCAAAAGGAAAAAAAAGAGAGAGAGAGGCAACCCAAGAAACAGAACTGAGGATTACCAGAATGGAGGTGGGTGGGGAGATGGGTGAGTTAGGTGATGGGGAATAAGGAGAGTGCTTGTTGTAGTGAGTGCTGGGTGTTGTACGGAAGGACTGAATCACTTTATTTTTACACTTGAAACTAATATTACACTATATGTTAACTGAAATTTAAATAAAAACTTTGAGAAAAAAGAATGTTCATCTGAGAAAAAAAACATACAACATAATTCTCATACAAATATGATAAAATTGTTTCCAATACCTATGAGACTGAACATATTGTCTGGCCATTCAAAAATTTTAAAACAATAAAAGTGCACAAAACATAAAATAGTAGCTCAGTATATTGTCTACCTGGACTCAGGCTAAACATGACTTTGCCGTTTTCACAGAGGTGAAAGTAACATTTTACTGAGCTTCAGTTTGGTAATTTCAGAAAAGCTATTTGCAAATGAAAAATGTGATCCACATATAAATGTTGCTGTCATAGAATCAGAAGACTCTAAGCAAAGACTCACAGCACAGACTTCCAAAGCTTCACAGAAGTGTCTCAACCATAGCCCTGTTGCCTTGTCAACGCAGGACTCATATTCAAAGAAGTGAACTGCTTGGAGGTACTTACGTTGAACAAGGACTCATGCTCGGCTAATAATGAGATAAAACAAAGGGGTTCATTACTGACCTTAATCACTATAATGTTATATATGAGATTTTATATGTAAAATAATTACAGTAACCCTTAATGTATTTGTTTAGAATACTCGAGAATAGATTTCTACTGAAACTCTGAAGCAAATAGCAGGGGACTATAGAGAGATCATCACTGGTTGATATTAATAGGAAAACAAAATACCAAAAGTGGAAACTGCAGCACAAGAAAAAAAATCACTAGGTAATCTTTCCAAAGTAAAATATTGAAAATCAAAAAGATAATAAGTGGTATAAATATACTGGTCCAGTAACCTACTGTGCCATAATGTACCAAAGAATGATTGCTTTAGTTCTGAAGAATCTTAAAGTTAAATTAAGTAGCTGGCCTTATTAGTAGTGATTGGCAGCTCAAATGTGGAGTAAATTTCTGAGAGATGGATGATTCTATTATGCATTTGAGATATTAATTGATAAATAACAATTGAGGGGAAACATGAAATATTTGACTTTTAAACAATAAATATTTCTGAGAAAACAGCAATGAAATTCTATGTAACATCATCGTCTGATACTTATTTTATAATACCTTGTCAAATTATTTTTGACTGAATATTAAATATTTTTTATTCCTTCAAAATGAATCTGGAAGATAAAGAGAACAGATGCTTTATTTTATACTTAAAGAGTGTGGGTACGTAGTTGAAGAAGATGTTTATAATTGTTTTTAAAATATATTTATACAGATCTCCTAAATATCAGTAGAAAAAGATAACCCAAGGGCTATATAAATCAAAGACAAACAGTTCATAAAAAGGATATTCAAAGATTGAAAGAGATTATTTCATTATTTATCAAGAAAATGATAATTGTGAGATAGCATTATCCACACCAAAATAACTAAGCAGAAAAAAATTTAAAGGAAAAATTCTGTGTTGGTGAAGATGGGGAGCAATGAGTGTTCTCACTCACTTCTGCTGTGGGTACTGGTAAATCTACTTTGAAAACTGCTTAGCACTATCTACTAAAGCAAATATGTGGAATAATTGGACCCAACAATTTCATTACTTTGATATGTAACAGCACAAATATTCTCCAAAAAATACACAAGATGGCTTACAGAGCTATATCTTTTTTTTCCAAAATTAGAAACTACTTCAAAATAGGCATACCTCGGAGATATTGCAGCTTCTATTCCAGAATACTGCAATAAAGCAAATATTACAATAGAGGAGTCAAATGAAGTTTCTGGTTTCCCAGTGCATATCAAAGTTATGTTGACACAATACTGTAGTCTATTAAGTGAACAATAGCATATCTTAAAAAATGACGTACATAGCTTAATTAAAAAATACTTTACTATTAAAAATGTTATCACCTGAGCTTTTAAAGAGTCAAAGTCACCGATCACAGATCACTGTAACAAATATAATACTAAAACGTTGAAATATCACAAGAATTACCAAAATGTGACACAGACATGAAGTGAGGAAATGCTGTTGGAAAGCATTGATAAGCGTGCTCGACGCAGAACTGCCATACACCTTCAACTTGTCAAAAATTCACTACCTGTGAAATGCAATAATGCAAAGTGCAATATAATGTAGTATGCTTGTATCCATTATTATTAGAAAAAAATTAAAGATTATACCATAACAGGAAAGGTGAACCTCATTTCATGGCAAAATTATGGAAATATCTCACAAGTGTAAGGTTGAGTGAAATATGCCAGATTAGGTAGACTGCATATTGTATGCTTCTACTTATATAAAAAGTTTATGCTGTTAGAAATTAAGAGAGCATTATCCTTAGGGTGACTTTTAAGCTGCTTGTGATGATCTAGGTGTTCTTTATATAGATGTGTTCACATTCTGAAAATGCGTCAAGATTTAACACATAATTTGCACCTTTTTCTATGTTTATATTTAACTTCCATAATATACTTTTGAAAAGCAGGACAAAGATAAATAAAATAAACTAATAATAAAATAAATAATCTAACTTGGGTCATAGAGCAAGTTTCAAATAGAGTCAAAACACAAATTATGACTTTCTAACTTCTAGATCTCTATTTTTAGAGTAACAGATTTCATAGTTTGCATCGAAAATAATAATTTTTTTCCTGAGACTTAAACAGTCTCTGTCAATATGAACAATATGGTGTAGTACAGAAAAACTCTTCCAAACAAGAACAATCTGAATTTAAAATCTGTCTCCACTCTTATCTAGGTCTTAAATTCTTATGGCTTTGGTTCCATAACTGTAATATAGAATAGGAATACTTATTCATGAAATTATTATGGGAATTACCAAATAGGTTCTGTCATAAAAGTATGTAACCAATAGAGTTATTATTTATGTTGTTAAAATTAGATTAAATAAAGGAAATTATGAGTTAGTCAACTCTATGAAACATAGCTTTATTAAATAAGAGCTCTACCAGAAGCCCCATAAGATCAAGAATCACTATATCCCCAAGAGCCAGTGTGGTTCCTGGAATATAGGAGATGCTTAATAAATGTTGTTTGCTAAATTCTCATTGTCTTTGACATGGCCTTATTATGGTTCCCAGTTTATAAGTGTTACTTTGTAAGCATAATGGCTCAAAAATTATCGACATACAATCTCTCATATATGTTTCTACTATTTAGAGAAAAACATGATTCTGTAATCCATACTGAAGGACATAGTGTGCTATATCTGAGAAATAGAAATCTATATAGAATGGGGAAGAGTTGATTTTTGGTATGAGCAGGACATATCAAAATATTTTTGTAATATTTTATAGAGAAGAAAAGTAAAAGACTTAATCTGCTTAATAATCTCATCTAATTAGTCTTCAGACTGGAACTTGGAATGACCTTTCTATTCATATGTGTAAAGAAACCTCCAACTATAATGGAAAACATTTTAGAAGACATAGTAAAAGAAGTGTTGGGGTGCCTGGCTAGCTCAGTCGGTAGAGCATGAGACTCCTAATTTCAGGGTTGTGAGTTCGAGCCCCTCACTGAGTGTAGACATTACTTAAAATCACTTTTACAAAAGATGTGTTTAGGGACGCCTGGGTGGCTCAGTCGGTTAAGTATCCCACTTCAGCTCAGGTCATGATCTCATGGTTTGTGAGTTTGAGCCCTGCGTTGGGCTCTGTGTTGACAGCTCAGAACCTGGAGCTTGCTTGGGATTCTGTCTGCCTCTGTCTCTGTCCCTCTCCTGTTTACATTCTCTCTCTCTCTCTCTCTCTCTCAAAGATAAACATTATTTTTTTTAATTAAAAAGATGTGTTTATATGGGTTACTTTTAAAATTAGAGCACTCAAATTCAAAAAAAGTACTGGACACTTCTATTAAACAAATTTCAAAATTTAATAAATCTTTAATATGTTAATTTGTGTTATGTATCTCTGAGAAGGATCTGTTGTATAGTGCACTAACCAAATTTATTTGACCTCTGAGCTCCCTCACCCCTCTGCACCCCACCTCCACACATAAACATACACAAATGGAAAATTAGTGTCCTGAGGAATGTACTTTGAAAAGGAATGATTTATAATCATTGAAAATTTATACCATTATAATGAATTTTGAGCAATATCCTAATGGGATGGTATCAGTCTAGTCTGTAAGAATTAGGTGAACTAAATACTAAAACTCTCAAAATTCTTTCCAACTTCATGTCTAGAGAGAAAGCACTACAAAACTTCTTTTAACCTATGGTTGGACTATGTACTATATGATCAACAGAACTTTCTGGTTAACTTGTTTATTCAGTTAAACTTCTCCCTGGCATGGTTTGTTCCTGCTGGGATAAAGGGAATTATCTCTGAAACTGTTTCCGTGTGCACACTTATACAAGCTGAGCCTCCAATTATGTAGTTTTAGAAATCCAGAACTTAACCTACACTAAATCTTCAAAGTTACTACATACATCTGTGGCAGAAATGTCAATACAATTTGTAGAAAGCTTCATAAAAAAGGAAAAGTTACCTCTGATTAATTCCTTAAAGCAGTATTAAAGTAGAATAAAAGAAAAAGAAATATTTTCTTCTACATGTTTAGACTTTTGAAGACATAGACAGGTGCTTCAAAACTAATCTTTAATAATGTAAGAAGCCAATTGTGGCTGTAACAGCTGGATAATTAAAGTACTTATCAACTAAACTGATAAATAAAAATTTAAATATATGTAACTTCTATTAGCAAGGAAAATGAATTTCCAATGAATCTAGGCTAGATCAAAATATTTTTTCTTATCAAAACTGCAGAATCAGAACGAAGAAAACTTCACAAATTTTGAGGAAATATTAATGTCTTTATATGAGTTATCTCTCTGATGTTGGAATGGAGTGATGCCCTCTAGCCCCAGAACCATATGAGATTTTAATTTTCCAAGATTCCAAAAAGTAAGTCATTAAGAGAATATGGAGAAAAAGCTCTGAATCCTCTAAAACATCTAGAGAAAAAATAAACTTCACGTAAATATAGTGATGTCCAAAATCCAAGGAGATTCGCCCTAGATATAGCCTTTTCATAACATTGTACCCACCACCTCCATGACCAGTACCAACTACAACCAACAGTGTTAATAACAAATAAGCAAATTGTTCTACAAAGCTGCTCTTGTGTTCATTTAATAGCAGTTGTCAAAGTTGAACATGTACCAAAATCACCTGGAAGACATATTAAAACACAGATTTTGGGGCCCTACCCCTAAAGTTGATTCAGTAGATCTTGCAATTTCTAACAAGTTCCCAACTGATGCTAATGTGGCTGGTCTGGGAACACACACTTGGAGCGAACCATACAAAATGTTTTAATGATTTCACACAGTGAAATTACACTCAGAAATGTAATGTAGATCCTATTATGATGCAAATATAGTTGTTCTGAATAATCTTATTTTTCAAAATTCAGAATAGGATAGTATGACAGCTAATGTGATTAGAGAGAGGAATAACTACATTATAATGTATGCTACATGACTACAATACACATGGGTACAATATGACTTATCCCTGACAGTTGAGATGGCGCTTGGCTTGGCATCCTGCTAGGTCAGCTCAGTTAATTAAATCAAATAACTCCCAATGCATTCTATCTCCTTTTTGTACTCCTCACCATACCCCTTCTTCACCTTATTTCAGATAACTGTATGCTTCCTTTCTCCAAAATATACTTCTTGAATCCATTTTTGGGCAACTCCTTTTATATGTTAGAGCACATCTATAAAATGGCCCTTTATATTTGGAATTTTAAAATATCTTTCCTTTTTTCCCCACTCTAGATTTTTATTCACTCATTTTGCATGTAAATATGCAGATTTTGGAAGTTGATTACTTTCATTATAATGTAGTTATTTATTTCTCTTATCATGTTTAACTGTCAAACCATGCTATTTTGAATTTTAAAGGGTAAGACTACTCAGAACACCCATATTTGCATTATAATAGGGTCCACATTAATAATAAGCTAATTCATTACTCTTTTATTATCATCTTTACCTTTGAATTGTCACTTTAAAGCTTAGGTGTCACAGTGTGGTCTTCTCTGCCCAGCATGTTGGCATTTAGGAGATTTATCAGACATCTGAGACAAAGCAGTGGCCAGGGGCATAGAAAAGGGTGAAGATCATAAACTCAAACAATAAAATGGAAAGGTTCAATCCATGGTGTGTGAATAATTCACAAATACCAAATTGGTATTTGAAGATTCTCCCATCACCTCCCATTTTCCTTACTTATGACTTTTTTCCCCTCAGATCAGTTTATATCCTGTATATCTAACAGGAATCAAGTGAGACCATATTAAAGAGATTTTATTTCCTCAGGCAAGAGGAAATACACATATGCTATTAAAATGAGGAATATATGACAAATGTAAAAGATTAAGTCTGCCTCCCTCCTAATGCCTCTAGAACATTTTTATTTCCTTCTGGTCCAATTTGAGTGACGATGTTCTATTTTGATTTCTATCCCTGGCTGTACATTAGAATCCCATCATATGGTAGGCTGAATAATGACCCCCAAAGATATCCTTGCCCTAACCCCTGGCATCTGTGAATATAATAGTTTACATGGCAAAAAGAAATTAAAGTTGCAGATCGAATTCAGATTGGTAATTAGCTAATCTTAAAATAGGGAGATTATCCTGGAATATCTGAATGGACCCAGTGTAATCACAAGATCCCTTAGGAGGAGAAGAGTGCTGTGAAGAGAGACCCAGAGGGAAGCCTGCATTAAGAAAGACCTAGCCTGAGATACTGGCTTTAAAGTGAACTATTAGCAAGAAAAGCATGCAACCTCTAGAAACTGGAAATAGCAAAGAAAAAGATTTCCCCTAGAGGTTCCAGTAAGGAATGCATCTTAACCCAGTAAGATCCCAGTCAGATTTATAACTGACAGAACTGCAAGAAAATGAATTTGTAAATTTATGTTTCTTAAGCCACTAAGCTTATAGTAACTTGTCACAGCAGCAGTGGAAACTTAACAAACCTGGGACCTTTTGAAACTCCTGACGCCCAGATCATACCCCACATCAATTACATTGAAATCTCTGGTGGGGGGAGGGGTGGTCAGAGGAAGAATGAGACACAGACATCAATAATTTTTTTTAGGCTCCCTAGAAGCTTCTAATGTGCAGCTATATTGCAGAACTGCTGCTCTAAGTATATGCACCAGTCTTCAGGAGAAACTACACTCTCTGGGAATAAACACTTCATTGGTGATAGATACCATGCCACTCCAAGTGTGGTTCTAGGAGCAGACCATCAGCATCACCTTGGAACTTGTTAGAAATACATAGTCTGTCCCAAATCTGACCCATCAACTCAGAATCTGCATTGTAATACCAAATCTAGGAGGTGTGTATGCCCATTAAATTGTAAGAAACAAAATATGTGCACTGACAGTTGCCTTTCTGATCTAAAATATTTCTAATACCTGTAATGATTTTGAAATCATTACCTAAATAAAAACTTGTAAAGTTTTTCTTCCTCCTTTCTTCTTTCTTTCCTCTTCTCCTGTCTCCCTCCATCCCTCCATTCTTGCCTTTCTTTTTCCTGTTTCTCTTAACCTTTCTCTACTTCCTCCTCCTCGTCTCTCTTCCCTTTAGCTGATCCTCAGTGCCCAAGACTTATCATTTCTGACTTGCTGACTAACCCCCTGAATTAATAATTGTAACTACAGCAATGATAAAAATAAGTTACTGAAATGCCAGCTAGTGTGAAATAAAGATATAACTTAAATGCCCGGGAGAAAAAAAAAAACCTGTTTTAATTTAGACTCAATGCTCTATTCCATTTTATACCAGACTAATTTCTCTTAGACTCTAGAGATATAGATCAATATTTATTAGTTTACTCTTAAAACTCCTAAATAATTCCAAACCTCTCTTGGGATCTTATTCCCATGAGCCAAGAGATTCAATTATCAGCAATCTCTTGCTTGCATCAAATGTAATTTCCTTTTATTGTAAGCTTACAATTTTTAGCATCCAGGCTCTGTGGAAAGAATCATCCTGTTGAAATTGTTGTCTCTAACCTGGGGTTGGAGAAAACCAAAGACAACAACAGAATAATATTTGCAGATGGGAAATGGGAGATTGTAAACTGGGATGCCATCCTGAATCTCATGGCCATGGAAATAGCCCAACCCACCAGAATTCTCTCCTATAATGAGCCTGACACTTGTTTCTCAAAGCTTCTCAACACTGTGCTTTTGATAGCACTATAACGATTTATTAACCATTTTACTTAATCATTTCACTTAATCACTACAACAAACCACGAAGCTAGATGTTACTAGTCCCATTTTATAAATGAAAACACTAAAGTCTAGAGGGCATTAACTTGTGTAAGGCCATGGTGTTGGTAACAGGTGGAGATAGGATTTTCATGGAGGTTTGTCTGGTTCCAAGGCACATACTATAAAAAAAAAAAAATCTGTTGCCTGCAGTGGTGTGTCATGATTTATTGACCATGAGGATGACAGAAAACCATATATTAAAAGGATTTCTCTTGAGGAGTCTTAGAAAGAACCCAGTGAGTCAAAATGACCACTCAGCTCTTTCCCAAGTAGCCAAATGTCTATAAAACTGTGTTATATAAGTTCTCTGAAGAAGATCATTTATAGAACAATCTCAGCTCTAAAAATTTGTCATTGCAAAGCATGGTGATGTATTGCTCATGTGATACCTGCTTAAGAACCAAACCACGTTAGTTAAAACCACTAGCCTATTACACTGAATTCCAGTTATTTGCTGAAACAAAACAAATAATTTCCAATTACACAGGGAATCTTTATAATGTGTTTATATATACTTTGCCACCTGAATAACACTGCTTTTTCATAGTATCCAGTATGATTAAAGTGCTGGTTGAGGTATTATCCAAATAGGCGCCACTATCTGTTATTGTGAGAGGAGGGAAGGGGAAAATTCACAGAGATAACATGCAGCACTTCATATGCAACTATGGATAAACGGTTTCTGTTTTGAGAACATTATCCAGCACCGGTCCCCAAAGATAGGTTTACCTATTAGCTATTTGGCAATGCCCTCTGTCTCCCACCAAGGAGACATCTGAAAGGCTGTTTCTGCAGGAAATGCCAAACAAGCTTGCTAGTCTTACTTACAGCCATTAGGTGTTATAAGTCACATCCCTGACGGTGTCTATGCATGTGTGACAGGATCAGATGAGACAGAAAGATGCAGTCAGTCCAACATGCCACTGATTTTTAAGATGCCCCCAAGCAGGGAAAACAGAAGTTAAAGAGTACTTCCAGTTATGCGATAATTAATTCAAAACAGTTTTATTACAAGAACTGAAATTAAAATTCAGAATGCCAAGCTTTGAATCAGGCCGAGGTTCAAGTCCTTGTTCTTCCAACCATCAATTTTGTGACACCAGGCAAGTCTTTTAATAGCTCTATGCCTCAAATTCTCTTTCTGTAAACCGAACAATACCTAAATCTCAAGATTATTATTACTTTTTAAAAAGGATATTAATTAATGCAAAGTGCTTAGGCTGCTAGTTGGAGCAGAGCAGACCCTCAGAAAACATTAGTCTTCTTAGCGCTTCCTTTCCTGGGAGCCAAAATTTCAGATCGTTCCTTTCACACCCTCAGTTGCATATACTTTGGGTCCTGTAAGTCAAAGAGTGCAAATTGATGTATTTTCACTGAGTACCTCATGGAGCACATATTCCTATTTACACTTAATGTTTAATGCTCATAGCTACAGGCTTAAACAGGAGGTTCCTGCTGCCACCTATTATATATTATCATGGAAAATATTCATTAAAAAATGATTTCTGCTAAGTTCCTACTATGTGACAGTTTTTGTGTAAAGTGATAGGAAACAAACGAATGAGACATATTCTTGGCTCTTGAGGCACTCAGAATACAACAGGAAAGCCATATTAACTGAATCATATACCCCACGTGGTGACATGAAAACGAATGTGTAGTATAGAGGCATAATCAGGAAATGATTCATGGGGAAGGCAGGATTTCAGAGGAGACTTGAATAGTAAGATTTTAGCAGGATGATAGAGTAAGGGGCACATCAGGCAAACAACTTAGAGACAGACTATGAAGAACCTATAATGCCAACATTTAGGTATTTAGGATTTTGATTGGCAGGAACATAATATGGTGTATAAAGCAGGAGAGTGACAGAAGTGTATTGATAGGAATAACTGATTAAGTAGAGATTTAATCTGCACTCAGCCAGCCATACCCAATTTTCCAGTCTGCTAACATTAGTGTGCTGATGCTGCCAGGTCTTTTCCTACTCATTCGTAAATGTATATGGGTGCATATACATTATAAAGGTTTTTCTATGTATGACCTGCATATGCAAACACTTACATAGTGGGCAGGACTTCTGAAATGGCAATGTAAGGAGTGCTGAAGACACTTTCCAGCAAAATGAAAATTTCATTTTTGAAATATAAGCAGTCATTTAAAGTCCATGAGAAATTGTCCTAAGCGCACATAGCAAATGAAGAAACATTGACAAGCAACAACTACTCACTCTCAGTAAGAACACTGAGAGCCTGTAGTATGTGAATCATGATGCACTCCGATTCTCCCCGCATCCAGCCCAGCATGACCTAACTCCAGTGAAGACTGGTGCAGCCAAGAACACAGGGCTCACCATCTGCCCTCCTTCTACCATTAGGCATTCAAGAGAAGTACCCATGGAATCACAATCAACCCTGGAGTTCAGGAAATCTATGCACATGCACTAGGTTGTATCCATTTGGAATCAATCACAGCCAGACACGAAAATAACCTCCAAGCCACACACAGACCCATCAACACAGGGAACATAGCCCATTGGCACAAAGGTCTTAAATTCAACTTCTAACCAGATCCTGGCTGACAAATAAGCTTCTCTGACCCAAGTGTGACTCCTAGAACACATCGTTTAAAAATAAATCAGACCCACTACTGGCAGTGTGGATGAGTATGCATGACCAATGCTTTACTCTCTAAGGCCGATTAGAGGGGTAACCATCAAGTTCACAGTTCCAGGCTGAATATGTATGTAAAGTGTAAACACATTGAACAGTGGTAGTAACCTACAAACTACATGCATACCCAAGAGTACAGGGTAAAAATCTTACTGCTTAAGGGCTCCTAAGCGTAATCTGTGACCAATAAATAGCTTATGCTGATCTTTAAGTAGCTGAACCAAAGTATTAAAGCCAAAAAGAAAAAAGTTTGAGCAGGGACATCAGAGGCTGTACACTGCAAGGTAAATACACTTCACAGAATTTATCATTAAACAAATTTAAAATATGACCAATAAAATAACAATGACCTTCCCTCCTGTAGAGAATGCATATCAAGACACAGTTGCTGAAATACAAAGTGCAGCTTTCAGTAAAAGTTGAGAGAAATGCAAATAATGTATGCATGACTCATACAGGGAAAAGGCAAAAGGAACTAACTTTGAACATAAACATGTTCAAAGGACAAAAGGAAACTATGCTTACAGAATTAAAATGAGGGGCGCCTGTGTGGCTCAGTGGGTTAAGCACCTGACTTTGGCTCAAGTCATGATCTCATGGTTCATGAGTTCAAGCCTTGCATGGGGCTCTCTGCTGCCAGCACAGAGCCCACTTCAGATCCTCTAACCCCCTCTTTCTCTGCCCCTACCCACTTGCACAGCCGTGCTGTCTCTCAAAAATAAACATTAATTTTTTAAAAAAGAATTAAAGAATCAGCAAAACAACATATAAAAAGGATGATACATCAAGACCAAGTAGAATTTATCCCACACATGTATGGTCAGTTTAACACAAAGAATCAATTAATAATCACACCACATCAAATGAATGTGGAACAAAAACTTTGTATCTCAGCAAATGTAGAAAACTTATTTGATAAAAATCCAATATCCTTTCATGATTAAAAAAAACTCAACAAAGAATAAAAGCCTCAGACTTTAAGAAGACTTCTAAAAACAAAACCCTACAACTACCATAAAACATAGTGATGAAATCTTGAATACTTTCTCCCCAAATCATGAAAAAGATAAGGACATTAATCTTTGTCATTTCTATTTAACATTGTAGTGGGGGAGAGGGGTTTCTAATCAGGGTAGTTGGGCAAGAAAAATAAACATAAAGCATCCAGATTGGAGAGGAAGACATAAGTATTTGCAGATTATATGATATATAAATAGAAAATTCTGAGTAATACACACATACACACACACACACACACACACACACACACACACTAGTGCTAATAAACAAGTGCATCAGAGTTGTAGGATGTGAGGTCAGTAGGCAAACATCAATTATGTTTATAAACACTAGTAATGAACATTCCAAAAATGAAATTAAGAAAACAATTCTATTTGTAATAGATCAAGAATAACAAAATACTTAGGTATATATTCATAAAACAAGCATAATATGTGTATATTGAAAACTATAAATATTGTTAAAAAGAATTAAAGATCTAAGGTAATTAAAAGGCATTTCACGCACATGTGTCAGAAGACGCAGTATTTTGGGATGTCTGGGTGGCTCAGTTGGTTAAGTGTCCAACTTTGGCTCAGGTCATGACCTCATGGTTCTTGACTTTGGTTCCCATGAGTTTGAGCCCTGGTTTGGGCTCTCTGCTGTCAGGGTAAAGCCGGCTTCAGATCCTCTGTCTCCGTCTCTCTCTGCCATCAACATTTTTTTTTAAAAAGACTCAATATTTTAAGATGGAAATAGTGTTCAAATTGATCTATAGATTCAATGCAGTTGCTATCAAATCCCAGCTGGCTTCTTGTAGACATTGACAAGTTTATCCTAAAACTCAAATGGAAATGTAAAGGACAAAGAATAGCCAGAATATTCTCAAAAAAGGAGAACTAAGTTGAAGGACTCAAATTTCCCCAATTTTAAAACTTACTACAAATCTACAATAACAAAAATAATCTGGTACTGGCATAAAGATAGACTTACAGATTAGTAGCTAATTGATTTTAGACAAAAGTGCCAAGACAATTGAATGGGGAAAAATAGTTTTCACAAATTGTGCAGGGACAACTGGATAGCCACATACCGACGAGTAAAGCCGAATCCCTGGCTTACGTAATATGTAAAAATTAACTTTAAATGGTTTATAGATTTAAATGTAATAGTTTAAAATATATAACGGTTAGAGGAAAACATAGGAGTCAGTATTTTTAACCTTACATTAAGCGATGGTTTCTTAGCACACCAAGGACAACTGGGACTGTAAGAAATTTAGAACCATTTATGCTGCAAACCATACTTTCAAAAAAGTGAAAAAGCAGTCCACAGAATTGAAGAAAGTATTCACAAATCATGTATCTGACATGTACCTGATAAATCACACTGAAATTTAAAACTGGTCCCAGAATCTAAATAGGCATTTCCCCAAACATGCCAAAGTCAACAAACACAAAAAACAATGCTCAATAATGTTACTGGTTAGGGTAATGATAATCAAAACCTCAAAGGGATTCATTTTCACATCAAGTAACGTGACTACACTTAAAATTTTATTTAAAAAAAAAAAGGTTGATAGAAATACAGCGAAATAACACATTGCACATTTGCTAATTGAAATGTTAGATAATGTCGCCACTTTGGGAAACAGTTTGACAGTGCTCAAAATTATTACAGATACTGTATGACCAAGCAGTTCCATCCTGGGATGTATAACCAAGAAAAATTAATCACTAGTCCACACAAAAACTTATATACAAATGTTCATAGCAGCTTTACTTATAATAGCCAAAGATAACCCACATGCCCACGGAAGTGTAGCCAACCATGAATTGATGAATGGGTAAATAAATAGTTGTATATCTCTAAGTTTAACACAATTCACAAAACAAAGGTAGAACTTAATTAGCCCACAACATGGATGAACCCTAAAATTATGCTGAAAGAAGACAGTCACTAATAGCTACTAATTATATTATTCTGTTTATAGGACATATCCAGAATAAATAAATCTGTAGAAGCAAAAAGATCAGTAGTTGCCTTGGACTAGATGGGAGTATTGTACAGGGAAGAGGATTATGGAGATGACTGCTAATGGGTACAGTATTTCTTTGGGGTAAGACAATAATGTCCTAAAATTAGGTTGTAGTGCTGGCTGCATAATCCTGTCCATATACTAAAAACAGAATTTTATACTTTAGTAGAGTGCAATATGTGGTATTTTAATACCTCAGTAATCTGTTTATAATTTATATAATACCAGATATGTTTATAATTATGTATTTTATGCCTTTTATTTATCCCTTTTTTCATATATATGCAAATAAAGAATATATAAACCATATATGTCTGTGCGTATGACATGCTTATAAATTTAAGTATTTCTTCCTTTAGTTTCTATTCATTTTATCAATTTAGCACATCTAAAGATTATTTTCACCTAAACAATATTATAGTATAACATATTGTTATGAAACTTTAAAACATAATCATATTCCACTCTCCCATACAGAACATACAATTTTATTTCTTTTTTTCTTTCAGCACTGTGGTACTATATCTTGCTGATTAATCACAGCTTACTGAACTATTCCCTTGTTGCTAGACACCTAGTTGCTGTCCATTTTTTATAAAAATAAAACACGGTAATGAATATTTTTAGTCTCATCTATGCAAATATATCTATTAAAAATTTTCCTAGAAGTAGAATTTCTGACAAAATTATGCATGTATTAAATTTTGGTAAGTGCTCCCAAAATTGATAATTGCTGCCAAATTTCCAAAACACTACTGACAATCTATATTCCCAGCAATACTGGAATAGGCAATACTGGGATAGGCATATAGTGTTTAATAGAAAGGGACCTGTGACTCAACTATTTGGATTCATCCCCAAACTCCACCACTGTTAAGCTGGGTGACTCTAACCTGAGTATCATAAAGGTGGCATTAGGATTCATTATATGGGGTCCAACTCACATTTACATTGTTCAACTTAAGTTATACATGATTTATTTTGAAACTGATTATGATGAAGTTTCATATTTCCCCACATTTTACCAATAGGAGATGAAACCATTCTACTTAGTGTTTCCATTCCGTTGATGAGTAAAAATTAACTGTTTGTTTAGACAGTGGATCCTTGAGTCAGAACACCTAATATCTATCACTGTCAAGCTGTGTAAACTTTGTTTACAGTAATTACCAAACTACTTAGTACTTTTCTGTGTGGCAATGTCCTTATCTCTAAAATGAGGAAATCATTTTAATAGTTATGACAAGAATATGGTTAATTAAGTGCTTAGGAGAGTGCTCTAAACACAGAACATTTAACAATTTTTATTTGATTATTTCTCTAATCACTCTCACCACCAGAGAAATTAAGTATTTTTATTAGCCAGTTTGCTTCTTCAGTGAT
Source organism: Herpailurus yagouaroundi (assembly GCF_014898765.1). Lineage (NCBI taxonomy): Eukaryota > Metazoa > Chordata > Mammalia > Carnivora > Felidae > Herpailurus > Herpailurus yagouaroundi. The sequence continues at coordinate 53,446,321 of NW_024412377.1, forward strand.
ATATTTATTCATAAGCACTGTCCAATATTTTTCTGGGATACTTGCTACTTTCTTACTTAGGGGTTAGAGCTCTTTTTATGAATATCAATATTTTTATTGTTCTAAGTGTTGCAAATATTTTCTCCTGACAATTCACTGGTCTCTTCACCTTGTTTAACTTTATTTCATTTTTTTGAACAATTATTCATTTATTTGGAGACAGAGAGAGTGAGCACAAACAGGGGAGGGGGAGAGAGAATCCCAAGCAGGCTCAGCACTGTCAGTGTGGAGCCTAACACAGTGCCCAAACACACAAACCATGAGATCATGACCTGAGCCGAAATCAAGAGCCCGACACTTAACCGACTAAGCCACACAGACACCCCAACTTTATTTCATATCTTCTTCTCTCCTCCACACTTATTTCAGACATCTGGCCTCCTAGATGTTCTTTGAATCTACACATTTTGCACTGGTTGTTCCCTTTGACATGAATCCTTTTCCCCACATGCTCACTGTCTACCTTATCAAGCCTTTGCTCACACACTCATATGTCACACCTCATAGTGAGGCCTATACTTAATTACTTGAAATAATTTCAAACACTTCCACTCCTGACAAAGTCAAGCCACATTGCCCTTCCTCTATTTTTTTTTTTATCCAATAGTACTTAGGAGCTTCTCACATATGTTTTTTATTGTATATTTTCCGTCTTTTCCACCAAAATTTAGAATTCATGAGAGCAGGTGTTTTTGCCTGTTTTGTTCCCTAGGTATCCCCAGAACCTAGAATAGTGTTTTGTATGTGTTAGAGGGCTGAAAATACTTGCCAAATTGAATCATGTATGATTACTTCTTCCAAATAAGTTTTCAAAGTTTTATGTTATCAAATCTGAAAATCAGTACCTTTAATGAGCAAATAAATCTTTATCTTATGTTGGCAAGGTATTTTACCCTAAGATTGAACAACCATTCTCTATTTTCTTATTTTATAGCAATTATCACTGTTGATTTACACTTACATTCTTGGCTTCACCTAGAGAATTGTTTGAGCAAGGTAGAAAATCTTTTAGATTTTCCTTCGAAAAATCAGTTGTTGTGAACAGCAATTACCAGTCTATTCTTTACCCACTGATAATCAGCATGAACTTTATCATCTGCTGTATCTCATTTGTTCAGATTTCTGACCTTTATTCTCTTTTGGTCTACAATAAATTTATTTAAATTCACTTTACACCTAAAATTACCATAAGTTTATAGATATATGTAGGGAAAATTGTCCTACCTTTACTAGTTGAGTTTCTTGATTTCTAGGAAAATCAATTTTTGAAACTTGATCTATGTACTCTTTCTAGAAGTTCTCTTAGCTGATACTGAGTCTCCTGAATCTACATTCTACATTACATCAACTTTCTCTTACAATCCATCTTTTATTTACTTAATATTGTGAGAATTTTTTTACTTAATCACTCACATTTATCTCCAGTTTAGCTCCAGTTTATTACATAGAACTTTTACTGATATTTTCAACATTTCATATTTTTTACATACAGAGGAGTTCAAAAGGGTACAGGTAGAATTTAAAGAACATTATAAAATGAACAGCTGTATTAGTTTCATCCAGAAGAGGAAATGGAACATTTCTCCATGCACTTTGAAAAGTTGAAATTTTTTAGAAATATTTTTTCTGAAATAATTTTACTAACTGCATTTTCTTATGTGTGCCTAAAACTCATCAACTTTTTAGAATAACTTAACTTGATTTCATTTCTAGAAGTCCTACTTGATACTTATTAAAATGTTCAAGATCATTGTCATGGTTTCTTGTTTCAAATACAGATATTCCAGCCTACCCTCTATTTCTTGTAATATAAGAAACCATAATTTTATAATAGGTATTTTGATAATTATAGTATCTGAAGTCTGAGAGTATGTGCTACTGTGGAAAGTAATGAACTCTCAAAAATGTCTACACCCCCCCTCCTAAAACCTATAAATATATACCTTACATACATGACAGCAGGAACTTTACAGATATGAGTAAATTCAGAAATTTGAGACGGGGAGATTATCCTGGATTATCCCAGGGGGCCCAGTGCAATCACAAGGGATCCTTATAATACAAAAGCAGGACTGTGAGAGTCAGAAGAGGCTTGATGGAAGCAGACCTTAAAGTGGTTTGAGAAAGGGTCCATAAGTTAATGAATGTAGTAGGCAGGCTCTAGTAGCTAGAAAAGACAAGCAAAGAGATCCTCCATTGGAGCCTCCTGGAGGAATAGAGTCCCATTGATCCCTTTAAGTTTAGGACCCAACCTCCAGAACTATAAGATAATGAAGGTATGTTTTTTAAGCCACTAAGGTTGTGGTAGTTCTAAACAATAGCACACTAATACAGTTATTTTGCTTATTTCTTACTTCTGTTACCTTTTCCCTATATGTTTCTCATTGTATTTTCCCTAGAAATATTTGTTTTTCCTACAAATTATTTGTGAGACTTCTTTATGGCCTACATTAAAGGTGAGTTGCTCTGAAGAGCATTTGCTACTATAAGGGACTGGAAGTACCACCAACTCCAGTCTACTATAAAGCATTTTCATATTGTGAGTGTATTTTTGGACCATCAGATAAATCTCCCAGCTTCTATTGTATCACTTTTCTTTTTTATATATATATTTTTCTCTTACATCTTTTTATCCTCTCATATCTTTGGTTACTTGGAAGATAAAGCATCAGTACAGCAGTATAGACCTATGAAATGGTTTCTCCTTAGGAGTATGGTACTCCTCATAGCAGGCCATCTTCTACAATGAGATGCACGAAAACTATTATTTAAGCCATAAGGCTTCTACGAAGTTGCCTGAGAAAAGAGGAGAGAGGTCAAGGCATTCACACAGTTACCTCTTACTATTATTATTTTATCTTGCTTCTATATTATGTCACTATTTTTTCTTTTATTGTTATTGTTGTTGTTCTTGTGTTTGTTTCTGCTCTTACTGCAATGCTATCAGCTTTTCATCTTCCCTATACCGTTCAAGAAATCCAAGGGTTTGAAGTAGTTTCAAGTCATAATCAAGATAGAGGCATGTGGGTGGCTCAGCCAGTTGAATATCTTACTCTTGATTTCAGCTCAGGTCATAATCCCAGGACCAAGGAATCGAGCCCTGCTTTGGGATCCAGGCTGACCATGGAGCCTACTTGCGATTCTCTCTCTCCCCCTCCCTCTGCCCCTCTCCCCAGCACATTCTCTCTCTCTCTCTCTCTCTCTCTCTCTCTCTCAAATAAAAAAAAAAAGAAAAATGAAAGAAAAAGAAAAGAAGAAGGAAAAGCGACATAGTGTATAGGTTTTAGAAATACCTGAGATATAATGTGATAACATTATAATTAAGCAAACACCATAGAATAACAATATTTTGCTTTCTGGAAATTAAAATTAGGATGTTGTGCAGTGCATTCCACATTCATATCTTCTTTAAAGGCAGATGCTAGCATGACTTGGAATTTTTCCAGGTTTAAAGGCTATAAACTTTATTAAGAATCCTCCACCAAAGGCCATTACTTCCTCCCTACCATCTGTGCAGCAGCAAGATGCCATAAAGAAATCAAGCCAAGGTATGGTAATTATGCTATGGATATATTGGTACCCTGAGGGACATTAGTTAGCATTATGAAATTTAATTCTTTACTATCAATAAATAGGTGCATCATCCTGTAAAATAAGCACTGCTATATTATACATATTTTAGAAAAGTCATTTATTAAATAACTATTTGACTTCTCTGACATAGAATTGATTATAGTTATTTTCTTAAATGTTTCTTTATTTATTTTGGGAGAGAAAGAGCAGGGAAGGGGCAGGGAGAGGGAGAGAGAGAATTCTAAGTCCCAACATGGTGGTCAACCTCACCAACCAGGAGATCATGACCTGAGCCAAAATCAAGAGGCAGACACTCAACCGAGCCACCCAATAATCCCATTAATAATTAATTTTTTAACTCTACATAATGAAATAACTGAAGTTCTATATGTGGAAACCGGAGTAGTCTATGTTTAAAGTAGCTAAGTTTTACACCAAAACTTAAGACTCTTCTCAAAGATAAATGCCTATCTTTATGATTGGTCTGCCTAAAATGCACATATGTATATAATATGGCCCATGTTATAAGTCAAGCCATTGCAAATAAGTTGGTTAGGCTATATCAAGTGTTTTCTCATTAGTTAATTCAGTTAACAGTAAGTATAAGGCACTTACCTAAAGTGTTCAAGATACATCAATGGACACAGGTGACAAAGATCTTTTACCTCTTATAGTCTGACAAGCAAGTTATTATAGGTACCTGATATATAAAGGTGATGAAGGTTATGGCAGAGAAATTACAGTGTGATATGAAAGATCCTGGGTGGTAGAGTGTTGACGTTTTAAATAGCTAGACCTTCTGAGAAAGCATTATCTGAGCAGAAAATTTAAAAAGTCATTGGGTTAGCCATGTGGGGATCTGAAGGAAGGACATTCCATGTAGAGAGAGCAGACATTGCAAATGTCCTGAGGCAGAAGCATGTCAGGTATAATTGGCAGTAGTGAAGACTGCACTACTTGGAGTAGTGTACTTGAAGTAGAAGGAAATAATAGTAGGTTAAGATCAGAAGAGGATCAGAAGGACAGATCATGAAAGGCCTCGTGGACTACCATGTGGATATGGACTGTACCATCAGTGAGATGGGAGCCAAGGAATAATCTGAGTTAAACATCGAATTTAATCTGACTTGGATTGTAAAAGGATCCTCCTGACTGATGAGTGAAGAAGAAACAATAATCAGCAAAGGATGGAAAGAAGTAGAACAGTAAGTGGGCTAATGTATTACTCAGGCAAGAGATGATGGTGGCTAGGATGAGTGTGCTAACTGGCCCTTGAGAGATAAACAAGAATGAGATTCACTCCTTAGAAAGCAAATGCTTTTAGGTTCCAGTATATTGTGATATGGAACAGAACGTTCTGTCAAATCATTTGTGTGTGAAACCCATTCTGCCTCTGTGGATCCTACTCTATAACATTGTTATATTCTATAAACATCCACCTATAATATTAATGCTGCTAGAGAAATCCCTGGGATCCCAAGAGGCAGAACAATTCTGAATCTGGCATATTATATCATCAAGGATATAAATTTATTCTTTGATTTTTTAATGTTTTTTATTTATTTTTGAGACAGAGAGAGACAGAGCATGAGCAGGGGAGGGGCAGAGAGAGAGGGAGACACAGAATCTGAAATAGGTTCCAGGCTCTGAGCTGTCAGCACAGAGCCTGATGAGGAGGAGCTTGAACCCACAGACCACGAGATCATGACCTGAGACAAAGTCGGCCATTTAACCAATTGAGCCACCCAGGATCCCCAAGGATATCAATTTATTCTAATTCGAGATAAAATTGACCTCCTGACCTACCAAAGAAATTCTTTTCATTAAATACAATAACCAGTGTCTTCTATTTCAATGCCAAAAATAGATACCTTAAACTTTAATGTACTTCTATCTATGAGTTTTAAAATAAGTGAGATCTTATTTGCTTTGGTTTTCATGGTAGTTATGGTTAAGCACTAAAGAAGCAACAAAGCAAAGCAGGGTTAATGATCTTTAGAAATGGTCCTATTTTCTAGAGCCAATTCAAAGTAGAAATATAAAAGAGAGGGACTGAGCATGATGACCTGAACATGACTTAAAATTTAGAAAGCAAGAAGAGTATTGATCCTTTTTCCTTCTTTCAAAAACTACAGACACACAGTTTATTGTTCTGCCTGTGGTAAACTTGATGGAAGAAAAGCAAGAAAAAGGGATTCACTGAAGGAAAGCAGGTAAAGGCTCTCTATCCATAGTAAAGATTCAGTTATGCCTTAAACACATCACGAACTTTGGTGCTCATTGACCAGGCAATCAAATACAGGCTCTGCTCCTTCTCTAGCCAGGTATGTCACCTCAGGAGAGTTAAGTAATCTCACCCTTCTTTAAGTTCCCAATTTTCTAAAGAGATAGAAAGTTAATTACTACCATATAAAGCTGATGTTGAGGATTATACAAGGAAATGCGTGAAAAAGCACATAATACGGTGCCTGCCCTATGGTAAGCTTTGAACAAAAGGAGCTACTGTTATTAAATTTTGCGTAATCAATTACTCAAAGTGGGAGAAAGATCCATCAAACTGGTGGCATGGACTCCTGAAAACAAAATAGAAGACAAAATATGATGTCTTGAATTTCATCTTTTCATGTAATTGGTGAAACGGTGTGCAAAGATAACAAGCATTGCTACCTGCCTCATACCAAATCCAGGCCTGAAATATGTGAACTCATGAACTGTGCTACTATGCAGATTTATCAATTACGGTACAGTTTTAAATTTTTTTTTTTCAACGTTTTTATTTATTTTTGGGACAGAGAGAGACAGAGCATGAACGGGGGAGGGGCAGAGAGAGAGGGAGACACAGAATGGGAAACAGGCTCCAGGCTCTGAGCCATCTGCCCAGAGCCCGACGCGGGGCTCGAACTCACGGACCGCGAGATCGTGACCTGGCTGAAGTCGGACGCTTAACCGACTGCGCCACCCAGGCGCCCCCAATTACGGTACAGTTTTTAAATTTGATGTACATGAGGGGTGCCTGGGTGCCTCAGTCAGTTAAGCGTCTGCCTTTGGCTCAGGTCATGATCTCACATGTTTGTGGGTTCGAGTCCCACGTCAGGCTCTGTGCTGACAGCTCAGAGCCTGGAGCCTGCTTGGGATTCTGTGTCTCATTCTCTCTCTGCCCCTCCCCCATTTGTGCTCTCTCAATAAATGTAAAAAAAATTTTTTTAATAAATTTGATGTGCATTATTTTGTGATCCATATTTTAATGAAACCTAGTAAATACTGTATGAAGGAATAAATAACAGCAATAAATATTAACAGAATATATAAATGAACTGGGCTCATTCTTAGTCCACAAATCCCAGGAAAGAGGGGAAGGAAATTTATTAATTTTATATCAAAAAACATCTTTTATATTTGAATAATAACTGAACCTAATTCAGATGATTCTGCATACCATATAAAATTATATAAAAATCTCGTAATCATGATGGTCATTTCATCTCCCTTTACTCGCTATTATTCACTCTCATTTTGCACATCTATTAAAATATTACATAACATTGGATCTCACTGTCCTCTATTCTTACTTAAAAAAAAAAAAAGGTAACTAAGACAACCCACAATGTACACTGCATATATTTTCTGGAACAAGGGATATCATGCCTAACATGGGAAACTGAACAGTTGGCATTCTATTTAGGTGGGGTTTTTTTCCAGTTTCAACAATAATTTGATGAGGTTGCTATTATTTTCCACCTCATCTTGTGTTTACTAAAGTGATTTTAAAAGGCAATAAAGTGGAAAATGTATTGACAATCAGGCTAAGTGGCTACATATTATAATTCTCTGATGGAAAGGGCCAAGCAGTAAGAAGCCCTCTTCTTTTGGTACATGCCAAAATAGACATACTGAGAATGGAAATATGAAACAGGTTCTTCTTCACTTAACTAAGCTCTTCTCCCCACCCCTCTATGGTCACTCACAATGAGCAGGACATTGTGAAGCACCAAGATGTCACCTTGGTAACATTGGTGATATAAAAATGGCACATAGGAGTAACAGAAACAAAAAGGAAAGACAAGAATGGTATGATAACATTCAAGGTATCAACTGTACAATCTGTACAAGTCACAGAACAAACATCAACTTCTACGTAAGGCTTTATGGATGGCAAGATTCAGTTTTGAGTCTTGAAGGATAAGAGAGATCTGGATATGTAGAAGATAAAGGGGATCTAGACTTGAAGCCAAACAAACCTGTGTTTAACTCCATGTTCCACTACTTAAAAGCTGCATAACCCTTGGAAAATTAATAACCACTAGGTCCCTCCATTGTATGTTGGAGTAATACTAGAATCCTTCATGTAAGAATACTATGAGATTTCAAGGACATTATGCATGTAAAATGCTTCCCACAAAGCCTGTCCCATAGCAACTTCTCAGTAACGGTTGAGATTATGTGCGCTCCTCCTATCCAAACTATCATTACCAATTAAATGAGGACAACATTGACCTTTGAAGACCATTGTATTGGAAAGCATCTAACACAGTAACTACTTATTAGGAATCTGATACAAAATATTTGCGCATGCATTTGGACATAGAATTAAGGTTAGTGTGTTTGTAGAACAGTGTACACAAAAGATTATGAGAGTAAAACACAGATGCTGAATTAAAGTTCAAGGGAAAAAAGAGTGTTCAGTACTGGAAGATGTTGGTTAAATGTTTTAAGATGGGAGGCCTAGAGCCCTTTTGCATTAGTATTAGACTAGCAATGTGTTTAACCATTTGGGGCAATTGTATTACAATAATGTAATGACCCCCACATGAAGTGTAGACAAAGATTCTGAACATACAAGCCTGCACACCAGAGTGTAATGGGGGCATTACTTCCTTTGAGTAAGATTCATTTCTTGCACAAAAACACCCGGTGCTTTTTGTTTTTCAATTCAACATTTCTAGTGGAAATAATTTATGGTAATACAGGCAGATAGCACAGAGCATGTAAGGAGCTGAAATAAATTTGAGTCTCAAATGAGAAACGTTGGAGTGTTGACAATAGCAAGATGGTTCTCTGGAAACAGAGCAGGTCTCATTATTTTTCCACACTGATCAACGAGGGAATTGGCTGAAGGGGTGGTTAAGTGGCTGAAGTTTTAGTTTTGACTTCCTTCAGCTCCACTGAGACAATTACTGCCAGAGCCAATTAATCTTCCTGAATCCATAGATAAAATTCTATACAGTTTATAGCATAATGTATTATTAGAGCAAGTTTCAAATACCACAAGTCTGTCAACTCTATAAGGGCATTAAAATAGTCCATGGTGATATTGGCTTGGGACTTTATTTCATCTTTTTTTTTTTTCCTTTCCTGGGTATGAAGTCACTTAAAATATTTGGGAAGGACTTTTTTGCAAATTACAAATTTTGAGATACATGTTATTAATGACGTTTGAACTCTAGGTAATTGAGCTAAAATTATGTAAATATTATTTAGATAGAAATAAATCTTGACATTCAAGCTCAATTTTCAGCTCCATGTAATCAATTTGTATTCTTCAGCAAGATATATAATATTCAACACAGAAAAATGATTACAATGAATTACAATGACTGAATATGAAATTCTAAAATTATACCAATCTTTCTTCAAGAAATTTAATTTCAAATAGAATAACATTTTTGTAGATGTTCCTGATCTAATCCTGACTAAAGCAGGAGTTGGTTCCAACAGAGAAGCTAACATTTGGCACACATACCACAGGTATCTTTACCCCATCAAATCAGACATCATTAGTTGATTATGGAAAATTTAATTATTTTGAGACTGGATCTAGTCACAGAATCTGCTTCACCCCAGCACTCTAGTTAGTCCCAACAACTCATCCCTTAGCAACTATTTCCATTCCCTGCTTTTTCAAAAATAATCTTTTAATCAGAGTAGAAGAAAAAAAAAAGTCACCATAACAATATTTAAGTCCTTATAATGCTGAACAAAAGAATAAAATCAACTTGAACCCACTCATTTCCTCACACCAGTTTTGGGCATCTGGTTTTATGAAGATCACCTTCCAAATGTGTCTCAGCTTAAGCATGTATTATCACTGCTCTGGAAAGAGAGTAATGTGAGTCCATAATGTTTTATGATACTCATTACTAACAGCTCAGTGTGCACCTCAACAGTCTCTGAAGAAAAACGTACAATGTGCACAACTGCTGTTTCTGTGACAAATAAATACAAGGCTAAAGCTGCCGTATGTCTGGGGGGAAAAGTCTGAAATGCTCCATATGTCTAATAGCAAATGCTTCTATATGGATATTCTTCCTGCATCCCTCACAGCACCTGGTCAGCACTGAAATACAGACTGAAAGACATTCCAGAGGGAACCACCTATGTCTAGGAACGATGGACAAAATGGTTATGCATAAACTGAATTTTTTTAAAAAAGTATTTTTTCAGAGTAGTTTCAGGTTCCCAGAAAAACTAAAGTAAGGTACAGCTATTTCCCTAAATCCTTTGTCCCCACACAGCTTTGCCATTACCAATTCCCTCTACCGGACGGTACATTTGTTACAATGGATGAATTGACACTGACACATCATAATCACCCCAAGTCCATAGTTGACATTAGGGTTCACTCTTGGTGTTGTACAATGTATGGGTTTGGACAAATGTATAACGACATGTATCTACCATAATAGTATCATACAGGGTATTTTCACCATCCTAAATAGAATCATTTAGTAGAGAGCTATAAGAGATGAGTATCACAATGGATAGAGAAGGAAAAACAACATGAACAATTATTCTCTGCCAAGGAATTCTTCCCTAACCCTGAAAAATGCCATGAAGATATGGTAGGCTCAATGAAGATGGTGGGAATGAGATATCTAGGGAAGCAGAATGCCTTTGGCCTTGTTCTATCTCATACAACAGGAGAATGTCTTTAAATTGTAAAAGAAATAAAAATGACAACAACCTAACAGATCAAAAGGGTCAAACCTGGGAAATGAGACTTGACTGCAAAAAATATATATTCTATTCATTTAATGGCATACTTTTTAGCAATTACAAAGAATATACCACTGATATATTTTGGGGTTAGAGTTCTGTAGATGTCCATTCACTCAAGATTTTTAAATGACCAGATCTTCTATACCTTTATTTTCATTTGCTTGACGTAACTGAGAGTGACGTCATTAAATGGCCTATAACAATTCTCAATTTTTCCACTCTTCTTGTAGTTTTATTGACTATTTGTGTTTTCAAAGGCATTTTATTAGGTTCAAAGAAAATAAAATTGTTATATTTTCCGTGGGAATTACACTTTTACCGTGTTATGAATCTAGTGATGCTTTTTTTTTCCTGGTAAATGTTCTTCTTTTTGATATTAATACAGCTATTCTAACATTATTTTGTCTTTTCCCTATCATGTTTCTTCTCCATCCTTGTACATTCAATATCTGGTGTTTCAGATCAATCTCTTATAAGCAACAGATAACTTAATTTTTAATCCAGTATGAAAAATTTTGTTAGTTAGCTAGTGAATTCATTCTCTTTACAATGTTGAGCTTATGGGTAAACCAATTTGTTTCTAATGTATTTTGTGAATTTTTGTGTTGACTTTATATTTTCCCCTGCATTTTTGTTTTCATAGATTTTTTAATTAGTTACAATTTTTACCCTCTAGTAATCTAGAATGTTTAAAATATCTTTTTAAGTGTTAAACTTCAAAAAATTTTCAGGTACAGGTCACAAACTTTAAAGTTAATCACTATCTTTATCTGATACATTTAATGTTTAACTCTGTTTGCATCTACGCCAACTTATGTATTCTTGCACATTTTACTTTATTGTTTACCACAAAATTTCGGAATGTATTTTTCTTCCTTGTAGCTCTAACTTGCATTCTAGTGTTATTTCCCTTTTGCCTGAAAATTTCTGTAGGGAGGATCTGTGTTAAACATTTCTCAATGTTCATCTAACAATGTCTATAGTTCATTTTCTTTTTTCCCCTTATTTTTTTAATTTATATTTTAGTTAATATATAGTACAATATTGGTTTCAGAAGTAGAATTCAGTGATTCATTACTTACATGCAACGCCCAATGCTCATCACAAGTGCCTTTTCTAATACCCATCACCCATCTAGCCCATCTTCCACCCACCTCCTTCTATCAACCCTCAGCTTGTTCTCTACCATTAAGATCTCTTGTGGTTTGGGCACCTGCATGGCTGTTAAGTGTCCAACTCTTGATTTAGCCTAAAGTCATAATCTCACAGTTCATGAAACTGAGCCCCATGCGGGGGTCTGTGCTGACAGTGTGAAGTCTGCTTGGGATTTTCTCTCTCCCGCTTTCTTTTTCTGCCCCTCCCTCACTCGTGCTCTCTTTCCCAAAATAAATAAAAGAACATTAAGGAAAAAAGAGTCTCTCATGGTTTGTTTCCCTCCTCTTCCCATATATTCATCTGTTTTGTGTGTTAAATTCCACATATGAGTGAATTCCTATGGTATTTTTCTTTCTCTGCTTCACTTATTTCGCTTAGCATAATACATTCTAGCTCCACCAATATCAATGCAAATGACAACATCTCATTCTTTTTGATGGCTGAGTAGTATTCCACCACACACACACACACACACACACACACACACACACACACACACCCCTTCTTTATCCATTCATCACTCAGTGGACATTCAGAGTCCCTCCATAGTTTGGCTACTGCTGATAATGCTGCTATAAACATTTGGAAGCATGTACCCCTTCAAATCTGTATTTCTGTATCCTTTGGGTAAATACCTAATAGTGAAATTGTTGGATCCTATGGTAGTCTTATTTTTAGTTTTTTAGGAACCTTCATACTTTCTCCAGAGCAGCTGCACCAGTTAGCATTTCCACTAACAGTGAAAGACGGTTCCCCTTTCTCCTCATCCTCACCAACATTTGGTGTGTGTGTGTGTGTGTGTGTGTGTGTGTGTGTGTGTTCTTAGTTTTAGCCGTGAGGTGGTATCTCATTGTGGTTTTGATTTGTATTTTCCTAATGATGAATGATGTTGAGCATCTTTTCATGTGTCTGTTAGCCATCTGGATATCTTCTTTGGAAAAGTGTCTATTCATATCTTCTGCCCATTTCTTAACTGGGTTGTTTCTTTTTCTGGTGTTGAGTTTGATAAATTCTTTATATACTTTGGATTATAACTATTTATCAGATATGTCATTTGCACATATCTTCTCCCATTTCATAAGGCTATCTTTTAGCTTTGCTCATTGTTTCTTTTGTTGTGCACAAGTTTTCACCTTGATGAAGTACCAATAGTTCATGTTTGCTTTCATTTCCCTTGCCTTCAATGATGTGTCTATTAAGAAGTTGCTCTGGATAATGTCAAAGTTGCTCTGGCTGATGCCTGTATCCTTCTCTAGGATTTTGATGGTTTCCTGACTCAAAATTAGGTCTTTCATTCATTCTGAATTTATGAGAAAGTGTTCCAGTTTCATTTTCCACATGTTGTTGTTCAGTTTTTCTAACACCATTTGTTCAAGAAAGTGTCTTTTTCCCCTTGGATAGTCTTTCCTGCTTTGTTGAAGAAAACAATGTAGCTGTGGATTCCCTTATGAGTTTTCTATTTTGTTCCATTGATCTACATGCCTTTGTGCCAGTACCATACTGCTTCAAGGACTACAGCTTTGTAAGATAGTTTAAAATCTACTTTTCTTTGCCAGGATTGTTTTGGCTATCCAGGGACTTTTCTGGTTCCATAAAAAATTTAGAATTTTTTAATCTAGCTGTGTGAAGAATGCTGGTAGTATTTTGATAAGAATTGCATTAAATGTGTAGGTTGCTTTGGATAGTACAAACATTTTAACAATGTTTGTTCAATCCATGAGCATAGAATGTTTTTCTCTTTGTGTCCTTTTCAATATCTTTCATCAATTTTCTACTACAGTTTTCAGAGTATAGATCTTTTACCTCTTTAGTTAGGTTTATTCTTATGTATCTTATTATTTTTGATGCAATTGTAAATGAGATTGATTCCTTGATTTTTTTCTACTTGTTGCATTATTGGTGTATAGCAATGCAACATAAATATGTACAATGATTTTATATCCTGTGACTTTGCTGAAATAATGTATTAATTGTATCAACTTTTTGGTAGAGTCTTTAAGATTTTCTACATAGAGTATCATGTCATCTGCAAATAAAGTTTTAATTCTTCCTTGCTGATTTTAATATCCTTTTTTCTTTTTGTTGTCTGATGGCTGAGGCTAATATTTCCAGTACTATATTAAATAGTAATGGTGAAAGTGAGCATCCTTGCCTTACTCCTGACTGTAGGGGAAAGGCTCTTAGTTTCTTCCCTTTGAAGGTAATATTAGCTTTGTGTCTCTTTTATGTGGCCTTTATGATGTTGAGGTATGTTCCATCTATCCCTACTTTGTTGAAAGTTTTTATCAAGAACGGATACTGTATTTTGCCAAATGCCTTTTCTGTATCTATCAAAAGGATCATATGGCTATTACACTTTCTTTTATTAACATGGTATATCATGTTGATTGATTTGCAAATATTAACCAGCCCTAAAGTCTAGGACTAAATCCCACTTGATCATGGTGAATAATTATTTTAATGTACTGTTGAATTCAATTTGCCAGTATCTGGTTGAGAATTTTTGCATTCATGTTCATCAGTGATATTGGCCTGTAATTCTCCCTTTTAGTGGGGTTTCTGTCTGGTTTTGGAATGAAGGTAATGTTGGTTTCATAGAATAAGTTTGGAAGCTTTCCTTCCTCTTCTATTTTTTGGAATAGTCTGAAAAGAATAGTATTAACTTTTCTTAACTGTCTGGTAGAATTCCTCTGAAAAGCCAGTTGGAAGATTTTTTGATTACTGATTCAATTTATTTTCTAGTTATGGGTGTGTTCAAATTTTTTATTTCTTACTGTTTTAGGATTGCCCAGTTTGTTGTCATATAATTTTTTTTCATAGTATTCTCATAATGTTTGTATTTCTGAGGTGTTAGCTGAGATCTCTCCCCTTTCATTTGTGATTTCATCTATTTGGGTTCTCTTTTCTTTTTAATAAGTATGGCTAGGGGTTTCTCAATTTTGTTGATTCTTTCAAAGAACAAGCACTTATTTTCATTGATCTATTATACTAGTTTTTTTGTTTATTTGTTTCTATATCGTTTATTTCTGCTCTAATCTTTCTTATTTCTTTTCTTCTGCTGGCTTTAGGCTTTATTTGCTGTTCTTTTCTAGCTCCTTTAGGTGTAAAGTTAGATTTTATATTTTGAACCTTTCTTGCTTCTTGAGATAGACATGAATTGCAATATATTTTCCTCTTAGGACAGCCTTTATTGGATCCCAAAGGGTTTGGACTGTTGTGATTTCATTTTCATTGGCTTCCATGTGTCTTTTTATTTCTTCTCTAATGTCCTAATTAAGCCATTCATACTTTACTAAGATATTCTTTAACCTATATGTATTTGATGACTTTCCAAATTTTTTCTTGTGGTTGAATTCAAGTTTCATAGTGTTGTGCTCTGAAAATATGCATAGTATGATCTCAGTGTTTTTCTATCTGTTGAAGCCTGATTTGTGACCAAATATTTGATCTATTCTACAGAATGTTCCATGTGCACTTGAGAAAAATGTATCTTCTACTCTTCCAGGATGAAATGTTCTGAATATATGTGTTAGATCCATCTGGTCCAATTTGTCATTCAAGGCCACTGTCATTTTCATTTTTGAAAGATGACTTGTCTAAGTCACACAATTCTAGGTTGACAGATTTTTTGAAGATTTTGATTGTATTATTTCAGTATTGAATTGTGTCCATTTTTTTCAGCTGGAGGCTGGAATTTCTGTACTGCCAGAAATAGTTATTTCACATTGTGTTTGTTTGTTTGTTTGTTTTTGTCCCAGCATTTTATAGAATAAGGCTTTATAATTATAATTAGGTGATGGCTAATAAATTTTGTTACAGGCTTTAATTTCTTATGGTTTATTATTAAATACATAACTTCTGACTTGAAGTTCCCAAGTAAATTCTTTTAACTTAGATTTTTTTTTAAATGTTAAGAGATCCAGACTATCTTAAAAACTTAAAACATGTTTCATTCCATACAGAGTAATGGGAGATTGTGCAAAGAAGAGATAGGAAACAAATATTTATTGGAATTATTTATTGAGCTAGATACAAAGCTACATACCTTACACACAAAACCTCACTAACAGCAAATATGTGAAGCTGGTATTATAATTTCTATCTTACAGAGGAGGAATATGGGATTCTAAAATCTAGGTTTATTCTATTTATCTGTTATTATAAGACTAGAGAGTGAGCACTTTGCAAGGAAGTGCATTGTCTTCTCATTCATCTCTGATGCTGTCTTCCAAGTCAAGGGAATTCAGCTGGTGGAACATTTCTGGATCCTCTCTCTCCCTTTCCTGACCACCTCAGAGAAAGTGGAATGACTTATTTCATTGATAAATTTGGGAAGAATAAACTGGAAATGCTTGAATTCACTGTCCCCACTCTTCTTCTCACAGGGACATGAACTGCTATCCAGAGAGACCAGGATCTTTTCTTTTCCTCTGTGCCTTTAATTTTACCTGGTCATTCTTTATTTATATGGGAGCCTCTCCCTGTTTAACACTATCAAGATATAATGGATGGGGTGCCTGGGTGGCTCAGTTGGTTGAGCAACCAACTTCAGCTCAGGTCATGATCTCACAGTCTGTGGGTTAGAACCCCACATTGGGCTCTGTACTGACAGCTTGCTCAGAGCCTGGAGCCTACTTTGGGTTCTGTATCTCCTTCTCTCTCTGTCCCTCCCCAGCTTGCACTCTGTCTCTCTCTCTCTCTCAAAAATAAATAAATGTTAACAAAAAATTTTTTTTAAAAGACATAATGGGTAAGTGTGCAGAATTTGATGATCTAGCTAACAGGCTTAATTGTTTTACACAATTATGTTAGTCTGTGTTAATAAAAATAGTGATGTTTTCATCTGCCATTTATTTTACATTTTGTATTATTTCTCATTCAGAATGTGTATTATTTCTCATTCAGAACAGTGAAAAGTAGTACGCCACAGAGATCACAATGCATGGTGTAGCACTTCGTACATAATACACTCTTCATAAATATAAGGCATCAGGCAAATTAATTCAAAAATCTGTCCTTTTACTTCCCTTCTGAAAATTCTTTCCTTAATAATTCTCAGTTGTCATGTTAAAAAATAAAGTATGCCTAACCCAAAATAGGTTTACAGTAAACATGCATTGAATATTAATGACTTTATATGTTATTCCTCACTTTAGAATTCCCATTTTTACAGATAAAAAGAGTAAAAGGTAATGCTTTTTTAATGATGAAATCTTTGGCATCAAGAAAAGGGCAGTGGATAGAATTACTTATGCTGCCAAAATAATGCCACAGAGATCACTATTTAATCTGCCTAAGCATAAGGTTAGCTCTCCTCTTTTATTCAAAATTTGTCTGCCATCAATAATAGGCAACATTTCAATTTAAGGAATGCCTGAGTCTAGGAGGAAACAAGAAGCTAATTAAATCCACAGAGCAGCCGGGTAGACGAGAACCAGTGTTTATTCTTTGATTGCCAAATATTAATCGGCACACACAATATTTTCAATAAATATTTGTTGAATGATAAATGAATAAAACTAATAAATAAAATCCTGTTTCACAGAACCCAAAACTTGAGACGCATTGGACAAAACCTAGCTTTCAAGCATTGTTTTAGGAGTCAACTCTCAGATAGAAGCTTAAGACATCAGTGTAATGCTCCACCTCCTCTTTCAGGTCACCCCTGAGCCTTCAGTCCTGTTTTTGGATGGAAAACAATCTGAGACCCAGAGAGAACAAACTGCCATGGACAAACACAATAACCAGTAAGCACATTGCTGGAACTTGCTATTCTCATCCAGGTCCAGGGATTCTGCTGTCTCACCTTAGTGCCTCCATGACATTGCTGGTAAAGTGGATCAAGAGCATTTTTGTTCGAATGACTCTTTATGTATACTATTAAAATAGCATTGCAAGTGACCTCAGGAAACTTTAAACCCTTCCTGGGATAATGACTTTGCTTTGTTCTTTTCATTCTTAGCTAAGTGAGCTAGAATAATGCCTTCAAATCCTAGACCTCAGACCCAGGGAAAGTCCTTTGTAAACAAGGGTCTAAGACATGTAAACATGGTAAAGAATGACTTTTTTTCTGTATAAACTCTAGAAGTAAAGGTATTTGCTATTTGGATTATGACATTCAAATACTTTGGCCTTGACCTATTTGGAATATTAAAGAAAAGACAAATGTTTTTCAGAAAAGAATACATAAATTGTAGTAAAAACATACTTTCTTCAACAAGTTTTCTTCTACTAAACCATCATTTCCCCACCCCTATCCCATGGATATCGGTTGTTGTGAGGTTAGAGGGTTGTATCTAGTGTTATGAAATAGATTTGAGGGGACCTAAAACGTAACTATAACTTTAGAGTTTATAAAATACTGCAAATGAATTTCTTTTGTGGTAAACAAAGACCAAACTTGTGCTTGGTTTCAGGGACCTAGAATATATCATATGAGCAATAAAAACCTCCCAGTTTCTACCAAATATTTGTCTCAAATTATGTTCCTTTAGATCTTAAGGGTCACAGTGTTAAGGAAAGAAGAAAGGAAGGGAGGGAGGGAGGGAAGTAAAAAAGACTATAGTCCTCAAATGGAATCATTTGTGCTAAGCCCCACATCAGCAAACCTAGACTTAATATCTAACATAATTACAGTTTTAGACTTTCCAAGAAATGTAACTTTTAACAGTCAGTCTAGAATTACCTGGTCAGCACAAGGGAGGTAATCTGCCTGACAGAACCCTGCCTTTTCCCAAGGAAGGTGACTTTGTTTGAAACAATCTACTTTTTGCTAGAAACTTTCTCTTTTTGCACACCCCTCTGCTTATAAAAGCCTTCTGGTTTTTTTCTAGCTCCTCAGAGCTCCTTTCTGTTACCTAGATGAGATACTGCTGGATTCATGAATCCTTGAATAAAGCCAATTACATCTCCAAATTTACTCAGCTAATCTGTTGTTTTTTTTTTTTTTAAACAACAGCCATAGGGGAAGGAAATGGATCCTATATATTATAGCAATGTCCAAAGCAATAACTTCTAGTAGATCACTGACAACCCCTGGAAATCTGGAGTCCTCTGACAACACAAGATTATAGCAGTCTCAATTTCTTGTGAGACTGAATTGAATACATTTTGATCCTAACAATCTTTCATAATTGTTTTCTAGCTTTAGCTATGAACTTGTTTTATTTAAAAAACAAAGCACAAGTCAAGGGTGGTTCCAACCGGAAAAAAGGTAGATTTTCTGGACATTTTCTCTCAATGAACAAGAATCTAAGGGTGCCAAATTTGACTAATAATATTTCACCATTTATCTCCAGGGTTAAGCACTACAATGTGTTACCCTCTAGCATCCTGAGTGAATCTGACAATCTTCTTCCACCCCCATCACCATAGAAAGAACATGTCTCATAATAAGCAGCATGGGAATTTTCAGGAATGACTGGTAAGTGAAATCCATCAGGACTTGGTCTTCAATTACAAATATTTCCCCTTGGTATTCCCAAATTATAATCTTTTATCTGCTCCATGTACCTTCTGTACCTGCCCATAAGTACTGGATATTTGCCAGATGGATCTTGATTTTACTTACAATTACTTGGCATGAAGAGTGATACTTGGGTCTTCCTCCAGTAATAGATCAGGTGAATATTATACAAATTTTCTATGTCAACTAGAAGGTAAGAGGTAAGACAGGGCCAAAAATTCTAAGAAATCAGTATACATTAATTCTGTGATTAATAAATACAGGGAGGATTGTAGAACATCCTATCTTTCCATGCCTGACCCCAGATATAAAAGGAGAATTATTAACCAAATGTCACTTGTCCTCATTACCCTTGAGTGGAATTGCCCCAAATATTCAATTCCAACTGAAGCAACTTTTATGGTGTGCCTTTTTCCCTTAGCTATTTTACCATGTAACAACTGGAGAGGACACTCCCATTTTATTGCAAACTGCTTTTACCTATGATCAGAGGTACCTATATATAAAAATGCTTTGCATAATAAATTTCTTGAATATAGTAAACAATGACTTTGCAAATCCTATTCTGATCTTTGCTCATTCTCTAAATTAGAGGACATTTTGCAAACCCACATACTCATGTAGATCTTCAACATTGGGAAAGACCAATGGAAAAAATGCCAAACCCAGAGATTGTAATTTTAACAATATTGAATTTAATGTAATAGAGAAAAAAACATCTTGAACATTATTTTTTGATATGTAGATAGACTGCTTCTTCTGTATTCAAATAATACAGCTTATTGTGGTAAGTGGAATAATGCCACCGCCCCACCAAATATGTCCATATCTGAATCCCTAACACGTCAATAGATTATGCTACATGACAAAGGGGATCTAAAGTTGCAGATGAAATTAAGGTTTGTAATTAGTTGATCTTAAAATAGAATTATCTAGGTGGATGTTACGTAATCCAAGGGTCTGAAAGTGTGCAAGAGGGAGACAGAAGAATCAGGGTTAAAGTCAAACAACATGAGAAAGGCTTGAGTGGCCATTGCTGGCTTTGAAAATGGAAACCAGCTACAAGTGAAGGAATGCAGACAGCCCTTATAAGTAGCACCAGGTAAGAACATAGTCCCCTAAAGTCCCCAGAATTAATACAGCCTGCTGTATCTTGATTTTAGCCACTGAGACCCATTTCAGACTGTTGATCTCCAAAAAAATGAAATGATAAATGTGTATTGTTTTAAGCCACCACATTTGTGGTAGTTTGTTATAACACAATATGAAACAAATACACTCATAGATAACTTTTTTTAGGAATAATCTACCTTTCTTTAAGGTTCCCAGGTACTTAGTTAGAATGAGAAAATTTGATTGCTTGTATAAAACTCAGTGCATTTTTGCTTCAATTACTGTTTATTTTCTTAGCAGCATCTAACACCACTTGAAAATATTACATCTGTTCATTGTTGTTTCTATTAGTATAATGTAAGTCTTAAGAGGACAGGTGTTTAACTTGTTCTGTTCATTGGGTTCAGTGAATAGAACAGTGCCTATCACATGTTGGGTGTTCCATACATATTTGTTAAGTGAATGGATAAATAAACGAATAAATGATAGGTATTCAACAGTGATGAAAATGTAAGTAAATTAATAAGTAATAGTTATTGTTCTCAGTTGCTTCAAGTAGTATGCGTGAGAATAGACTCTGATTGTTTCTTGATGAATTTTTCTTTAATTTACATTTCATATCATTTTATCTTCCTTTCTTCAAGAGTAAGTTTGGTTTTTCACTGATTTGCATATTCGTTATTCACATTAACCCATGCTTAGTCACTCAGCATATCCGAGTTGCTCACATTTCTCTGGTTACATCCAGCAACTCTCTTAGGAAATTTTTAATGTCAATACAGCTTAAAATATGTGATCAAGGTTTGATGCTGAAGAAAACAGTGACCATTTGATGAGTGAGGATTTTCTACAGATCCGTTTTTCTTGTGGAATGTCTCCTACTTTAGTAAGTTCTGATAGCTTCTACCTCTCTTGCCTCATTAGGATCTCCTGGGAGATAACCTGTGAGCCCTTGGAATATGCTGCTACTAAGAATGTTTTTGTATGCCTGAGGCATTGGACCATGCTGTGCCAGTTTGACCAGATAAGCTTATCCTAATGATGTGATTTAGGTGAATATAGAATTTTGCTCTAGTGGGGCCAGAGTCTGAATAGCTAATATCAGACATGAGGGTGCTACATGCCTACATGACTGACCCTCAATAAAAACCATGGAAACCAAGGCTGGAGTGAGATTCCTCACTTGATAATACCTTGCAAATATTGTCATACCTCACTGACCAGAGAATTAAGTGTATTTCCATGTCATTCCTTTGGGATGGGAAGTTTTGTGCCTTGCTTCTCCTAGACTTTATATGCCATTTCCCTTTTCTGGTTTTAGTCTACAAGTTTTCTCTGTAATAAATGATAAATATTAGCATAGAAGCTTTTCTGAGTCTTTTGAGTTCTTCCAGTGAATCACGGAGCCTGAGGGTGGTCTTGGTAACTTCCAACCCAATTCATTAATTCATTTATCACTATGACAACCCTGTGAAGTTAGTGTGATGTTTTATCTTTATTTTAAAGATGAGGAAACTGAAACTTAGATAAATTATCTGGCTCAAGGTAAAACTTATCTAAAGAACAGAGAAAAAGATAATAAAATTTCTTTCTGCCTTCAAGATAACTGTAAAATCTAGAGAGTTTAATATGAGATGGAAGAGGACTATAAAGAAATTTCACTTGCCTAGATTAGTTGTTCCCACCAATTTTTTTATTATACTGCTATAAAACTGAGATGTAGTAATCAATTAGTTTTTTATTATTTATATATAAAAGAGATATGTGTCAAAGCATCTAGCCTACAGCTCAATAAATCCTTGACAAAAATCTATATACAGACGGTACTATAAAATATTTTGTTGTAAATCACTTAGCCATCTGCTTCCCTTTTTCCATATTGGCAATTTTCACTATGGCAACTATTGGGCAATGTTTGGTAACACAAAGAATTCTAGAGGATTTAATGAGATTTTTGGAAGAGCAGGAAGAACAGATTTTAGACTGATCTCCCATAAACATCACCAGAACATCACAACAGACTTCACCCACCAAGAGGACTGCTGTTTCTGCCTAAGAGTCAGAAAATCAAGAAGACACCGCCACCTCTGATAGATGCACTGTATCAATCTGTTTCGATTGTGAAATCAAGAGTCTGCCACCAGCAACATCAATTTCCATGTTTTAACTCTCAGCAAAGTTAGGGACTTGATGCAATAAATCTTCTATATCTTCTTCAGAAAAAAAAATTTAAAAAGTGAGAGACAGAGAGAGAGAGAGAAATAGAGAGAAAGAGAGAGAGGTTTCTAAGACTGTATTTGACAGGAGAAAAGTAATAGCAAAAGCGTGGCCTACACACCTCATGGTGTTCCACTTCTACTTTCAAAATCTCACATAGAACTTCTGATATGAGAAACTCAATCACCTGATTGTGTAACCTGATTGCAGTCAAGGCTCTGTACCCTCAGAGTACAAAGAGTAAACTAGAAAGAAGTGGGAATGGATATTAAATGAGCCAAAATTAGAGTCTTTGTTATATCTCCCTTCCTTCCCCTTGAGGATTGGTCTTATTTTACTGGTAAGAGGGAATAGCTAAATTCCATGGTCAACGTGTTAAATTAAAAATGTTAAGAATCTAATGAGTAGCCTCCCTTCCCATTAGAACTGAAGCAAATATCCCAACTTTCTCTTCCTACATTTTGAATTTTCTGAAATATTTTCAGGAAATTTTCTTCCCTTAATCCAAAACATTGCTTCAAATCTCATTTTATGACCTTCCATGAAACCTTTCCTGGCTATCCCAAGAAACAGTGATATTTTTATTTAAATCACTAATTTCCCCTACAATCTGTAGTGAATTGTCATATACTTAAAATCCTCAACTTGTTCTGTTCTAAAATCATTTCAGATATGTTAAGCTTGGCCTCTCTATTTACATCACAAAAAGGGGCCATGTGACATATAAATCCCCCCCTTTCCAATCCAGAAGTGTAGTTATTAAGATGCTAGATTAATAAAGTGTTAATTTATCTGGATAAGGTAGCACACTGTAGAAATTATTCTAATTCCTCCAACCCAACGTACAGGTTAAATAAATACCTTAGGAAAGAAGAAATGGCTTTCAGCCAGAGTGGTGCAGAATATTCCCATTTATCTCCATAAGTCTGCTTACCCACTTAGCAACTTTAAACTTCCTAACAGAACCAGGAATTCAGTTATTTACCTCAGATTTCTTTATCTCTTATAAAGCTAGAGAATATATAAAATCTATGTCTGCTCTGTTATTCACTTTTTTTTCCTCCAGCTGACAGCTTGCTTCCCTGCCATTTCCTTTTGATACACAATAAATGTTATTATAATCATAATGTATGACAGTTGTAGACATTTAGCAAACACAGAAACATAGAAGAGAGAAGAAAATCACCCATAATACAGAGATAAGCATTTTTGAAATTTATTTCTTGAGAGAAGGAGAAAAAGGGAGTGTGTGTGCAGGTGTGCAAGTGGGGGAGGGACAGAGTGAGAAGGGTAGAGAGAGAGAATCCCAAGAAGGTTCTACACTACCGCACAGACCCCAATGCAGGGCTGGAACTCATGAACTGTGAGATCATGACCTGAGCCAAAGTCAGATCCCTAATTGACTGAGCCACCCAGGAGCACCAGAGATAAGCATTTTGGCATGTAAGTATACATCCATATCCTTTCAGTGTTTAATTATCCAATCAATGGTAATCATAAAGTCAATATGATATCAAATAAAATGATTTTAAGTATATTTTTTCTTAACTACAAAGAATTGAAGGCTTTACTTTTAAGTCCTGAAAACTTTTAAATCCCAGAAATCACTTTTTGAATAACATGGAACATTAAGATATTTAGCATGCTAGCATTTTTTTTTTACTTTATTTAAGGACCTGCAGAATATTTCTACTGTCGTATATTATGATTATCTTAGTTGGTTTATTTAAGTCTGTAGATTGCTTGTTCAAATCAAATGTTACTAAGTACCTACTAAATGTATGGACTGATAAGAAAAGGACATTGTTTCTCTCACACCAAATATTTGAGTTTCACAACTACATCTATGTATTCTAAAGAGGTACTTTGGCTCTATTTTAATCTATAACCTCTTCCAAAAAATGTTTTTATTAGATCAATCTTATTAGATTACTTGGTACCTATGCTTCTGAAATTAGGATTGAAACCACTGTTTCTCTTTTCGCTAGAGCCACCTTTATATACCTGTGTCATTGTCCTCTCTTATTCCCCTTATTTCCAAGGGAGTGGGTGATGGTTCTCTGCCTCTGAAAAACCCTAACAATTATTTCTAATCTGGACACAAATCAACCAGAATGAAACAGTCAATAAATGTTAACTGTGGTTATTTACTATTGTTGTAATTTTTTATGCAAATGTTATTCAGAACATAGTCCTCAATGTCATTAAAAATATATAGCATCACAAGCTCTGTTTAGTTTATGATTTTCCTTTACCTCTTAAAATGCTAGCATATAATACTTGTGTTTTTTAAATGGCTGTATGCTTTTATTCTCTCCAAAATTTTAGTTTGAATAATTATTAGTAATTTGATGATTGCTCATGGAAGCCACATGGCTACTGTGACATGCAACCATTACCTTTTTATACTAAGGAAAGGATGAATATTTAGAGAATGACCTATATTCTTATTTTTTTTTAAAGTTCTCTCACTGGAGTCAGTAAAGGAGGTAAGATAAAAGCCCAAGCCTTTTTTTCTAAAGCAAAGAGCCTAAAAATTATGGCTACATCCAAAGCTGGACTTGGATCATAGCTTAAGTTGGAAGACAGCAATACAGTAGATTTTGTGCACCAACAAACAGACTAGGCAGAATAAAAAGAGATCAAAGGTAAAATATTAGATTCTGATTAGTTCCATTCCCACACAGGGAGCATTGTATGCTTCTCGGTGTGGACCAGTTGTCTGAAAATCATGGAAAAACATCAAGCATCAGTGGGTTGCATGAGGAGACAATCCTTTATCAGCAAAGTACTTTTTTTTCCCATTCCATCCACCTTTTATGAAAACACCATTTTCTTTTATTTACCTCATTTTCTAACTTTCAAAACTTCACACTTCTGTGGTTTTATCAGAAAAATAAGCCTGTCTTTCCATTTCTCCATTATAGAAGTTAACAACTCTCCAGCCTGTAGATCAAAAGAGAGGGCTTTGATTCTATTGATCAGAAGACTATCTAAGGCAACTAGAAAGTAACAAGAGCAGATGAGATCACCAAAAAGTAAACAAATCATCTCTCAAGGATTATTCTCGACAAATGAAACCTAAAGCAGAAGACAGCAAATATCCTGTCATCTCCTTATAATTATACATGTATGGCATACACATGCTAATAAAAACCACAAAAGTGAAAGGTATTCTATTGTGTCCTCCCCCAGCACATGATGCAGAGACAAGAGGAAGGTGAACAAGAACTGAGGGGGGGTGGGGAGACAGGCATATTTTAAGTGTCTTTGGAGCTACTTTTCAAGTTCATTGTTCTATATGAACTGAATTTTCAGTTGCACTTAACTATCCAAAATAAATTTTATGTTTCTAATTTTTCAAATAATTATACATCAGGACAAGTGTTTTGTTTATTTTATGTAATCTGTATACCAGATGTGAGCCTCTAACTCTTAACCCCAAGATTAAGAGTTTCATGCTCCACTGATTGAGCCAGTCAGCTGTCCCAACATTAGGGCAAGTCTTAGAATTACTAAAAGAATTACTAAGAAAGAATTATTTCTTTCACTTAGGATGAAAAAGAGGTAATATTACATGAAACTGTATGATTTCAGAACAACTTATTAGCTAAGTACTACTATTATATTATATCTATAATTCAAATGAGAAAGGGAGATTACAAATAATGTACCTTACCCAAAATCATACAGCTATTAAAGGGTAAAATCCATATTTGTGAAAAACACGTTGGCATAAACTGATGTCAGGTTGATAATATGCTTAATTGCCACAGATTTATGCAAATCCTTTTTGAAGGAATATGCCTTAAAACAAGGCTTCAGGGACGCCTAGGTGGCTCAGTTAGTTAAGCATTGGACTTTGGCTCAGGTCATGATCTTGTGGTTCTTGAATCTAAGCCCTGGGTCGGGCTCTGTGCTGACAGCTCAGAGCCTGGAGCCTGCTTCAGATTCTGTGTCTCCCTCTCTCTCTGCTCCTCCCCGGCTCATGCTGCTTCTCTCTCTCTCAAAAATGGACATTAAAAAAAAAATTTAAAAGGGGAACCTGGGTGGCTCAGTCAGTTGAGCATCTGACTTCAGCTCAGGTCATGATCTCACAGTTTGTGGGTCCGGGTTCTGTGCTTGCTCAGAAGTGTTTAAGGAGAGATTATGAAAACTGAGCAGGGATATTTTCAATGAATGAAGCAAAATTTGTTAAAATTTAACATTAAAAGTGGAATAGATAGGTTAGGTCACACATTCACAACCACAGGACACAGCAGAGAACTGGAAGACAGATCTGAAGAAATTATCCACAATTCAATATAAAGACATGGAAGATGATGACCATACATTATCTCACGTTCTACGAGGATAAAATGGAACTCATAATTAATGAGGTAAGGCAATATTTTTTTTTAAAGTAATACATGTGAATGTCCTAGATTAGGTAAAAAAAATATCCAAGTATAGGTCCTGGATTGTCAATACCAACCAAAATAAACTTTTAAAAAATTCACACCTACCCATATTGCAGTGAATTTTTTGCGGGACACAAACACATAAGTTCTTCAAAGGAATAGAAAAGGTTTGCCTCAAAAAAACAAAAAAGTAAAGGGAAAATATTTGGCTGACTTAACAGGAACAAAATCAAAAGAGTGAAGCATCCTTTTCAAATCACTGATGAAAACAACTATCAGTATTCTATAAGCAATTTAGGTAAACCCTTTCAAGAATAAGGGTAAAATAAAGACAACTTCAAGTTACTAAAAGCAGAGACTTTCTCATAAATATGTCTTTATTAAATGAACTGCTTAAAAAAATATTCCAAAAGGAGGAATATGACAAGAAGAAAGAGGGAAAAAAAGTTCTGAAATGCAAGAAACAGTAAGAAGAAAGGAAATTTTTTAAAATATGGAATACAAACAAATATGGCGTGTCTAATTTCGGGGCAGCAGATAGATCTAATAGTAATAGGACATGATTTAAGCCTAGATCTGACTCTGCTGATACTAGTGACTTGAGCAGAGGAAGGCAGAGACTGCTAAAAGACTGCCTCACTGGTAAGATGGACATGTTTATAACTTCATATGCCAAGAATAGTCCTGAAGATGAGAGAGACCATGGATCTGATTCCACTTAAAATCTAGAGAGGGATGCTGCAATTATTCCAATTAACCATATTACTTTGGTTGACCTCTAAACTAGAAAAAAAAATGACATTGAACCTTGAACAATCGTGATCCCTATGAATAACTTTTAAACAAATTCTTCAGTGAGGGAAAGACACTTTCATTTTGGGTACTAAGGCATCTCAAAATGGAATAATAAAGTGAAAATCCACAGTATTTTAAGCTCAAGTGGTCCTAAAGAGTGACTTAACAAATAAGCTAAAGAAGAAAAAGGGGAGTAAAACCATCAACAGAATCAACACAAATTTTCATGTGTTCGTCATAAAAGCAAAATAATATAAAATGTTACATCTTCCATTTTATCCCTTTCTGGTTTAAAACACATTTTGCACTTAAAACAGAATCACCACCGTCTTGTAGAAAAATGAAAGTAACATTTCCATAGTTTGTAAATAGTTTCTCAGCTATCCTGATATTCTTGACAAAATAGACATACCAAGACATCTGCTGTTGTTACTCACATAGCATTCTATGGTAAGCTCAGAAATTGGGAGAGATATTTCAAAATGAAGAACTGGAGCATTGAACAAAAGCATTAGAAAACATTAAGCTATATCAGCCCCACTGCCTGAAGTATTTACATTGAGGAGGTGGCTGTGTGTTTTTATCGGACTAAAATTGGAGATGAAGCCGAGTGCTTAGCTTTCTATTTTTTATTGGAAACCGTACTATATATGGTTGAGAAGTGGAGCTTAAAATTAACATGCTTGAGGAAGATGGAAGGATAATGATGTTTCAATACCTAACATACTGCAGAAACCTAGAATGTGTTAAAAATCCCACATTACTCTTACCATATGCCCTGTTTACATAATGTCAAGTGATGTATCAATTTTTCATATTTGAAATCACTCTTTCCCCTAGTAAGTTTTTAAAGGCAAACAGGAAAAAAAGTGTTTATTTTTCAATTTTAGGGAAATTGTAACTATAATTGAATGGTGTTTGAAGACTTTACACATGAAGATATTTATTGCCTCCCTGTTTGTAAGAGCAGAAAGCAAAAACAAAAAAAGACTTAACTGTCCATGAAATGATAGAATATATTCATACAATTAAATACCATGGTCTTTAAGGCGTAATTCTATAATTTTTGACTTACAATTATGTTTATAAATGAAAAAATGAATTGCAAAATAGATATTATATGATATGTGTACCCCCAAACTGAATTTATATGTTTAAGTGTGCTTTTGATAATCACCTTCCAGTATACATG
Source organism: Herpailurus yagouaroundi (assembly GCF_014898765.1). Taxonomy (NCBI): domain Eukaryota; kingdom Metazoa; phylum Chordata; class Mammalia; order Carnivora; family Felidae; genus Herpailurus; species Herpailurus yagouaroundi. Next base: position 53,475,266 of record NW_024412377.1, read on the forward strand.
CACCCTCTCTTTTACAACAGTATCCTAAATTTTATCTGGAGTAGAGGGAGAGGGAGCGACTTAAGTCCATAAGTCCTTTCCTACTTGGATTTCTTAAGAAATGGGCACATAATCCAACTAAGACAAAATGGCCCAAGAAGACTCAATTTCAGGATCTTTTTGGGGAGTATCAGGGAGTAAGCCATTTTTCCTTTACCAGATGTAGGCTTAACTATATGTCACCCTACGTGCTGCAAGGAGCCATTTCACTCACATGGAATGAAAGGCTACAAAGAATGGGGACAACTGGAGTGGACTAAACAAAGGGAAGAAGAAAAAAGTTCTGGACAATCCACTTGAGCAAGTCCCACCCAAAGTTAGTCTCTGTTCTCCACTTAATGGCCATCCAGACCCTGGTAGGAGAAAATGGTGCCTCATTATAGCTGGTCAAGTGTGGGAGTTCAATCTCCCATTAGCCCCCTGTGTATCACTACCCTGGTCCAGAGGGGCAGGACAGCCTCATACTGCTTCCCCATGCTTCTCCTGAAATATCAAGGAGTTGGTAACTCTAGAAGGCTGTGAAAGTCCTGGCTTCCCACATCACCTTTTCTGACACCAATCCAGTGAGGAGAACTTGTATCCTGTTAGCACTGTGTGGGGATGGAAGTCCTGGTCTCCCATGTAGTTTTTGTGCCAAGCAGAGTGAAAATCTTGTCCCTCATCCCATCTTCTCCAATAGCCCCAGTTGGAAGGAGAAGGAGGTTTCATTACAGTCCAGTAAGGACTGGTCTAGTCTCCCTCTCAGTCTTCATAGAGAGCACTGGAAGTAGGGCTGCAGAGTTTTTTGTGATGTTTCTTTCAAGTAAGCTAATTGTTGTCTAATTTTCTCTCTTTCTAGGCTGCCCTTTCTCTAGTTTTTGACTGGGGAGAGCAGACTTTTCTTGGGAGTTTTTGGCCTCACCCATTGGCATTTCTGGGTTGCTGGCTTTTTCAGCACCCCACTCTGTGATATATGAGGAAAAGAAAACCAACAAAATTGCAGTTCCTTACATCCAAGACTCCTTGTTGGTCAGCCTTCTTTCCACCATTCAAAATTTTCTATTGTTTTACGTATCATGTCCAGGATTTTCAGCTCCACTTAGCACGAGGATTAGCGAAAACTGTTTTATGTCCTGGAGTGGAAGTCCTACTTTGTATGATTTTACTTTCTTTAAATTTGCTAGGTTTGTCTTTATTGCCCAGAACATGGCAGATATTAACTTTCTATGTATAGTTAAGTGCAATGTGCGTTCTTCAGTTGTGGTTGGAATATTCCATATATGTCAATTAAACCAATTTTACCTGTGGTTTTGTTTAGATCTGCTGTATCCTTACAAGATTTTCTTTAATGGTGTGATTCACAGATTCTCTCAAGCAAACAACAGAGCTTCTAAAAAGTTGAAGGGTATTGCTCCTTATGAAAGGACTAAGGTAGAAATTTTAATAATGAAGACATTTTTAGAATGGCTCTTGTCTACTGAAATGAACCTCATTAAATATACATAAGAGATGCACAAAATTTTTTGAATCATATAGGCAGAATCATGTATGTTCCAGCTTAGAAGGGACAGAAATCGTTCAAAAAAAATTAGGAACCTCAAGTTTCTACAAACCAGAAACAGGCTGAGGAATATACTCAGCTAAAATCCTGGGCTACTTTTCATGGGAAAGGAATGGTGACTTAGAATGCAGAAGCAATTGCTCACCAGAAAGTCGAAAGAATTCAGAGTACAGGAGAGCATTGGGGAAATAGCAGAATGACATCTTAATTAAGGAACTTGCTACATTTACCTGAATATATATTACAATTACTATGGATCTGTGACTCCTTTGCACTTCTCATTTTTCTCCCTTTTGGAAAAGAAAGGTCTTCAGTGGTTATACTCTGCCTTAAGCATCATTAAATGTTGAGTGTGTTGGGCAGTTGACTCTATTCCTCTGACTTGGAGGTCCAAAGGTACTCTACTGGAGGAGCAACAAGTCAGCAACTGCATGTGAGGAGACTAATCTACACCGGGGCCTTCAATGAGCTGATACTGAAGGTCTCCCTGAAGCCATGATGTGATGAAATTTACAGGGTGGCTAGGAGGGTGTGAGCATATTTCACATGTGGGAAGAAGTTGGACCATTTGGGCCAGAGGGAAGCCTAGAAACCATCATTCCAGAGGACCACCAAACTGTGGGATCTCTTTTTCCCTTACTTCCTCTCTCTCAGATTCCATTCTCTGAAAGAAGCTGTGTCATGAGCCTCATGGAAAGCCCTGCTTGTTAAGGAAACAAAGCCTCCTGCCAACGGCCAGGTGAGTGAGCTTAGAAGTGGCTCTTCCAGATACTTCAGAAACACTGCATGTTCAGTCAACAGCTTAATAGCCATCTCATAAGAAATGCTGAGCAAGAAGCAGTCCTCAGCTAAGCTGGTCCCAGAGTTCTGATCCCAAGAAATTGTGTGAAATAATAAATTGTTTTCATCTGCTAAATTTTAGGTAATTTTTTACACAGCAATTGATAACTCATATGCCAAACCTTCTCAGTTTGTGTAATCAGAATAGCCTATAAAGAAGACTGCATGACTTTTATCCACATACTTATTTCTAGGATATTGTTCTTATCAATGTTTTCAAAATGGATTTGTAAATCAACCTCCCAAACTGTCATTACATCTGCGTATATGGTTACTTCCTGAGCAAACGGCTAGCTTTTCCTAATTTGGTGGCAGAATCCTTTAGGTAGTACATATGGTTATAGTAACAATCTCTGTGGTATGATAACCTGTGTGCCAAACAGTTATATGCTTTTGGTAGGCTTTGGGGGGAATTGGTGACTGACCAGAGTGGGGGATGTTCTTTCAACTCACTGTTGACATACAACACAGAGCATGTTTTTGGCTTAATATTTTTTGTCCATTAACTCTCAGTTGTCATACTAGGCTCAATAGCAACCAGATAACCTTATATGTAGGTGTTTGTTTTCTTGACAATCTGGGGTTCATGTAAGATGACCATTTAAAGCAGCCCCGGTTGGATAACAAGGTGATTTGAATAAAGTTTGTTTGAAACAGACCTGTGGTTTCTAATCAGCACACAGTTGCATTGTGACTTGGTTTACAGCGCTTTTTTTCCTTTTTTTCTTCCCCCTCTTTCTTTTCCTATCCCAACAGTACCAGGGCATATGACATTGCACAGTTTATAAATAATTCTGATTTCTTTGGAGTGTTTTAGAATAAGGTGGGGTTTTTTTTTCTTCCATTTGTTTTTAAAAGGGAGTAGAGATTGTTGTTGTTGTTATGCCTCATGCACTTTTATTAAAACAGAAAGCTTAAACTAAATTATCTTTCTGGCAGATATGTCAACAGACTTTTTTAATGTTTTGCTTGTCAGCATTTGTTTTATGGATATACACTGCCCTCTGTAAAGATGCGATGATTATGTTCCTAGGGACAGAGGAATGGAGGCACTCTCTGTAAGCTCTATATACCAACAAAGTCCTTCTCTACTTAAGCATTCTAGCACCTATCTAACAAGGGAATGGGTTGTCAGATGTTTATTGATTTTGTTCCTACTTGTGCTTGTTTTTGCACTCCCCTTTTAATAGCAACAATTTTCATTCTGCTTTGTGTCTTTCTCCACATCTCACTTTCATGGCATTTGTGTTCAGAATAGACATGAGTTGAGCTTATAAATAATTTAACATTTTTTCACCTGGTATCTTTCCTATATGGTGTGTATTCATTTGTTGTTACATTGTTGCATCTCACAGCTATAGACCAGGAAGTATCTGTTCATTTTGGGTTTCAGAAAGCAGAAGGGGCAGTTATTCTACACATTAGAAACATTAAATGGGGTGTTTGATATGTGTATGTATGTATGTATGTATGTGTGTGTGTATATATATATACACACACACATGCATATGTGTATACATACGTACACATGTGTGTATGTATGTATACACATATATATTTATATACATATTAGAAACATGAAACAAGGTGTTTGATATATATTTATATACATATACACATGAGTATATATTCACATATATACAACTATTATATTACTATTAAATTTTATTATTTAAAAAAACATTTACACCACTAGGATAAACACCTTTCTTGTCTCTAAACTTCTGAACTCTCTTAGGAAATAAACACAGCTGTCTCCATTTCTGTCGAAACAGTATTCAATATGGAAAGTTGGCAAGTAGATGTCAAAAAACTTAAAGGATTCTGATATGGCATGGATTTGCTCCTCCTTCCAAAGTAGTACTGAGAAATGATAGCCCTCACAGAGAGAGAAAAGAATCTTAATCAGAATAGATTTCAAGGTAACATTCATAGTTTTCATTCCATACATTCCCCTGTATGACATTTCTCTTTCAGACATTTTCCAAACCAAATAATACTGACCATGACTAAGCACATATTACTAGTCAAATCTATTCTGTAAGGCATCTTCATGTTCTGAAAAATAATGTAATAACATACTTGGCCTATTCCAGGTCTTCAATAACCATAGTAATATTAATAAGGAAAGAAGAATTCCAAAAGCCAAGAAAATGCCTTTTTACTACATATGCTCTCACTTCCTCTCAAATTATCTGTAGTAAAAGATTCAGGTTTTGTTTATTTTTAATTTCCAATTCATTTTAAATGGATTAAATTAAGAAATATAGTTTCCACATAATTCATAGTAAAACAAAATATTAATAAAAATACAGAAAATGCAAGCCTGTGGATCAGTTGTTTAGGTGTCAAGGCAATGTCAAATTTATCTTAAAATTTATACATATGGTCTCTCAAATTTTGTATTTATTGCAACCTCTTACAAGAGTTTATGGTCTGGCATTGGTCCACAGGAGACACTCAGAATAGTGTGGCTATAAATGATCTAAAAAGATGATGCGGCTGAAGCCTCAAGACATTTTTTTTAAACAAGGACATTTTTTTTCAACTTGGATCATAGCCCAATATACTTGAAGACTAAGATACATTCCCGTGAGAACCATCAGCTTACTACGGTCGGGGGAAGTTAGGATCTTTTAGAACTGTGTGTGAAGTTTGAAAATTTTTCCCATGTAATTCTGATGGATTCCTTATTGCCCTTAGAATCGCTGCAGTAAGACACTTAGGAACGAACTTATCATCCACAAACAATTATTGAGGTTCTATTCTGTATTTGGCCTTATATCATATTTAAAAATAAAAAGACGTATGAGACAGGAACTTGAGTGCCAGCATAAAATGAGAAAGTGGAGATACCCTTGGGATTCATGCAAAGATAACTAATAATATATAAAAAGGTATCTTGTACATGAAGAGGGCAAAAGGACTGAATATAGTGATAGATATTTAAATATCACATATCATTTTCTAGCATTTAAAAATTTGTTTAACATTTTATTTATTTTTGAGAGACAGAGATAGAATGTGAGCTGAGGAGGGGCAGGCAGAGAGAGACAGAGACAGAGACAGAGACAGAGACAGACAGACAGACAGAATCTGAAGCAGGCTCCAGGCTGAGCTGTCAGCCCATAGCACGATGTAGCCTCAAACCCACTAACCGTGAGATCATGACCTGAGCCAAAGTCGGATGCTTAACTGAGTGAGCCACCCAGGTGCCCTCTAGCATTTTTAATTTTGGCTTTTAATCTCAAATTTGCAGGGTGGTTGTGAGAATAACACTACAGTTTTATCAAGGTTCGAACAAAAGTAAACATTGGGGGAGGGGAGAAGTAGCATAAATACATCCTTTACAAAACAAAACACAATTATTTTATGTTATATAACTATTTTAATGTAATAATTTTACATAATTAATTACATAATTATTTTATGTTACTCCCCAGATACATAACACCTAACCTTACTACTAAGGACTTGTGCTGTTCTGCCATACTTCCAAATTGATAGTGGAAAATACCAAAATAACAAAAACCAGCAGGGATAAACATGTGAGTTTATATTACTAAGGTTAGTAGTACAGAGAGGCCATATATGTTCCATCAATTTATTGCCTAATTTTATTTAAAATTTTTTCTAGCAAGATTAACTTATTGGGACAAACTAATTTTGTACTCATACTGCCTAGTACATTGTTAAAGCTATGGTTACCATTGTATAAATAAATTGTGAGAGGTTACTTCTTCAGCTCTCATTTTATAAAATTTTACCAAAAAAACCTCTTGTCAGAAGTAATATATAGCCTTGCTCAGCATAATATAACCTCAATTAAAACAACCCTGGCAGAAAAAAAAAAAAATAGAAGATGATATAAGCTATTTTCAGCTTAAGGTAAAACTTAAAGACATCTCAAAAAATTTAATGAAGTCAATGATAAATAGATTTGATTTTTTTAAAGGCATGCATATATTCAGAGTATTTTAAAGCCCCTTCTACCTGCATTTCAAAAGAAAAGCATTTTAAACTTCAGGGCATATAATAGCAGAAGGGAGATTCCAGTCTTAGTTCTGAGGTTCTGAATATTTCCCACATATTTTAAATAATACATGTTCACACTACTGAAGATTCATCAGGGAATGAACTATGGGATATTGACATGTTTGACACAGCTGTCTAATTCTGTTTGGGTCACAGTGAAGCAACAGCATGTTATCTAGTAAGTAATTAGATAATATCCATGTAAATTTTTTTTTTCAAATGCAACTTTATTTCAAAGCTTAGAATTCTGAAACTTCAGGAAAATTACTTTGGCCACATCATAGTTATACACAGCTACAGCATCTATTATCTCTGTGGAATAAGGTCTAGGTTTTGCTCATATAGAAGTGTGATCTTTTCTCAGACACAAAACAAAGTGCGATTTGTACCTGCCTAACAGTAAGCATGTAGATGACGGCTAGAATGGAGTATCAAAACTTCAGAAACTATCAAACTAGGCTTTGCCATGAGAGGCAATCTCTAACAAAAGAGGAGAATATTTATAAGAAGACAAAAAGTGTTGAAGAATTTAAGTCCAAGATTTTAGGTTAGTAACTAGTAACTAGTGGATGTGTGAACTCTAGTTAGGGGACTACTTTTAACACTTAAGTAATTTCTTGATGCACCATAACAATTTCTCAAGTGCAAATGAAAACTGATATGTAGGGGCGCCTGGGTGGCGCAGTCGGTTAAGCGTCCGACTTCAGCCAGGTCACGATCTCGCGGTCCGGGAGTTCGAGCCCCGCGTCGGGCTCTGGGCTGATGGCTAGGAGCCTGGAGCCTGTTTCCGATTCTGTGTCTCCCTCTCTCTCTGCCCCTCCCCCGTTCATGCTCTGTCTCTCTCTGTCCCAAAAATAGATAAACATTAAAAAAAAAAATTAAAAAAAAAAAAAAAAGAAAACTGATATGTAAATTTCATGTTTGTCGAGGCTACCTCATCATATAGTATTTGGACCTTTCCAGCATCAAATCATTTAATGAGACCTAGATATCAGAAAAATTAAAATATAAAAACTCTTTAGCAGAGTTTTGTTAAACTACATAAAAAAGACTCACAACTATCACCTTAAATACACTGTGATGCCACAACTCACCCTTTCTGCCTACTGTCCTTATGTCTGATACTTGAATAGGTCACCTGACCTCAAATGCCCACTTTAGTCCTTGTTACTTACCTAATTGTAAGTGTAACCATCAGTATCTCCATCTAAATTCTACAGTATTTTTATGTTTTACTTGGCAATTCAGTAATAATTTCTATTCACAGTTTCTCTAAGTACATAGGACCAAATGTCATATTTTATACTCCTAAATATCTCTAACAGACCTAGCACAGCACCAGTCTACTGGTAAAGCACTTTCACCTATTTCAAGAATGGAAGGGAAAGAGAAATGATTTTTTTTCCTTTTTTAATGTTTATTTGAGAGAGAGAGAGACAGAGAGAGAGAGAGAGAGAGAGAGAGAGAGAGAGAGAGAGCGCGCGCGCAAGTGTGCAGGGGAGGTGCAGAGAGAGGGAGATACAGAATTGGATTCAGGCTCCAGGCTCTGAGCTGTCAGCACAGAGCCTGACACCAGGCTCGAACTCAACCAACCATGAGATCATGACCTGAGCCAAAATCAGAGGGTTCACCGACTGAGCCGCCCAGGCACCCCTCTTTTTTTTTTTTTAATTTATTTTTTGAAAAAGGAATTTTTAAAAGAAAGGATTTAGGGAAGAATTAATATAAAGAGAAAGAATAAACGAAGAAGGAAAGAGAAGAAAGGAGGGAAGATGTAAGAAAAAAACAAAAACAAAAAGTAAAACTGACCCTTAAAAACAAAAAAGTTATTGGGGCGCCTGGGTGGCGCAGTCGGTTAAGCGTCCGACTTCAGCCAGGTCACGATCTCGCGGTCCGTGAGTTCGAGCCCCGCGTCGGGCTCTGGGCTGATGGCTCAGAGCCTGGAGCCTGCTTCCCATTCTGTGTCTCCCTCTCTCTCTGCCCCTTCCCCGTTCATGCTCTGTCTCTCTCTGTCCCCCAAAAAATAAATAAACGTTGAAAAAAAAAAGTTAGAAAATGAGTATTAGGCAACACTTACCAAAGAGGATAGTGCCTCTTTTCACCACTAACACTCTAATAAAATTTTTATGAAGTATAGAATAGAGTTCTAAAAAGGGTCTTGTCTTGCTAATAGGAATAATTAGCCCTAGGATAAACATATCTTAAGAGCAAGACACCAAATAACTGCACTGTTTCTAAGCAATTAATTCAAGTAGGTTTACAAGAAAGCACAAATATCCAACACCAACATAGTATAATTTTCATTATCTTGCACCTGGTTGAAAATAGCCAGGTATTCTAAGGAGGAGAAAAATGATTCACACAATGAGGAGGAAAAAAGGCAATCAAAACCCATCTGAAATTGACACTGATATTAGAATTATCAGAAAAGAACTTAAAAGTTATTGTAACTATTTCCACGTGGTAAAACGATTAAGTGGGAAAATGGGAAATTCCTTCTAAAGACCCAAATTGTATTTCTAGACATAAAAACCATAATATGTGAGATGAAATATATCAGTATTGGGTTATTGGCTGATTAGACATTGCAAAAGATTAGTGAATTTGAGGACCTAGCAGTAAAGACTATTCAAAATGTAACACAAAGAGAAAAGAGAATTTATAGAAAGTGGATCAGTGAGCAGTGAGTCAACTTCAAGAGGGCTAATGTATATGTAATTGGAGTTCCTAAGGAGAATCAACAAGGAGCAAAAAAATACTTGAAAATGTAATGGCTTCAAATTTTCCAAAAAGTTCAATGAACCCCAAGCACAAAAAACAAAAAGCGCACTAATGGACTTCATAAACAAATTGTTCAATTTTTTTATATATAATTGAGAATCCTTTCAAGAAATAAATCAAATTAAGTACAGATGAGGGAAAAAGATCAGAATAATAGATTTCTTATACTCAGTGTGAGAAGACAGAAGAATGATATATTTAATATACTGATGCAGTATATCTGTCAACTTAGACTTTTATACACAATGAACATACCTTTCAAACATAAAGACTTTATCAAACTTACAAACTCAACAAATTCATGAAAAGTAAACCAGCCTTACAGGAAACATTAAAGGAAATCCTTCAGGCAAAACAAAAATTTTACTAAACAGAAATATAAATACAGAAAAGGGACAGAAAACACTGGAAATTATAACTACAAAAAGTAAATATGTACATTTTATTTTGCTATTATTGAGAGCTCTTTAAAGAGTTGAAAACATTAAACAAAATAATAATGCAGTATGAGGCTTATAAATTATGTAACAGTAAAATGATTGACAATAATAACAAAGTCTAAAAGGGAAAACGGAAGTATATTATTGTAAGATTCTCGTACTATGCAATGTATTGCATTTGAAAGTACATTGTAGAAACATCAAATATATATTATAAATCCAAAAGCAACTACTAAATAACAAGACAAAGAGTTGTGGCTAATAAATCAACAATGGAGATAAAACAGATAAGATAAAAAATATATTTAAACCCCAAAGAAGGTAGAAAAAGTAAAATGGGATCAAAGAGCATATGGGACATACAGAAAATAAATAACAAGAAGATAAACTTAAGCCTAACCATATCAATAATCATTCAATATAAATGGTCTAAATATCCTAGTTAAAACTGAAATCTTAGAAGACTAAAGAGCTTCAACTATGTGCTGCTTGTAAACAACACATTTTAAATGTAGAGACACAAATTAGTTAAAAGGAAAAGGATTTTAAAAAAGATTTATCATGCTGTAACTAATAGAAATTGGAAGTATTTTTATTAATATCAGATGAAGTATATTTCAGAGCAAAGTACCAGATATAAAGGTCATTTCATAATAATAAAGGAGTCAATTTGTCAAGAGAATATCAACATCCTAAAAATGTCTGCACCTGTTAACAGAGCTTCCAAACACTTGAACCAAAAAACTGATAAAATTTCAAGGAGAAAAAAGACATAAGAGAACCAAAAACAAATATGGAATTATAGTAAAGGATTTCAATATGCTGTCTCAGTTAATGATACACACAAAAATTCAAAAAAGATACTGATTATTTGAAAACACTTAAGAAATACAGGTTGAAGGAAATAACAGCTTACTTGTAAATTGTGGGAAATAAGAATTCTGTATGCTTGCACCAATGGGTTAACAAGGCTTAGGGTGGAAAGCAGCCACTACGGGGTCAAAGTGCTAGTAGTTAGGTAGCAAAATATTATAACGGGATTATGAGTAACTTGTTATATCACCTGCAGGAAACTGCTTTTCATCTGGCGCAATGTACCTGGATCACAACCACCACTTGCCCCCCCCCAGACCCTTAACACAAGTTAATTATTACTGTCTGAGTGTTTTCTCCACATTCACATGTGTAAGATCTGGTTTTCTTCATGTTCACCACATGGATAATATCTTCTGAGCTCAATAAATATGGAGATGAAAACCCTGTTTGGGCTTCTGTCTCCTCCTGGACATCAGCCTCTCTAGTATTCAATTCTGCATCCACTCTCTTGCTGGACAAGAGAGAACTCCAGACTCATAGTCTGCCACAGTAAATCTCAAACAGAGCACTGGAGATCATGGATAGCAAACTCTGTTCATGTGGGTACCTTTCTAGTTCTGTTAACTTATTGCTTCTGCAATGTTAATCTCTTCGAAAAAAAAAAGTATGCATTACATGCTATAATTAAAAATAGTAACTGAAGAAAACAGTAATAATTTCAGCAGTTATGACAAAAGGCTTTTACAAAATAAAATGTTATAAATCTTTATACTTCTCATTTCATATCCTACTTTTCCTGGAGTTTTCAACTTATTTTACCCTACTCGGTCTATAGAGAAAGTAAATTACACATCCAAGAACACACAATTCAACTATGCAATATTACTGAGACTTTTACCCTGGTCTCTAAATTTCTATTCCTTCCTCCATGGTCATCCTATCATCCATCTCATGCCTTCCTATGTTTCAATACATTGATCTGTACAACCCATATTTTTGTAATATGGCACAAAAGAGTATTCTAGGGTTAATTTACTAAAGTATTCACCTAGGAAAATGCAAGGTTTACAATTTGTGGTTTTGTTAACAGTAAGTTTGTATATTTGCATATGTGTATGTTTAGGTGTGTGTATGTTTATGTCTTTGTATAGATAATCTCTGAAAATACCGGCAAAGTCTTAACAAGCACTAACCTCTTTTATTGAGTTTAGGTATCAGCAGAAGTTTGCAACATTTTGTCACTTTCTCATGAGAAATAAGTCAATGTTACATTTAATTCCATAGTCCAATAAACAAACTAAGTAGTGAATGGCAAATTAAATATACAACATCCTGAAATAGGGGTTTCTGTTTTGTGAGAACAGTAAAGTTAACCAATGTGATGTTTGTAATCTGGTTTGGTAATTCAGATTTTGTTTTTGTCATTTTTGAAGGAAACTATGCACACCAATAAATTAAGGCTACAAAAGTGAACAACGTGAGAAATAAAACCTCCCTTGCCCTGTCCTCAGTTGCCCAGTTCCTGTGTGCAGGGACAAAAACAATTTATCTAAGCTTCAGTTTTTCAGAAGTAGTACTGAGATAATAATCCCTAATAATTTAATACCGGTAAGTGGTATTTAACATTATAGTGTAAAAAAATAATAAAAAACAAAAAACAAAAACAACAACAAAAAAACTCCTGTGTCTGATGCTTACTGTTCTTGTATTTCCTCTGAGCCACTTATCGTCACCATTTGGGTTAGTTCAATTGTGTTATGTTAATTAATCATAGTGATTATCACTGCTTAGTACATTTATATAGTCCTTGTCATGTTATCTACCAAAGTACTATCATTATCTCATTTATCACTTCACATAAAATATAGAAAGCTTATAACAGTACATTTCTTACTTTTAGGCTATTTTTGTCATATCTACCTAATTTTTAAACCTCTAATATTTGTTATGTTATACTCCTTGTTTTAAACAGTCATAATCTTTTAAAGAAATTAAATATAGCCAGTTATTATACTTCCTAGATCTAGAATTTCTATTTGAGTTTTCTTTATAGTTTCTATATCTTTATGGACAGGCTTCCTCTGCTATTGGATACGTATTTTGCATTAAGTACTCATTTGTAGAAGGTGCCCTAAAGTCCTGAGCTGTTCATTATAACCTATGCTATCTCAGAGTTATTTTCTACTAAAGGCTTATTTTCTTGAGTACGGATCATATAATTCTGTATTTTCACAGTCCATTGCTTTCCTATATAATGGATTTTATAAATGTTAGAAATTAGAAAATGTAGATTGTGTTAAATAACTTTTAAGATTTGTTTTTACAGGCAGTTAATTTGGTTGTACTCAACTTTTAATTCCTAACTCGCCTGAAGTGGTAAACCACTGAAAACCCTGCACAATCCTTTCAGCTTCTAGAGGCTTCATTTTGACCAAGGCCTATGGGGTCTCACCTGCACATGCATAGTTCAGTACTAACCCAATGTTTGGGGGTCAATGAAATGTCATTTTTTATCATCAATCCTTCTGTTACTCTTCCTTACACACCTGGCCCCTAAGGAGTTGCTATCTCCTCTTTCAATTTCAATACTGTCCCACCTCAAGCCAATAAGCTGCACCTTTTTGCTACCCTAGCAGGACTGGAGAATTGCAGTTCATCTTTTCAGATCTATTTTCCTCTCATTTCTCCCAACTTTTGGTCACTTTTTAGCACCTTCAAATAGCTGTGTCATATATTTTGTTGATGTTTTCTAATTTTTTTTTCCTGAAGTTTGACCAAGGTACTTTTCTATTTCCAGAAGGCAGAAAAATTACCCTTCCATTCCAAGAAGCCAGAAGTTTCTATCATTTATTTTAGAATTAAAATGAAAAGTCAACCTTTTCCAACTCTTATGTGACTTGCTGTGTATATAACTATGGCTTATGAGTTCTTTTATATAAGGTCTTATTTGTATCTGTGTGTGTGTGAAATGTTAAATGTTTGAAAGGTACAGAGTATATTAATATTTATTAAATGCATATATATTATTGTCATGGTTTCATTATTATTTCTTTACCCTTCCAAGAGGATAGCTAACCGTTCTACGTCACAATCTGTGATATTTTTCCAATCTCAGGGATATGGATTTTGTTGTTTTTGTTCATTAATATTTTCTGTAGGAACAAAATAGTCAAACCAGACCATGTGAGTAGATTTTAGTTTCTACTGAAAATGGGGATTTTCATATAGTCCCACTGGTTTTAGGTCAGTTTGCTTCTTTTATTCTTGTCTATAAAGTTAGTGTTAATGTAGACATATGAAACTTATTAGCTAGATTCCAGACTTTCAGGAGTTCCAAAGGGAGAGAAAAATGTAAGAAAAAAAAGATGAAAGTAAGTTTTTTAATTGAAACTGTATGAAAAGAAATGAAACAGAGAGAATAAAGAAAATGTCTGCCTGTTTTAAATTTCGGTAGTAATTCCATAATTTTCTTTTTTTCATACTCCTCAACAAAATGTCAATGTAAGATTTAATTAGGGCAAAAATACAAAATTAATGCATGTCCATATTTTTAAATAATAAAACATATTATAAAACTGTAACTATCATGGATTTGAGTTAGCTTCTTCTGGATAAATTTGGAATGTTAGAAGGTTATACGAAGCCAGGAAAAGGTCAGTGAGGCTTTTCACAAAACTTTAATTAATTTTCATGTGTATACTAATCACAAATCTAAACATATTTCAGTGGAGCTATTCTGTTATCAATGATCACATAGAAATTGAAAATATTACGCCAGTAAGTGAGAAACAAAGGAGTTTCAATTCAGAAATGATTTGAGTTTATTACATATATTTCAAATATCTTTGATTGCTTTTGAGCATTTTTAGAGTGAGAATTTCAGCACATGTTTTTATGTGTGCCTATGGAATAATGAGTGATGATAAAATGATTTACAGTGAAGGAATTTAGATTGTAATTAAGAAAAGTTGTTGTTCTGTAATTTCACAATTAGTTGAGGAGACAGTTCTATAATTGCAGTGTTCAGAAGATAAAGAGACATTTTATCAGGGAGAAGAAAATGTTTACCACAAAACAGTTATCTTAGAAGAAAATTAAATATGATAAAAATTCAATTTGCCTTTATTAAACTTATCAGAAACTCAGTGATAATTGCTTGTAGGGGCAGTGGATGTATGAAAAAAAGTAAGAATTTTGGTATAGACAATATATTGCAAAGGCAGTGGGTTGGGGTATTCCTTTGTGAAATGCACTTCTAAGAAAGAACAAGATGTTAAAAAGAAGCATCGGCCCTTCTAATATTGACAATGAAATGCTGCAAGCACTATAAACAAAGTTTAAATATTGATGAATGAACTAAATTATCTATAGACCAGTTTTGGTTTATTGAAACTGGTACATTTTTCATAGAGAAAATAAATGGCCTTGGAGGATGCACTTCTTCAACTTTTTTGGGATGTTCCAAGCAGTGTCTTCTGGCTACTTTTCAATTATTTATTTTAGCTGCTCTCCATGACAAAAAAGAATTTGTTTCAAGATGTGAATCATATGCTACAATGGAAATTGCATGTTTTATTTTATTAACAATTAACTCACTTTGATTAGAGGAATTTTAGTCATTTTATCTAGTTCAAGGCAGTAAGCATAAATCTTGCTTATTTAAAAACTCAAGATTCTAAGTTCATTTCCAACATAAACGTTTTATATGTAGTTTCAATCTTTGCATACAATTAAGGTTATGGATAAACTGTTACTGAAATCCAGCATGATATATTTAAAGGTGATAGGATTTTATGGCTGCTAGTTAAGAGATTATATATCAAGTTAGATCACTAGGTCCTAACTCCCAAAATATGTTGTCAATGCAACCTGGGTAGAAAAGACTTAGCCAAAAATTCAGCCACACTGTGGTGGTTTATAAAGGCATTCTTGGGTGTCAAACAAATCCCAGTTCTAACACTGACAAACTCTGGAATCTCAGATAATTGACTTTGTTTTTGAAAGTCTCAATTATCACATTTGTAAAATGGACATTACAGTAGTATTAACATGTTAAGGTTGTTGTGAGGGCTAAAAATATAAACCCAAAAAACTGAGTAGCAAATTTACTCCCTGGCAATTTATTACTTTCCAATAAATTGCAGTTAATAGTAATTCATTTGATCCAGGTCCCCATTAACAGTAATTTATGTAACAAATATTATGATTTGTTCAGTTTTTATGATACATTGCACTGGTGACTTGGAACCAAATTAGAAGTAGGTCTCTTTTGAATCCTGTCCATATTTTCTACTCAGTAATTTCCAAAACAGTCTGATTACAGAATGTCCCATCCCATAGATAGAGCAGCCCACAGCAAGGCGAGTATTTAGTATAAAACATAAGATATTTATGTTTTCAGTCCAGTATGTCAACATTTTTATTGTCTTGCCATCTGGATATCAGCTATTTTATTTTTTATTAGACTCCTCTAATATTAATCACATAAGAAATTTCTATTTTATACTTCCTTGTTTCTTTACATCAGTGTACCTGAAAATTTATATGGCAAATTTCTTGCCAGAGAGAACAATGATTTGATGGAGGGATACATCAAATTAATAAGGAAGTGAATCTCTCGTCTCTTAAACTGGCCAACATAAAATAAAGACTAATAATCTTGTCAATGCTACAAACAAAAAGAGGCATTATATGTTACAAAAGTAAAAGAAAAAGAACATGAAGGGAAGATTGAATCTGGAAACCTTGTAGAAGCACAATTTTAGAGTTATGGACAAGAAAACAATTAACTAGATCACTAATGGGTATACTTAAGACAATATTTAAGGATTTGATCAAAGATTTCTGAAATACACTTTTTATATAGTATCTCGAACCATTTGCTTTTAATTTTCCAGAATTTCACTTCAAAACTTAGTAGGGCAATTATGTTCCCTCTGAACATACTTTAAAACAGATACGTAATTAGTGAAATACACAATTTTATTCATAATTTACCATCATTTTGAGCAAAATCAGGGATACATATAACACACTTTAGAATAACTCCTTTTGTCCAATAATATATACACACATATACATATACCTATACCTATGGATGTCAAATTTTATATCCGGGCACACATTTTATCTCCATACTGGACTTCCAGAAGTCTCAGCACTGCTCTGAGGGCATTTATCATTAGAGACTCTGATAGTGGCAGTTTCATCACTCAAGAGACAAAGCTTTCAGTAGTGCAAGATGGAGAGACTCCTACAAGAAGTGGCCCTTGAATAACCAGATCTTCTGAAAGAAACTAGAGTAGATAAAATAATACTAGCAAAGAGAGACAAAGCATAAATTTCTGTTTTGGTACCAGCAGCATCTGGGAAAAGGAAAAGCTTCACTAAGAATTCATAACCTGCTCAGTTATAATGCGTCTTTCTCATTTCTTCGTTATTTCTAGTGTCAACCCTTATTGCTTTGAAAATACTAAGATATATCTACAGGTATTTCTTTAAATATAATAGTTCCTTTTGAAAATTAATAGAATATGTAGACAGAAATGCAGACACAGTTAAACAAGATCATTAATACTACTGATTCTCATCACAGAGCAAGGGAAAAACAACAGTGATGTATTTGAAGGATATAGATATAGATATATAGATACAGAAATAAGGAAGACTAAAACATTATCAAACAAAATTTAGTAACTTTTTAAAGACATTTATAGGGTACACTCAATGATATCAGAATATACTGCCTGATCAAATACATCATAGAATCCAAAAATAGTTCCACACCTATATGGACAACTGATTTTTATCAAAAACACAAGGCAATTTAATGGAGAAAGTATAGACGTTTCAAAAAAAGGAGGTGGAATATTGGGTATCTTTAAATTAGAAACCAAATTAACTCAAGTGAATCCGTACAAATGTGCACCTAAATCTAAAACCTCAACAAAACTATAAAACTTTTTGATCAAACATAGGATAAAATCTTTGTGACCCTAAATTGGCACAAAAGAGGAAAAGAACCCTTCAATAAAGAAAACATCAATATGGTTAAAAACAAACTTCTAATTTGATGCAATGAAGGCCAGAAAGCAGTGGAATAACTAAAAGGGGAAAAAAATAACCAAGAATTCTACATCCAGGGACATTATCCTTCTGCAAAACAGGATAATAATTCTTACTTCTGATTTTTATTCCCCACCCCCTCTGAGGTTGTCAGGTTTTTTTGTTGTTGTTGTTGTTTAGTAACGTATCTAGACTAAAATATTGTTTAGTAATGTATTAATGAAATCTAACTTTTTCACGATGTGTGTTATCTAATGTCTCTGCTCAGTTTGTTATTGTTGGTTGCTGTTATTTCTTTTTTTTTAATTTTTTTTCAACGTTTTTTATTTATTTTTGGGACAGAGAGAGACAGAGCATGAACGGGGGAGGGGTAGAGAGAGAGGGAGACACAGAATCAGAAACAGGCTCCAGGCTCCGAGCCATCAGCCCAGAGCCCGATGCGGGGCTCGAACCCACGGACCACGAGATCGTGACCTGGCTGAAGTCAGACGCTTAACCGACTGTGCCACCCAGGCGCCCCTGTTGCTGTTATTTCAAACCTGGCCTTCAAGGAGCAACCTGTGTGTCTGTATTTCAGGTCTAGGACTAAATCGAGGTAAGTAAGGCAGCTAGGGAGAGAAATTTGAAAAGGTACTAGCTCTCAGGGTTGTGCAGTACAGGATTGTTTGATGGGTCTGCGTGTAATTTGGGTAGCACACAAGAAAGTTAGGCACCTTTCAATGTGTCCCCATTTTCTCTTTGCTAAAACCTTTCATGTGCCCTTTTCATCTGTGTGCAGCCTCTTCCTGCTGGCCAGTAATGTGTAGATACATTTAACTATAGCCCCTGTCAGATGCAGATGTGCACAGTCTCTGTTCATATCCAGGCATACTGTCAAGGACTATCAAGACTGTCTGAGTATCCAGCCCTCCAGATATTCCTATTAAATCCCTAGTTAGTCTGTGGCTCTGCTGCTTACCTACCCGGGACTGCGACTGCAATCTCAGTCTAGACTGTCTTCAGGCCTTTGCTGTCCTCTGCTGAGTGGGTTTTTTTTTTGTTTGTTTGTTTGTTTGTTTTATTTTTGATTTCTTTTTGTTTTTGTTTTTTTCTGTTTTGTTTTTTGCCTTCCACTCCAAATTAACGGATCCCGCTCCAGTACCAATGCTGCCAGTTTTCTCAGATTTCCCCTTTCCGGTTAGGCTCACCACATTTGGGAGGGTGGGGAGATGGGAGTTCTATCCAAGAACACTAAAGACAACCCACTGTTCTTAAAATTTAATAGTTCTCATGGGGAAAAAAAATTCAGTTCCATTAGCTGTATGCCTTTGACTGAATCCCAGAACACCGAAATGGTTGTTTTGGCAGTTTTGCCCAACTATAGATTTACTTTTGGAGGGGTGGGGGAGAAGATTTGCCATTCTCCTAACACTGACATGCTTGAACTAGACTATCTTTATGTGATTTTTGGGAATGTATTTTCTTCCTATGAATTTGACTCAATGCCGCCTAATGTGCCCTTCTGACATGATTTTTGTAGGAATCAAATGATACATTTATAGTTATAATAGCTAGCATTTAATGGCCTTTAATATCAATAACTAGCCTAAGCATTTTAAATAGGTTATTTTATTTAATCTTCAAAAATCCCGATTGCTTATGTGTAATAATTATTAATTTTAAGATTAGAAAATGGAAATAATTGAGAGATTAAGTTGTCTGAGGACACCAAAATAATGAGGAGATAACAATCTAGACCCAGAGCCTAAAATTTTAATTCCCACATTGTGTTACCTACATTGTTAAGTACATTGTCTAGATCTTCCATACTCTATTCCATCCTCCAGATAGGTATTTACAAGAGTATTCAGTCACTAATTTATCAAATGACTCTTTGTTATCTTTTATCAGGTCTGTGTCTCCCAGCAGATAACCTGTACACACAAATAGAACCAGAATTGACAAAGCAGAGGGCAGCAAGCCAGAGAGATTTTGATTAGGAAACTCGAGAGCCATGGCATAGAAATCATAGCACAAAGGGCACATGGCCTATCTAGTTGTCATTTTGATAAAGTGATTTTCCCCCCTTTGGGGATGGTCAGATTTTATCCAGTCATCTCCAGTCAGCTCTTTGGAACTTTTTTCTGACAAGCAGAGCCTTTGGTGTGCTGAGAAGCAAAGCGTATTTTTCTTTCCATGCTGTTGGATCTTTGGGATTAAGAACCTATCACACAGTGTTTCATTCTCTTTTTGTTATTTTGTGTGTATGGAAAGGATATCCAAGGAAAGGATGCAAGTAACAGCTATAATATAAAGTCTGGATGATGACATGAAAACATTTCTCATTAAAAGTGGACAAAGCACATCAAACAATCTTCCTACTTCATCAGCTTATGTCATGGTTCATTCCCATTTGGTGGCCATATGAAACCCATATTTCATCTCACATGCACAAATATACTCTGGATCCTTAGCAATAACAAGTGCATACCCTGTATCAGTCTCTCTCATTAGGTCAACATTAAGTAAGCACTATGTTCAACATAAAGAACAATGCTTTATTTCAAATGCCACAGATCCTGTTTTTAAGCAACTGTCAGCTGGTGGGAGAAATGCACCAGTATTAAAATTGGATGTGACTGAGTTGCAAAGCACTTTTTTTTTTTCCTGAAGTACTTGGGCGTGATAATAGTGATGCTCAAGAGGGTGCTTCACTAAAGTCAGGCAGGCTGGGTTCAAATTCAGACCTACCTCTTATTAGCTTTGCAATGTTGCACTAATCTTATCATTTCCCTGAACTTTAGTTTTTATACTATCTATAATAGCATTTTTCTAACCTACCTCATAAAATGAAAAAAAGCAAAATGATGTCATATGCATAAAATCTGATAGTAAATGCAGAATCACCACAGAATTACTGGTTCACCTTACTGTGTTAGTGAAAGCTACTATTGATGGGCAAAGTTTATAAATATTTTTACAATGGGCCTTAATAATTCTGCTTGCTATCAATGTACTCTGCATTTAACACCATTCTTCGATGGTTTTATTCTCACACTGAGACACCCTTAATGGTTTCAAGTATAATTTTTAGAAATAGCCAACTAAAAGCAAGTTTGAATCCTTTCATACAGAAGTGTGGATTTTTTTTTTACTGGTGATCTATAATTAAAACATTTTATACTGGAAGATATTGTGTGGGCATCAGATATATGAGGGCACAAAGAGAAAACTCCATTAATGGGAAAAGTAAGTCAGCTGACTATGAATGGTTGCATGTTGCAAGAGAAAGAGGGTGAGTTTTAGACTTAGACAAGAGCAAATCCAAATCATGATTCTGCTCATTTATTCCTGTTGAAACACAGGCAAAACACTTAACCTAATTGAACCTGTTTCCTTATTAAGTGAAGAGGACAGAAATGCCCAGCATCTACTGAATATTCGCTACGTGCAAAACACTATATAAAACATTTTCAGAAAAACACAAGCAGCTAGTTCAATTAATATGCCCATCTCACAGGAGAAGAAACTAAAGCTTTCAAAGTTTGGGGGACCACCCAAAGTCACAGAGATGGTAGGTGGGAGAACAAGGTCTATACTGAATTATTTGGTTCTAAAGCCTATACATTTAATAACTACATTAAAAAGCCTTCTTACCTTTTTGAGTATATATACACATGTGTTATTGTTGTATATAATTGCAAAACAGCATATATTTATCATAAACAGGCATACTCTATATTATTGTACTTTGAAGTTGTTTTTTTTTTAACACATTGAAAGTTTGTGGCAATCCTGCAATAATCAAGTCTGTTGCCACCATTTTTCCAAAAGCATTTGCTCACTTCATTCTGTGTCACATTTTGATAATTCTTGCAATATTACCAACTTTTTCACTGTATTTGTTATGGTAAACTTTAACTAGTGATTATGCCTTGGCAAAAGCTCAGATGATAGCCCTTTTTAGCAGTAAAGCATTTTTTTAATGAAGATATGTATATTGGTTTTTTAGACATAATACATTTGTACACCTAATAGACTATAGTATAGTGTAAACTAAAAGTTTCATCTGACTCATTTTAGTGCGATGTTCATTTTATTGAAGTGGTCAGAACCTACAGGATTTCTGAGGTATGCCTATATGTATATCTTATATACATATTCATATATATTTAATAATTCTCATCGGCATCAATAACTGGGTATTTTGCCGTTTAACTCTCCAAAAAGTTATCAAAGATTTAACAAATTTGTTACTTATTATTTCAGGTATTGAACTAAGACTTTTTTACTTAACTCAATCTCTATGAAAAACATTTAAAGCAAATATAATTATCTTTTAAATAAATTTAAAAAAAGAGAGTCCAGGCAATTGAATGACTTTCTCTGGATTACATAGGTAGTAAATAGGAAAGCTGGGATTTAAAGATGGTCCTCCAGCTCCAATGTATACATCTTCCTCACTATGCCACACTGGAGATTAAACTACACTCCAAATTTAAATTTATTTTTGACATATGTTTTGTTAAAAACATATTTGTTTTTTGCTTCCAGATTTTTTAGAAATAGCTTTTTCCATTATTCTTTGAACATGTACCAGGCATATGATTAAAACATGCCAGGGCAGGTGGAAAACTACCTTAGTTCTCAGCAAGCCTTTTTCTATAAATCCATGAACATTTTTTTTTTCAACGTTTATTTATTTTTGGGACAGAGAGAGACAGAGCATGAACGGGGGAGGGGCAGAGAGAGAGGGAGACACAGAATCGGAAACAGGCTCCAGGCTCTGAGCCATCAGCCCAGAGCCTGACGCGGGGCTCGAACTCACGGACCGCGAGATCGTGACCTGGCTGAAGTCGGACGCTTAACCAACTGCGCCACCCAGGCGCCCCAGCCATGAACATTTTTAATTAGGGATATGGCAACACTTGATAGATGTTCCAGTTTTCAAGTGTCTATTACTGAAGACATCCTGTAATCATAATTTTCTCACCTTATTATTTCATAAAAGGACATGTGTGTAATACAAATGAAGCTGCCAAAGTATGATTGCTAATGCAACATCAAAGTAAATTGACGTAGTCCTGGGAAAAGGGAGAAAATCCAGAAAACTGTGTGTCACAATCTATTCTGAACTACTCTGCTCATCTGGAAATCATTACTGTTTTCATTTGTGAAGGCAAATTGACCCAGACAAGAAATCAGAAGCTCAAGCAAACATTTGCATTTCATCCTAGAATAACCCTGGTTTTTTCTGCACTGGTAAATATGCCCTAAAAAACAATGAATTTTTGAAGTGGTTAAGAAATCAGACCAACCAGGGTTCATATATGATACCCGTTCCTATTTGACTGAAAAAGCATGGGTGAGCTGCTTAATCTTCTGAGTCTCATTCATAAGAAGGAAAGCTGAAATAGTAAGAATCACAAGAGACACAGTATGTGAAGCTTAGCATGGTGCCTGTTAGGTATTACTGTTCCTACTGATATCTGTCTGGGAAAAAATTCCCCCAATTTCTCCCAGCCTGCTAAAAATCAACGAGGTATTCGTTGCTGTTACAGCAAACCAATCTTCCTGGTAATGGTGGGGAACCTTGCTGATGCAAGAATCTTTAAAACTTTTTTTAGCATTTCTATTTTCATGCCTATACTTTAAAAGTTCTTTATTTTCATCTTGATATATGCCAGATATCTATAGTGTATCTGGGAATGGAGGTTGTAAAGAGAAGGGAAATGATTAAGAACTGTCCCCACTTTCCTGACATAATGTACAGCATGAAATGGTCATGAATACAACTCCAACAAAAGTGCACTGTGCTTAAACTCTAAGTAATACAAAAGTAACAGAAGAGTTATGACATTCAGAGAGGAAAAATTTAGGTCAGCTTAGAAGGATCAGGTAACATTCAGAGCACAAAGTGATCTTTGACAGGTTGGATAGGAATTATCAGAAGGACATTAAAATTGAGGGAATCAGAACGTAAGTAAGGCTCTGAGAAAATGACAGACTATAGACAACAAATGAGGACTAGATTATAATTGCTGAAGAATACAGTGCAATACATAGACCTCAGGTCTGTTTAAGTATTCCTTCATTGCTTCTCACTATTACACACTTCAAGGGTTAGCACACAAAACTAGGTTAGCACGGATGATCAGAAGTTCATACTCTGCATGGGAGGTAAAATTCAACTCTCCATTTACTGAATTTTGATCACCAAGCAGTCTGTTTTAAAGATTCTGAAGAACTGGTGGTGAGGGGAGGGCACCTGGTTGGTTCCATTGGTTAAGAGTTTGACTTTGGCTCAGATCATGATCTCACAGTTCATCAATTCCAGCCCCACATCAGGCTCTCTGCTCTCTGCTGACAGCTCAGAGCCTGAAGTCTGCTTCAGATTCCATGTGTCCCTTGCTCTCTGCCTGCCTCCCTCCCTCTCTCTGTCAAAAATCAACATTAAAAAAATAGTAAAAATAATAAAGATTCTGAAGAACTGGAATCCAGACACAGAAATGCCTCCTAGAAACTTATTCCTTGGTTTTGAGTTATGTAGCTTTCTAGCCATTTACCCATTTCATCAAGGTTTTAGAATTTGTTGGTCTATATTCATTCAAAACATTCTGTTATCTTTTTTAATTCAGTGAAGTTGGTAATAATGTCCCCACTTTTGTTACTGATTTTAGAAATTTGAGTCTTCTTTTTCTTGCTCGATTTAACTACAAGTTTTTCAGTTTTGTCCATCTTTTCAACCAACTTACTTCATTGAATTTTGTCTATTATTTTTCCCTTCTATTTCATTAATTTTCACCATTTCATTCCTTTCACTTCTTCAGGGTTTTTAACTTCTTTTTCCAAGGTCTTCAGGCTGAGAATTCAGTTTCTGATTTGAGAGATTTCTTCTGTCTTTAACTATTTATGGTTATCGGTTTGCCTCTAAGCCCTGCATTGGCTGCAACCCACATGTTTTAATATGTTGTATCTTTATTTTCATTAGCCTCCAGGGATTTTCTAATTTCCCTTATGATTTTCTCTTTGACCCACTGATTATCTATGAATGTGTTTAATTTCCACATTTGTGAGTTTTTCAGTTTTTTTTCAGATACTGATTTCTAATATCAGTCCATAGTGGCCCAAAAAATATAGAATTTCAATACATTTTATACTTAAGAGTTATCACTAGCCTACCACAGGGTCTGTCCTATGTAATGTTCCATGGGCATTTAAGAATATGTATTCACTTGGGATGCCTGGGTGGCCCAATCAGTTAAGCATCTGACTCTTGATTTTAGCTCAGGTCATGATCTCATGGTTTGTGAGTTCTAACCCCATGCTGAGCTCCAGGCTGGCAGTGTGGAGCCTGCTTGGGATTCTCTCTCTGCCTCTAAAATTAAAAAAAAAAAAATTAAATAAAAAATGTGTATTCTCTTGTTTGATGGAGTGTTAAATATGTCTGTTAGGTCTATCTAGTTTGTGTCCAATGTTGTTCAAGACCTCCATTTCTTCTAGGTATGCTATCCATTACTCAAAGTGGAATTCTTAAATCTGACTATTGCCATCTATTGATCTCCTCTATTCTGTTCTATTTTCTTTTGCTTCATGTATTTTGAGACTCCATGGTCTATTGCTTAAATGGTTATAATTTTTATAACCTGATAGTTTGACCCAATTTTCACTATAAAATATTGTTTTTTATCTCTAATAACCTTTCTTCTTTAATTTTAAAGTCAATTTTGCCTGATGTTACTATAGGCACTCCCACTGTAGTTTCCATGGTGTCTTTCCATTCAATCTATTTCTATTTCTTAAAAGTGTTTTTGTAGACAGCACATAATTACATCAGTTTATTGTTCTAATCCAGTTCAATATGCTCTGTTGATTAGCCTATTCACAAGTAATGTTTCTTATATAGTTGAATTTTTTATTATTTTACTTTTTTTAGTGTTTAATGGCTTTTTTGTTCCTCTTTCTCCTGTATTTATTTTGCATTAAGTGTTTTCAAGTCTAACATTTTAATTCATGTAATGATTTTTTTTCAGTATGTTTTTTGGTTACTATCTAGGGTTTCCTCTAGGGTTTGTCATATACAACTAATCTTATAAGCCTTATCATATAGACTTATTATCAATATCACTCAGCAGAAAAGTGCAGATGCTTATGTGTGTGTATTTATGTGTATAAAACTATAGATAGATAGATAGATAGATAGATAGATAGATAGATAGATAGATGTATAGGCATCTATAGGTATCTATCTATATGATAGAGAAATCTATAGATATGTATAAACCAAGGCTTAACCTACATTGATACACCATAGTCACTAAAAGTCTGTAGTTTACCTTAAGACTCACTGTTAGTGTGGTACATTTTAGGAGTTTAGACAAAAGTATGATGACATACATCCCTTATTAAATATCACATTGCATAATTAGGAGGAGCTATTACCTTTGAAAGTACTTATGGGCTTTAATCTCCCTATAGTTGTTTCAAATAAAGTGAGTTCATATTGTGAGAGCTTTGTTGTACCCCTTTCCTTAAGGGCTACCTCTTCGCTTGAGCAAATTTTCTGTCTATATTCCTGTCTATATTTTTGGTTGATTTTTTTCTAATTTAGTATATAATTTTTATGTATGCGGAGCCAGAGGCTGAGTATCACATGTCAGACTTTTTTTGTACCTCAGAGTTAATTCTCATAGGCATTCCATGCCTTCATATGCATATATTAATTATTCCTGACAAGAGATAACGTTGAACCAGTAATTGTCATCTGCCATAGGTTAATAAAACTAGTTGATATGGGAGTTAGAGCTAAAGCTCAGCAAGTTTGACTCCTGGTCAAGCCATTATTCCTTCAACCAAGGAATGTTTTTATGCCAGCATTGGCAAGGATCTATCAACTATTTATCTAAGGACTATAAATAATCTACATATTAAATATCCAGTCAAGTCATCAAAGACAAACCCCACACTCCCCCACAGGTAGTTAAAGTCTGTTTCCGAAACACTGCACCGTCACCTCCATTATACTCTGGTCCCCCAGGCTTCCTTGTGAGCAGGCTCTCCACCCATGTCTGCAACTGATAATGATGTAGGAAAAATTCATGGGTCCTTTAAAGCCTGGTTGTGCCTGATTGGGTCCATATGTTCAATGGAACAACATAGACAAAGTCCTATTATGAGAGCTCCTCATCTTCTAATTTCCTAACATTTGAAATCCTTTCCCTCATCCAGAATGTATCTTTACTGCAGTGTTCTGGTTAGGAAAGGAAAATTAAGAGTCCCTTTGGTTAAAAGAGAGAGAGAGAGAGAAATATACAAAGTCCCTGTTATTTTGTGTTAAAACCTGTTAAGATAGGGAAATCAAGCAAGTATAAGCTTATTTTCACCACCACCATTCAAATCTTCTGAGGATACCTGTATCTGTTTCTCTTGCCATTTTTAAAAACAGTCAGGATGGCTTCCCAGGGGAGTTCTACCAGACGTTTAAAGCAGAGATAATACCTATCCTTCTCAAGCTATTCCAAGAAATATAAAGGGAAGGAAAACTTCCAGACTCATTCTATGAAGCCAGTATTACTTTGATTCCTAAACCAGACAGAGACCCAGTAAAAAAAGAGAACTAGAGGCCAATATCCCTGGTGAATATGGATGCGAAAATTCTCAATAAGATACTAGCAAATCGAATTCAACGGCATATAAAAAGAATTATTCACCATGATCAAGTGGGATTCATTCCTGGGATGCAGGGCTGGTTCAACATTCGCAAATCAATCAACGTGATACATCACATTAACAACAAAAAAGAGAAAAACCATATGATCCTGTCAATCGATGCAGAAAAGGCCTTTGACAAAATCCAGCACCCTTTCTTAATAAATACCCTTGAGAAAGTCGGGATAGAAGGAACATACTTAAAGATCATAAAAGCCATTTATGAAAAGCCCACAGCTAACATCATCCTCAATGGGGAAAAACTGAGAGCTTTTTCCCTGAGATCAGGAACACGACAGGGATGCCCACTCTCACCGCTGTTGTTTAACATAGTGCTGGAAGTTCTAGCATCAGCAATCAGACAACAAAAGGAAATCAAAGGCATCAAAATTGGCAAAGATGAAGTCAAGCTTTCGCTTTTTGCAGATGACATGCTATTATACATGGAAAATCCGACAGACTCCACCAAAAGTCTTCTAGAACTGATACATGAATTCAGCAAAGTTGCAGGATACAAAATCAATGTACAGAAATCAGTTGCATTCTTATACACTAACAATGAAGCAACAGAAAGACAAATAAAGAAACTGATCCCATTCACAATTGCACCAAGAAGCATAAAATACCTAGGAATAAATCTAACCAAAGATGTAAAGGATCTGTATGCTGAAAACTATAGAAAGCTTATGAAGGTAATTGAAGAAGATTTAAAGAAATGGAAAGACATTCCCTGCTCATGGATTGGAAGAATAAATATTGTCAAAATGTCAATACTACCCAAAGCTATCTACACATTCAATGCAATCCCAATCAAAATTGCACCAGCATTCTTCTCGAAACTAGAACAAGCAATCCTAAAATTCCTATGGAACCACAAAAGGCCCCGAATAGCCAAAGTAATGTTGAAGAAGAAGACCAAAGCAGGAGGCATCACAATCCCAGACTTTAGCCTCTACTACAAAGCTGTCATCATCAAGACAGCATGGTATTGGCACAAAAACAGACACATAGACCAATGGAATAGAATAGAAACCCTAGAACTAGACCCACAAACGTATGGCCAACTCATCTTTGACAAAGCGGGAAAGAACATCCAATGGAAAAAAGACAGTCTCTTTAACAAATGGTGCCGGGAGAACTGGACAGCAACATGCAGAAGGTTGCAACTAGACCACTTTCTCACACCATTCACAAAAATAAACTCAACATGGATCAAGGACCTGAATGTGAGACAGGAAACCATCAAAACCCTAGAGGAGAAAGCAGGAAAAGACCTCTCTGACCTCAGCCGTAGCAATCTCTTACTCGACACATCCCCAAAGGCAAGGGAATTAAAAGCAAAAGTGAATTACTGGGACCTTATGAAGATAAAAAGCTTCTGCACAGCAAAGGAAACAACCAACAAAACTAAAAGGCAACCAACGGAATGGGAAAAGATATTTGCAAATGACATATCGGACAAAGGGCTAGTATCCAAAATCTATAAAGAGCTCACCAAACTCCACACCTGAAAAGCAAATAACTCAGTGAAGAAATGGGCAGAAAACATGAATAGACACTTCTCTAAAGAAGACATCCGGATGGCCAACAGGCACATGAAAAGATGTTCAGCGTCGCTCCTTATCAGGGAAATACAAATCAAAACCACACTCAGATATCACCTCACGCCAGTCAGAGTGGCCAAAATGAACAAATCAGGAGACTATAGATGCTGGAGAGGATGTGGAGAAACGGGAACCCTCTTGCACTGTTGGTGGGAATGCAAATTGGTGCAGCCGCTCTGGAAAGCAGTGTGGAGGTTCCTCAGAAAATTAAAAATAGACCTACCCTATGACCCAGCAATAGCACTGCTAGGAATTTATCCAAGGGACACAGGAGTACTGATGCATAGGGGCACTTGTACCCCAATGTTCATAGCAGCACTCTCAACAATAGCCAAATTATGGAAAGAGCCTAAATGTCCATCAACATTTAGGATGATGAATGGATAAAGAAATTGTGGTTTATATACACTATGGAATACTACGTGGCAATGAGAAAAAATGAAATATGGCCTTTTGTAGCAACGTGGATGGAACTGGAGAGGGTGATGCTAAGTGAAATAAGCCATACAGAGAAAGACAGATACCATATGGTTTCACTCTTATGTGGATCCTGAGAAACTGAACAGGAACCCATGGGGGAGGGGAAGGAAAAAAAAAGAGGTTAGAGTGGGAGAGAGCCAAAGCATAAGAGACTGTTGAGAACTGAGAACGAACTAAGTGTTGATGGGGGTTGGAGGGAGGAGAGGGTGGGTAATGGGTATTGAGGAGGGCACCTTTTGGGAGGAGCACTGGGTGTTGTATGGAAACCAATTTGACAATAAATTTCATAAATAAATTAAAAAAAAAGAAAAAAAAATTAAATAATAACAGTCAGGTCTCTTCAGAATTGGCTACACAGAAAGATTCCCTTCATTGTTCAAACCTAAGATTCCAAACCTTCATAATGACTCATGTACATATATAAGGTCTTCTCTTCAGGTTATTAAATATACTATAAGTATTAACTTATTTTAGATATTCTGCTTAATATATTTGAAGTCCATTTGATAGTGTATATCAAACAAGCCTTCACTGTTTTGTCATTGATGAAAACATTACTTCAAACTGGAATAGGGTTTGACAGATTGGATCAATTCTGAAATACCTATTGTCCCATAATGGACTAGTAACTATATATAGTCAAGCCTTATATAATAAGAGGCATGTCTTTTCAAAAACTGTCTGCCAGAGAAATTATCCTGTGTCACAGAGGGATGGTGGCAATATTCAACACAGAGGCAGAATAGATCTTTTGACGGGCAACTGTAAACAGACCGTTGAAATGTTCAAGACTCCATAGAAATTCTGAGGCAAACATTTTCATGGGGAAAAAAGTACATTTAGTTCTTGAAATTGTTTTAGTCTGAAAAGCTTTCAATTAGTACACAGATGTCTGTAAAAGAAGAAATGTCACCCTCATAGCTAGTATATTAGCAAGGATTCTCTAAGAATAAGGTACTTCATGATGCAGTCACAAAATAAGCAACTAGAATCAGCTGCCCGCAAAGCAAATACAAAGCCCTCCCTTGGCAAAGGCATAAAGCATAGAGACACTGCATAGGATAAATGAGGGAGATGAAAGCATGAAGATTGCAAACATCCAATGGATAGATGGCAAAATGGTTATGACGAAATTAGAGCTTTCTGGAGAAAGCAATAAAGGTTGAAGGGGAAATGATGAGTTTGATATTAGAATTCTATGAAAATAGAGTAAATACCCTCATACCTATACATATGTATGCAGTGCTCATTTTAAGTATATTCATTAATTCATGAATAATTCTTATCAGTTATATTTCACCTGTTCGTGTGTCTCACATGTATTTTTATGTGTGAATAGGTGTGTATGTATGTGTGTGTGTAAATCTATTTTACTGGGACAGCAAAGTGTTTCTCTACAGACTTTGGATTGGATGAAGGTGAAATAAAATCTTAGATCTCTTTCTCAACGCAGATAATTTAAACTGACTGATCTGCAGACATCTCATCTAGTATTAGATACCAAATGGAATTACTTGTGAATAGTGTATATCAAGAATATAGTACAATGCAGGACACACAAGTATTCAATACACATTAGCTATATAAATATATGAATAGGTTATAAACATTTTTAGTTACTTAAAAAGAAAGAAAACATACTTCACTGATAGAATGGTTTATCTATAAAAAAGGCAGGAGCACCTGGGTGGCTCAGTCAGTTAAGCAACCAACTCGATTTCGGCTCAGGTCATGATCTCACCATTAGTGAGTTTGAGCCATGCTGTCAGCACAAAGCCTGCCTGGTATTCTCTCTCTCCCTCTCTCTGCCCCTCCCCTGCTCTCTTTCTCTAGCTCTCAAAATAAATAAATAAAACTTAAGGCACATAGTCTTTATTACTTGAGTTTGTATAATGTATTTTAGAACAATTGATTACAAATATTTTACCAAGGAGATGGAAAAATGATTCCACTAGATGATTTTTCTAACCCTTGGGTGTGGGGTTAGGAAAACTTAAGTCCTTTTTCTACTTGGTACCACATTCCTTAGATGTCCACCTGTAGCCAGAGTACCCGGCACCATTGGTGACATGATTGCCCATTTCCACAGTGAGCCTGAGAGAAAAGGTCAGTTTAATTCAAAAGGTTATAACTTGTGACTTTATTCTCTCAACACATTAAGCTATATTTTAGTGAATCCTGAAAGTGTGTGAAATGGTATCCTTTCATGCGCATAAACAATGATTATTTGGACAGCTGACTAAATCTCTATTTTGTGTATCTAGACCAGTGTAGTTGTAGATGGATTGAATAACCAGGTAATTCTGGTAAAGTTCTATTTGAAGCATTGGCTAGGTGGTACTGTCCATTTATAATCAAGAGGGCTCAAATGATACTGATAGTCATTCTCAAAAATTCATGTGTGGTAGGTTTAGATCTCATGATTATATTGAAGGTTAGAGACACACCTAACCTGTAGACTAAGTATTTGAAGTTGGTTTTATTTTGGTATTGAATTTCTTCAGCTTTCTCGAGGGCTACCGTGGGCCCACTGGCTAAATTCTTTTGCTCTCTTTTAGCAAAAGGGGACAGAATAACAAACATTATTTAGTCCCTTTATATGGTAGAAAATCTATCAGTTTATTCATTTACTTATGGTTCCTACCTCAATAGGATCTTAAAATGATTGAAGGCAAGTCTGTATATATGTATTTTTTTCATCA
The DNA here is from genome assembly GCF_014898765.1 of Herpailurus yagouaroundi. Lineage (NCBI taxonomy): Eukaryota > Metazoa > Chordata > Mammalia > Carnivora > Felidae > Herpailurus > Herpailurus yagouaroundi. The sequence continues at coordinate 53,507,295 of NW_024412377.1, forward strand.
ATTATCCCAATGCAACAGATTACTGAACCATCAATTACGCTTATATACAAGACCTCATTCATTCGGAACTACCTGTAAATCATGAGCGAGACAACATAAATAACTCTAAAATTATACGTTTTTTCCTTTTTTCTCTAACAAGTCTCATGCCACGGAAATATAAAACAAACATGGCAAACTAGAAATAAATTTTTAACTCAATTAGGATTAAAGTTACTAAAATTCTCTTAAAAGTGAACATTAGTATAAACTGAAACTCAACCTCGAGTTTTAGGTGGTGATTCATCTTAAGTTTTCCCCCCATCCTCTCCACTGTCTATTATTATAGCTTAATCAGGGATTTCTCAGTATCATAGAACTAGATGCAAATTTGTCTTCAATAATTTTAAGTAATTCCATTACTCCATTTTACATTAACTACCATTTTTGCAGTTGAGCGTGTTTTAAGCTCTGGTAGTAACATTTGATGTAGTACCACTAGACAAATAAAGAGGTTTCCATCTTCAGAAGTCCTTCTCCCTTCTTATATCTTGCTACCATTTGATAGAACTCAATTGTGTAGAGAAGTGGAAAATAAGGAAAATGAAACATTCTTGAAATTCTATTTAAAACAGAGATCTTAGATGTATTATTTGACTTTTTCAAATGCAAGTATCTAAAGTTACCAGATACGTTATCAAAATAAACTAGCCTACTGGGAGTAGTGAACTGGAGGGTGTTTGCACATTTAAAGAGGCATGAAGTGTCAGGCTCAAACTCACTGTTGCCAGGCAGACTGGAGCCCTATGTTGAAGTAGCTATAGATTGCTCAGGAGAAGCCAGATATCTGGAATTTGTTATGTGTGAATTCTTCTAATTCACACAGTACTGGCTTAGACTTTTAAAATACTATTTCCCTTTCTTCCTTCCTCCCAAACCTCTGGCACCCTTAATTCCAGGCATATCTGGCTCAGAGGTTACCAGTTTGCAACCTCTACATAGCATCATTGTCCTTGCTACCAAATTTTATTATGTGCTTATCAATATAGCAGCAATTTAATCTAATAAAGGCTTATTTTGAAAATAATGCATAATATAGAACTCTGTGATGGATTAATTTTTACTCTTAGAACAACTTTAACATTTTACATAGAGGTGGCTCTATTTAGTGAAAAGAACTATGGTCTTAGAGTCAGAGTTCCAGTTTTGTTTTTTTTTTATGTTTATTTATTTTGAGAGACAGCAAATGGGGGAAGGGAAGAGAGAAAAAGAGAAAAAGAGAGAAAAAGAGAAAAAGAGAGAAAAAGAGAGAAAAAGAGAGAAAAAGAGAGAAAAAGAGAGAAAAAGAGAGAAAAAGAGAGAAAAAGAGAGAGAGAGAGAAAGAGAGAATCAGAAGCAGGCTCCATGTTGTCACCACAGAGCCCAATACAGGCTTGAACCCACCAACCATGAGATCATGACCTGAGCTGAAATCAAGAGTCAGAAGCTTAACTGACTGAGCCACCCAGGCGACCCTGAGTTCCAGGCTTAATACTCCATTCTCCCACCTCTTAGCTACAGGACCTTAAGTTTGATAGTCTTTATTAAGTCTCAGATTCCTCGCCTGCAACATAAAGATTTTGCAACTACTTAAGTTGCAGGATAATTTTGGGGAACAGAATTGTTATAGACATAAAATACTTCCACCACATTTCTCTTATAGTAGAGATTCAATGGTTCATCTATTCCAATATACATTATATAAGCATTAAAATCCTTTTAAATGAAAGCTTTAAAATATCTTGTTTTATTTTTCTGACAAAAACCCCTCCAAACCTAATATATATGTATTCTAAGTCAACAGTGAAAGGTAATAGGTCTTAGTATTCCACACACCCACTCACCATCCATTTATCCATGCATCTATCCATCCATGCAGCCATGTAATATTAATTTAAAAATATGTATGAAGTGTGAGCTGTATGTCAAGTACTCTGCTAGATAAATCTCACTTAAGGTCACAAATTCCTGTTATTATTTGTTGTAGGAACCTTCAAATAACTTGGTAATTGGAATAAAAAAATGGCAGAATTGACAAAGGAGTGGGTAGGGAGAGCAAAGTTACATCTAAGGGAATGACATCTTAACCAAAATTGGGCAATGAAGGATTTTAAGGTAAAAAGAAGAGTCGGAGTAAGAGTGTTTTTGACATATAAAGACTCCAGAAGAGATGAAGTCTCCAGAGTTTCATTCATTAGAGGAATTGAAGGAAGGATGAGAGAGTAGTAGTTTAGGACAGATAGAAGTTATCTCAGACTTTGCCACTAAACCTGAAGCTGCCTCACAAATCTCAATCAACAATCCAATCTCAGAATTACATTGGTATACAAGATGGAACCTACTTGTATTTTTCTTTTCTAAGCTTTTCTTCTTTTCTAATTTATTTTCTAAAAGTTTATTATGATTGACAAATTATATTAGTCCAGAATATAAGGACACCTGGATAATAGAGACAGTAATAATACATTTTTAGCAAATGTGTAATTCAATGAAATGAAGTAAGTGAAATTGGGACAGAAGAGAACAAAACAAAAACATCAACAAAACTGAGAAACACTAGTTGTATAATGCCCAAGGATGAGGGGTTTCTAGATTAGTCTTACTGATGGTGTTATCTATTTACTGTAATAAACAAAGATACTCATGCTCTGTTTCATGTCATACATAAATCATCCTCTTTCCTGTGTCTTAATTCCATTTAGTAACCTCTTAGGAAATTAAATGATCACCTTTAGTACCAGTAAGGTCATGATGAACTCAAATCATAGGGAGCAATAGTTGAGTTTGATCTAATCAGCACATACATACTGAACATAACGCTAGCATTTTTTCATTTGTAAATTCTGCACCTATAATGTAAAAGACAAACTATTCACAGTTGGGAATGCTTAATATAAATAAGATACAATCCCTATCCTAAAGAGTCAATAGGTGAGATCAACAGGAATATTTGCAACGCAGTTTGAGATTTGGCAATACAAAGACATGGACTAAAAACCATAGGCAAAAGGAGGGAAGGATATAACTCTTGAAAAGTTACAAAGACGTAGAAAAATAGTGACAGATGTGGGGTCCTAAAAAAGCCTATGAATCTACAAAGTGGTTATGTGAATACATTACAGAAAACTTCAGCTTTTAACTGAGAAATGGGGGACAGAACAAGGCTTCATATGTTAAGTAATGAGTATATTTTAAATCAATTACTATGTATTATTAGAGTTCAGGAAAGACCATCAGAGGTATGAGATATTACTACTGAAAAATGCCGCTAAGAAGAAAATTTTATCCGTGTCCTAAAAGGTATTCTATAATACATAACGCATAAAGAGGCCACCCAAAGTTATAGACCTTGTACAAAATGGAAAGATGATTCAATTACAGAACAGAGACCATTTGAGCCCACATCTCCTCTGTTTCCTCCCGTTATTACAGATGAGCTATCCATATTCTACTGAAAAGCTAACCATTTCATTTGTGCATTATATCCAATGCTCTTTTGCCTATTCAAGGAGATCCAGCAATTTCCTTACATCCTTCTGACTAGTTCTTTCTCCTAGATTTTTTTTCCTTCAGTTGATACATACATTGTAATTTCTACCATCTTCAAAAACAAACCCTATCTTGACCTCCTTTCCCCCTATAAGTAACACCAGTATTCCATTTCATGTACATCAAAATGCTTTCAAAGTTTTATATGCTCCCTTTTCCCATTATCTCCATTTATTCTCTACTGATCCCCTATCAGTCTGCTGTGTCCAATCCTTCATTAGAAGTACTGTCAAAGTGACTAATAATCTTTATATTCTCAAATTATATAAGCCTCAGACTTCATTGTTGTTAAACTGCACATTTAACATTTTATCCATCCTCCTTGAACACTTCCTTCACAGTGGTTTTCTGGACACTACATACTTCTAGATTTCACTTTTCATCTTCTTTGCCCATCTCACTTCATATCCCCAACCACTAAACAAAACTCTGCCCAAAGTGCCTTTGTAGGCTTTATAAGCTCATTACCTTGGTGATTTCATCTAGTCTCATTATTTTAAATGCTATCTGTAAGCTATTGCCTTAAAATTTAGTTTTCTAACCTAACCTCATATGAACTTCATTTTAAAGTACTCAGCTGTTTACCTGACATCTACACTTAGATATCCATGAGACATTTAGAATTATACCCCAAACTAAATTCTTCATCTACCCCACTCGACCCTCCCACCAAAATCTGTTCTTCCCACAATACTGCCCAAGTCAGTGATTGAGAATGCTATCTTCCCAATTGTTAAGGCCAAAGCCTTTGGAATCATTCCTCTCAGTCAACCAAGAAATTGTACTAGCTCTCCTTTCCTGTATTTTCAGAAAACTCATCACCCCCACTACCACTGTGGTTTAAGTCAACAGTATCTTTTGCCTGTATCACTCCAATAGCCATAGGTTTTCCTATTTTCAACTACCTTACAGTTTCATAACAGTAAAGCAATCCATTATTTAGACAGTAGCCTAATGATCATTTAAAATGTACCTTAAGATAGGGGCGCCTGGGTGGCGTCCGACTTCGGCTCAGGTCATGATCTCACAGCTCATGAGTTAGAGCCCCGCATTGGGCTCTGTGCTGACAGCTCAGGGCCTGGAGCCTGCTTCAGATTGTGTCTCCCTCTCTCTCTCTCTGCCCCTCCCCAACTCGTGGCATGTCTTTGTCTCTGAAAAGTAAGTATAAACATTAGAAAAATTTTTTCAAATGTACCTTAAGATATTATTCACAGACCTTGCAGAACTTCCTATTTCACTGAGTAAAAACCAAAATCCATCCAATGTCTTACAATACCCTAAGTGATGTAGCCTCTCATTACCTCTGGTTTTCTCTCTTCTTTCTCACTCTACTCTAGCAGCAAAGACAACCTTGCTGCGTCTTAAATATACCCAAGGGTTTTGTGGTCACTCTTTCCTCTATAACATTCTTTGCTAACATATGTAACCTGCATTGGATCAACTCTACTCCTCACCTAATTTAGACTTTAGATCAAGTATCACCTTTTCTCTGAGCATTGTTTTTTGGTCTATCCCTTTCTAAATTCCCTATCTTCCCCTTTTCCAAGTTAAATTCCTTTGTAACACTGATCATCATCTATGCACGTATCTACCATCTCTTAATTGTTAATGGCTTTCATGAAGGCAGGAATTTCTTTTTGTTCATCTACTGAATCTCTGGTACCTAGGAAACCCTCTGGCATCTGGTTGACAGTCAAAGAATATTTAAGACTCCATGAACAAATGTAATGGACCCATTTTAAAAGGGTTAAAAAACTATAAAGCATTAAAATCTTAGAGAAATTACTTACGTGTAAACTACCTATGTCAAAATAGAGAATGGGGATTTGAAGCGGATACAGAGCTTGTGGACTATGCAAAACAGAACCAGGTCACTGCTCAGTAGGGCAAGGACAGGCTCATATCATTTATTTTGCCTTCTTTTCCTTTCACTACTGTCTCTCAACACCAGTAAGCCAGATGGGTTTACGTGGTACCTGGATATGGTGCTGAAAATAATTAATCAGGGGCGCCTGGGTGGCGCAGTCGGTTAAGCGTCCGACTTCAGCCAGTTCACGATCTCACGGTCCATGAGTTCGAGCCCCGGGTCAGGCTCTGGGCTGATGGCTTGGAGCCTGGAGCCTGTTTCCGATTCTGTGTCTCCCTCTCTCTCTGCCCCTCCCCCGTTCATGCTCTGTCTCTCTGTCCCAAAAATAAATAAAAAACGTTGAAAAAAAAAAAAGAATGAATCATATGAGAAATCCATGTCTTTTTGTTCTGTCATTCCTCAACAAATCCTGCTTTTTAAGAGAGTGAGGGCTTCTGACTCCATCTATAGGAAGCAACTATATTTATTAACTAGGGTAGAGTAACATTTGATTTTATTATTTCTGCATAGTAAATATTTCTATTCAGAGACAATAATGCTGGCTTTCTATTATTGACATAAAATTTTCCCTTAAAATACATTTATGTCATAAACCAGGAAACGGATTAAAGGAGTAATATTGTGTAATTGACAAGATTTTGGTATGAAAAAATGGCAAAATTAATGAAGGCAATACCAGAATAAGTACATATCTTAAAACCTCAACTGGATAAGCAAATGACTAAGTTTGACAAAATGATGTTTTATCTATCCCAGATGGGAACATTGACACAGTATTCTTGTTTGGGCCTCGTCATAAAATCTAAGAAAACAGGACAGATTGACATAAAATAAAGTCTCTTTCACCTCTCCCATCAATCCCTTGAGGCACAGCAAGTAGTCTATTAGAATTAGTTAATATGTCTCTAATTAATGAGGCTTGATACTTGAACATCTGCATTTTGCTCTTCATTTATTCTCCTTCTCCAGGAAAAATCTTCTCAACAGTCAAATTACATATAATAGGGCCAATTAGTAGAGAAAGAGCCTGAACATCTTCAGAGAAGTCATGAAAAGGCATGGCTAGCTGAAGCTTAAACCTGCTTTTCTTACTTTGTTTTTATTTCTCTTTTTCTAGCACAAGTCAAAGTACAGTGCCCATAAATTAAAGATGAAAACAAAGTCAGGAGCCAAGGTAGTAATGACAAAGACAGTCATGCTAGGTTTTGCAGGCCATATACTGAACACCAGCCCTGTTCTTACTTGAGGTGGTTAGGGAGCTTAAGCCAAATTTCCAAAATTGGAAACATTTCTGTAAGTCTTCTATGCCCAACTCTCCTTAGAGATGGATAATTCCTATCACCTCCCATTTTTAAATATGGTCACACTTACTCTAATCCTTTTCTAATGCCATTTCTCCCTTCTGAAATTGCCAGCTCCATTTCTTTCTACTGATTTGTGCTTCAAAGCCCAAGACCCAGCTCCTCACAAAGACTTCTTAGGTTATTCTAGCCTCCATCAGTCTCGTATTGATGTCATTTTAGTATCCTTTTCAATCATACAATTAAAATTTGGTTATTAACAGGCTTTTTTTTACGTTTGTGTTACACAAAATTTGCAATTTATTACATAGTCTTATCTTCAACCATCATTACATATAACTGACAAATGCTTTTTAATGGCAATATGTTGTATTATGCCATTTTTGATCCTCACAGAACTTAACGTGTATATATAGAACTTATGTATAAATTCCTTAATTTTTAAGCCACGTGCATAAGGCTTAAAATGTGAATAAATCCTATGCCCTAATTATGTAAGAGAATGCCTGTATGTGTTTTGAAATTCCTGTTCTTGCAGATGAAACACTTACATTTAATAAATATCCAGCTGTGACAGCCAAAATTAACACATCTTTCTGTAACATTAAGTACAATGCTCTGCAAGACTGGACTGGAGCAGAATGCAGCACTTGCCAATTTTAGAACCACTAGGAAAATAGGACACTTTTTAGCTTCAATTCATTGTAGTATCACCATACAACAATACAGGCTCAGTCTTCCTAAATGCATGCATATATTATAATTAAAGTTTCCATTTATTGACAGGTTCACTGGATTCCACATATTCATGTTTACATGTCTTATGCCGTTTAGGACCCTGACAACTTTGTAAGTATGACTACTACCCTGATTTTACAAATGAGCAAACTGAGGTAGGTGTATAGAGTACTACTTGATTTACTATAGGTGTTCCTAATTTCATCCTTATTCGAAGATGAATTTCAGATCCATATTACTACCATTTCTTACCAATGTATCTTGGGTACATTTTCTACTGAGTACAGACCAGCCCCTTCTCATATACTCTGGTCATACTAATCCCTCAATCCAGTGTAACATCTTGTTTGCCATTTTTCCATCTGTCCATAATTAACCCAACAGGCATTCACTAAATTGCTTCTACATATAAATCATAGACCCAGTAACCAGGAAATCCATCGAAATTCATAAGAGAATAACTATCATCATGGAATCTATAATATCTATTTAGATTTATGAAAGAGCATTAGTTTCCCATTGCTTCTGTAACAAATTATTACAAATGTAGTACCTGGAAACAGCCATTTGTTCTATTACAATTCTGCAGGTTATAAGTCCAGTATGGAGTTCATTTGGCTAACATCAAGGTGTAGGCAGGATTGCATTTCTCTCTGGAGGCTCTAGAGGAGAATTTATTTCCTTGCCTATTCCAGCTTCTAGAGGCTGCCCACATTCCTAGGTTCATGATTCCCTTCCTCTATCATTAAAGCTAATAACTTGGTATATCTCTGTGCCTTTCTTCTATAATCCCACCTCCCTATCATACTTTTCTTCTTTTCTCTTAGGTGTCTTTGTGATTATATTCAGGTCCCTGGATAAACCAAGATAATATCCTTTTTTTAAGGTCAACCAATGAACAATTTTAATTCCATCTGCAAACTCCTTTCTGTTTTTCCATGTAACCTAATATATACATATTCCAAAAATTCTACTACATATTTGGTGTTTTGGGGTAGGGGGCATTTTTATGTCCACCAAAGAAAGGGAAAAAGTGAAGAACATCAAAGACAGAAGGATTCACGGCCAGGAAAGCACAGAGTGGGAAAAACATCATGTCCAACAAACACTTAGAAACCCTCTCATGTTTCACAAGGACATTTTGCACATGTTGCAGATAATTTACAAGATTGCAAGAACTTAAAAGCATTTTTTCTAAGTAGCCTCAACTCATTTTTGAAAGTTATAAAATATTAATAGGTAACTATACAGAGAGGGGCAGGGGAGATACAGATAATCAAGGAGAGGTCTCAAATGCTATTGAAGTCTAAAATCTCAGTTCTGATCTTTGATGGTCATTTAGCACATTAGGTCAATGCTTCGCTGGTGGGTTATCTTCAATTGGTACTCCAGGAATTGTAAGGTGGAGGCCACTACCTAGTGAGATGTCCACTTCAGCCCTCTTGATACCAAGGCAGGAAATAAATTGATTTAGGCCCTGCTAAGAGCCTTTGGCTGGATTCAAGAAATAGAATGTTAGATCCTAAGATGAAGGATATCAAGATATATCTGCAATAGTCCATGCTTTTGCTTTTCTCACTTTCTAGTGAAAGTTTATATATTAGCTTTCAAATACATCTTTAACAACTCATCTCCCACTATTTTCCATGGAGAGAAATAACTCTTGGGCCTTATTTATTTTTCCTTCTTTAAAAGAAAATCACCTCAATTATCAAACTTGAAGACCTAAGCAAGCTTTATCTCAAAGAAAACTTTACAAACTCTATTTTTACCCATATTGCTTCTTACTATTTAGCATTTGATTGTACACTAACATCTGTTATTTTGTGATTGTTTTGCAAACTTTGGACATCTTCCCAATTAATTCAATTACATACTCTTCAAAGCCCACTTTTTAAAAAAAAAGTCTTCATGTTTTAACCATAGTGTCAGTAGATAATAAATCCAAGTGAATACAACTGAGGGGTCCAGATCAAAAATATTTCCCAGATCAATTTATATTTCAAATGAAATCACCTTACAAATGTGTTTGAACTTTAATTGTAGTGACTATTTCAGGATTTTATCATATACATTATGGTCATGTATATTCATTTCATATAATTATAATAAATAAGGAAAAGAATACTACCATTTATTACATAATTACTATGTGCCAGAAACAATTCTAAGTATTTTATGAGCATTAATCAAAGCCCTAGATTACCAATCATTGCAAAAATTATATGACAGAATTTAAACGAAGTCCTTAGCACAGAATCTTACCAATGATCAGAGAAGTGTAGCAGAATATACCACTACTAATTATGACTGTGGACATCAGGACATGCTACCCAAAATACACCCCTTTGGTATATTGATTATTTTGAGAGTTAAGTACTTGAAAAAACGGCTAATGCTAGAAGAGATTTTCTTTGAACTCCCTTTATCTGCCTGAAGACAGATCCTCCAAATCCTTTGGAAGCTTACATCCCTGCTCCCTTTCTCTATTAAGACAGTATTGAATTCTTCATTCTAAGCCACCTTGGCAATCTATTCATTTTTCCCCTGGCATCTCCCATATATACAGATGTATACAGGTTAATCAACTTTTGTTTTTCTCTTGTTAGTAGGTCTTTTATTACAGGGGTCTCAGCTAAGAACTCAGAAGATTAGAGAGAAAATTGTTTTACTTCCATTATAATCAGCCTCAACAACTGTTAAGTATTTTTAATTCTTTCTCTCTTTCACCAAAAAACTTGACTCCAAAAATTTCAGTGCCCTTTTGTGTATTTATTAATAATTCCTCAATAACTAAGATGATATCAACAGCATTTTAAGTTATTCTCACGTAGTACTGCTCATTTTCTTGCACTTGCACTTTTCCTACTATGCACAAACATTTGTTACCTTTCCCAATGGGAGTACGCAGCTTAATATTGTTCCTATGGAATCAAAATTATTCCCTAGCTACAATTTTTAAGTTGAAAGGCCTTGAGTGACTCAATTACAATGACCAGACTTTGCTTTGAAATCAAAGCATCGGGGCGCCTGGGTGGCGCAGTCGGTTAAGCGTCCGACTTCAGCCAGGTCACGATCTCGGGGTCCGTGAGTTCGAGCCCCGCGTCGGGCTCTGGGCTGATGGCTCAGAGCCTGGAGCCTGTTTCTGATTCTGTGTCTCCCTCTCTCTCTGCCCCTCCTCCGCTCATGCTCTGTCTCTCTCTGTCCCAAAAATAAATAAACGTTGAAAAAAATTAAAAAAAAAAAAAAAAGAAATCAAAGCATCCACCAAAGCAACTTGAGCAAGCTGAAAGCATTAATGAAATGGCTTTCCTGTGGAGAGCAATACAGAAAAAGCCATTTTCCTTGTGTTTTAAAAAACAAATACAAGTTTCAGGAGTCCAGAACACTAGAAAAGGACATTACTCTTTTGTTTGGAAGATAGAACAATCTGGTACTGGAAGTACATTGGCATACCTCAGGTGAGTGCATGTCGCAAAGACATACTTTAAATTTCTAGAAGGGCAAGGGATTCATGAAAAACCCGAGGCAAGTAACAAGGGAGTTCAAGTATCCTTGTGAAAATTCTGCATACAATCCCAAACCTTGAAAGACAATAGGTATAACTTTACTTTTTGGAATTAAGTACAGTAATTGCCATTATAAGTCATCAATCATCAAACCAAGCTTGTAGAACAGAGCTTGGGGTGCTCTTCAAAGTGCTCCTATGTTTTTCAGGATTTAGCATTGTCCTACAGCTAAAATTGCCATAGAAGTCCCACCTGTGATTTCAAAGTAAACATAAAATATTAATGGTGATTCAGAGCAATATTGCCTTTGGACGGCTATCTATCATCTGCTCATTTTATTGCACAGGGAATTGAGATACTCCAATACTCCCATGGAACACAGTTGAGGAGGAAGGGCACAGGCTCCACTCCTTTGGTTCAATCCACAGTTCTCATGAAAGGATTACTATCAAACACTTTTGCAACCTTGATTATCTGGTTCCATTTTGTTTTTCACACATCTTCCTCTTCTAATACTTCAATCTGAGGACAAAATCTCAGAAGCTTACTCTGATATATTTTATACAAGGAAAAGTATTAATTTCAAGTTCCAGAAAAATCACCTTGGAAATAAAATGCTCAATTTTATGTATTAAAATATAATGATATTCGTTCTTAGGTGACCAAGGGAGAAATAGTTTCTACTATTAACCTTTTAGATTGAATTTATATCCATGTTACTTAGCTCTTTCACACTAGTCACTAAATTCTTAAGTGTGCCAAAAATGAAAAAAATGTTGGGAAACCATTCTTTAAATCAACAAGAACTTAGACATCTAACCAGTCCAACTTGAGTGAAAAAAAATCTTACCTTTCTGTCATATACTAATTTAGTGTTTTATCCAACTTGCTATATATAACATACTAATAATAAAAATAGCATCATTGAAAATTTACGATGGCATTGTATGGATAAGCCATTATCCATTATTTAATTTAATCCTCATAGCAAATTCTATGTGTTAGGTACTATTATTTTATAAATGAGAAAAAACAAAATGTGGTTTAGGGTTCTTGCCTCTGTTCACACAAGTGAATGGTGGTCAGGATTTAAACCTAGGCAGTAAGGAGCGCCTAGGTGGCTCAACTGGTTAAGCATCTGACTCTTAATTTTGTCTCAGATCATGATCATGGTGCTCCATACTGTCAATGGGGAGCCAGCTTGGGATTGTCTCTCTGCCCCTCCCTCGCTCAAACGTGTGATCTATCTCACTCTCACATGCTCTCTTTCAAAATAAGTAAAATAAATTTTAAAAAAATAAAAATAAAAAATAACCTAGGCAGTGAGACAACCAAATAACCATATGCTAAAGCCTCTTATTCATTTTCTTAAATGTTTATTTATTTTTGAGAGACAGAGAGAGAGAGACACAAAGTGTGAGTGGGGAGGGGCAGAAAGAGAGGGAGACACATAGTCTGAAGCAGGCTCCAGGCTCCGAGCCATCAGCACAGAACCTGACGCAGAGCTCGAACCCAGGAACCATGAGATCATGACTTGAGCTGAAGTCGGCCACTTAACCAAGCCACCCGGGAGTCCCTAAGCCTTTTATTCATTTTAAAGGGAAGAGTCTACTCTATTTCTCTTCTCAAAGGAGAGAAAGCAATTAAAAGTGAGAACTGAATATTTTAATCAAGACTATGTACCCTACATCCTTGAGACATTCTATCATTTTATTCTGATGCCTTTGTAATTGTCTTTTTACAGCACAAAAATAATGCAGTGCTTTTAAAATAGTGGTGGTCCCTTAATACTTTATAATATTAATTCATTTAATCTGTATAGTAACCCAATGAGGTAGAATTTTTTATCATCTTCAGTGCTAAGAACTTAAGTCATTTAACCAAGATTATGTAGGTAAACAAGACATTCTCATACATAGTTCCCCATTGCCATTGTAAAACTCATTATCAGTTCAATGAAGGTATGCCTTAACCAGGAAAAGCTGGGATGTACCCGTTAGTAGCAGGACATTTCTATTTTCTATCTTCTGGGACTCCAATTATTTAGCACAAGTCCTACTGGACTAATTCTAACTTCTTACATAATTGCTAACATATTCCTAGTTTCTTCTCCAACAGTAGCCCTTACAGGTGCCTCAACAAAAGAAAGCCAGTTTAGCAGTATATAAAAGGGTAATGGCAGAACATGTTACTCCCCCAAGAGGCTTAACGCCAGCTTCTCCCAATAGAAAAAAGATTGACAAAGGATTTCAACAAATTTCAAAATGCAAAGTCATATTCCCCCCAATTCACTCCCTGTATGAACTACAGGGCTTAGTAGGTCAGAAATAGTTATGCTTTTGATATTCTGAAACTAGTTGCCTAATAGAACTTAATAGCAAATTACTTTAAACTTTGCATTTCTTTGTCTATTTTTCAAACTGTTATATCTGAATTATATTTTTATAATAAAAATTGGTTATCGCTGGAAATTATATTTATAGTTTCAAAAATTACAATAAGGAAAAAAAGCAAAACAATAGAGGTCATGTAAGTAACACAAGTGCCACAGAGATGTGGAACATAGAGTGGATAGGAATTCCTAGTGAAGAAGAACTACAAGGCTAATTTAATTGGTTTGAGTTTATAGCCATAGGTAAAGAAAGCTTTGGCTACTGACCACATCGAGGAGATAAATTTCTACAAAGTACTTCTAAGAGTCTTTTCTTTCTTTGTGTTTTTTCCTTTTTTTTTTTTATGTTGACAACAGAGATGAATGAGTAGCCAGTGCTGCAACAGTCATCTTGTCAGTTTATCTCCAGAAGATTAAGTATAGCTCCAGAAAATCACTTTATAACAATCAAAAAATCTACACATTTCCTAAAATGTTTGGTCAGCACATTTTCTTGAGGAATTCAGAAAAAAACAAAATAAAGTCCTTTACTGCAGATTGTTATACTTTGGCTTATTTAAAACAAGCCTATAACCTGACATATATACCATTCTAATCAACTTTGTGCCTGCATAATTTCCTCAAAGAAACTAATACCTCCTTAATAATAACTGGACAAAGACCATAAGCTCATGAGCAAGCACTTTTTTGAGAGAGAGAGAGAGAGAGAGAGAGAGAGAGAGAGAGAGACATGAGCAGGAGAGATGGGAAGAGGAAGAGAGAGATTCTTAAGCAGGCTCCATACTCCCCAAAGGGCTCAACCCCACAACCCTGGGATCATGACCTGAGCCGAAATCAAGAGTCAGGTGTCCAACTGACTGAGCCACTCAGGCGCCCCACCATGAGCAAACACTCTTAAATGGACTAAATGTCGATCATACACTATGCCTTTTAAATGAATTGACCCCTTCTATTCAACAGCTCCCTGAAAAAGTATGGACACCAAATGTTACTCACCAACTCACCACTCCTCTCTCTGGAAGGGCAAGAGCTCAGGGCTTCAGCATCTGCTACCCACAACTCTTTGAACCCTAGCCCTTCTAACCTATGAGACTTTATACTTGTCCACAGGTTCCCTGAATTTGCCATCATAAGCAACATTTGGAGGAGGTCATTAAGAGGATATGACCTCTGGTTGACCCACGTGCTGGACCCAGGCAATCTGAGGCTCCTCATCCCATTCCCTGTATACATTCTTCCCAACAATCCCACAGCTGGAACTGTTTTCAAGGACACAGCCTTGAAAGAGTAAGATGTTGTTAAGACCATTTGGAATGAATATGTGACTCATTAAGACCTCTATACACAAGTTTAAGATTCTGGCTGGCAGATGTGAATATCTACTTGACTTTCAGCATCCAAGACAAGCCTTTTATGTAATTTCCTTTGCTTATTAAACCTACCACCCACCAATCGGGAGGGATCTGCCTCTTCTTCATCCTCTCTCTGGCATCCGTGTTTGGGGACCAGTTTCCAAACCAACAACACTCACTGGGTGCTCCATCCTCAGGACTCAACCTAACCTGGCCATTTAACTCAAATTTCATATTAATCAGAAGAACGGATGGGTTCAGTAGCTGAATCTCAGGAGAGCAGTCAGGTATGGTTGTCAGCAATGTCTTACGGGTTTCTGCAAAAAGGAAACTTTTCAGAAGAAAAAGAAGAAGTTATTTGTTTACTTCTGTGAGGCAGTGAAAAGAAAACAGGAAAATGACTCGTCCTGTATAAAGATCACAGGAGCTCTCGGTTGCAGCAATTTTCACCTTGCACAGCAGATTGTTATACTAATGATGCCTCTTACTCTAGTCCCACCTCTCTATCAAGCAAGCTACTATGCCTGAAATTGCTTCCCATCTGTGATGGCCATTCTCCTGCAAAAATTCTATCATATTTGGAGTTTAGAAAATGCCACTTAAAATATGTAATCTTATGCAAGCACAATCTGTGCACCGTGCATCAAGCGTGTGCTTTCACACTAAAGCCCTATCTTGCTCTCTTTTCTTCAGCCTTTGATTTCCAAGTCAGTGACTTTCTTTCTCTGATTCCAAGAGAGAAACCAAAATTCAAAAATTAGGTGTAAATAGCACATTCATTATTGTTGTGCATTAGCATGCAACAGTCTTAGGGATTTCTCCCTTTCAGAATTATCAGATACCACAGGTCAGCTAACATGAGCTACGTTCTGCAGGAACTACCCAAATTTACTCCAGTACAGACACCTTCATCCTAGATAGTTTCCTACTTAAACTGTTCCACCAGAATCATGTTCCCGTATGTGTAGTCTCATACGTCACTATCCCCAAGAGGAATAAAAATAATGTTGTATTTAGCAACCAGCTAAGAGCATACTGTGGCATGTTTCCAATGGAGTATCTTTCTGGAAATCCATCCTTGTGGATTGTAAATAATGGCATCAAGAAATCACCACTAAAAAAAAAAAGAAAAGAAAAAGAAAAGAAAAGGTAACAATAATTGAGATTTCTTCCTAGAGTGACCAAGAGAATGGCTTGCCTATTTTTGTGAAATTTAAAACAAGTTGCAAGCTCCCAGTCTGGCTTCTGTCCTTACAAAAAGCCAACAACATTTTGTTGTCTCTCAGTACCCTATTCGGTGCATCTCAACCTGATTCTTTTTTGTCTTAGTTTATTAAAATAAATGTTGTATGTTCTTGGTGTGGCCAAAAATAAATGATAGCTCATATTGTGCGTAGGTTCTTGCTCATGACAGTCCAGACTGTGAACAGATTGCTAATATGTTAACAGCTCTATTATAAGACTCTGAAAGATGCAATTTTTTTATGCCATTTGTGAAGTCAAATTCTCTGTGTTAAAGAAACACTGCACAAGAACTTTGGGATAGATGCTGTTGAGCCCATTTACTTTCCACTTGCAGGCATCTATAGAAGGAGTAACCGATCTAGATGGCTGAGACTTTTTAGGTAACATTCTTCAAGGTGTGCTGCTTACCCAGGTATGCCCACTCTGGGAACCAGACTATTGACCTGAAAGAGTCAAATAGGATCTCTGCCTCCTGGTCCAGATCTACATAGAATAAAATTAAAGGTACTCTAAATGCAAAAGTTTCTGGAAATGATGGAGATTTAAAAACTTTAAGATAAAAAAGTATTAATTCATTCATTTTTATAAAGTTTAAGAGAAGCTGGACCCAAATAGTGAAATTAGATATTTTTTAATTCCTCCTTCCAAAGACACTGGTAGATGTAACTCAGAGTGTCTCTAGTTCTTGGGGGATACAGATTTTTAAAAATATATTACTGGGGTGCCTGGGTGGCTCCATTGGTTAAGCATCTAACTTTGACTTTGGCTTAGGTTATGATCTTTCAGTTAGATTGAGCCCTGCTTCAGGCTCTGTATGAGAGAGATTATCTCTCTCTCTCTCTCTTTCTCTCTCCCTCTCCTTCTCTCCTGCTCAATTTCTCTCTCTCAAAATAAATAAACATAAAAAATAAAACTATATATTATTATATGGATTAATATTCTTTTATAAACCCTATGCTGTTTGTCCCACAGAGTCTTGATATTGATAATGGAAAGGAGAGCCTGGCTTTAGCTAGGAACATGGATGATGCCCAGGAGAATGAATATATATCTGATACATAGAATGTGCTCTATAAATGCATCTAAATGAAGTTTCTTCGGATGATCAGTCCTGACTTTTCCAAATCATCTATTCTGTTGCTCAAAGAATACCTTATTGCTAGGAAAACATTATGTAGAAGATGGTTATGGTCCCTCCATTTTCACGGCATAGTGTCAGTGAGGTTCAACCACCAGTTTAGATTGACTCAAGTAACACAAATAATATTGAGCACTTACTTTCTGAGCACTATGGCAAATGCTTTTATGCACAAAATTCCTACAAGAAGAATATAAACATTATAATCTCACTATGTGTTCATCCCTCTTTGGTGAAAAATAATGATAAATGTGATTTATTTGTTCATGAAATTGCATTTGTAAGGGGTTGATTTAGCTTCAGGCACAAGAGTCAGATGCCCAAATAATACTGTATGGATTCTCTCTTTCTCTTCAGTTCTTTTGTTTTCCACTATGTCGGCTTTATTTAGAAGAAAATTTTGCCTTTCCAGTAGATTTTCCGGTAATTCCAACTAAGATATCAATCTTAGGGAGAATTGTTTATTCTGATTCATTTTAGTGAACTCAAATGACAGTATTTCAACAAGTGAAAGGAGATCTGCTTTCTTTAAAAACTTTTATCTAAAAAATACTTTTTTTCTGAAAATTCAAGTTTATGTATGATTATCAAGTACTTCAGAAATATGTTCCATTAAGACCATGCCTGTCTTTAAGGACATGTTACAAAAGGTATTAAACTCTTAGAAAAGATGAGCTATTAGTTAAATATATTATAATTTTTTGTTGTGGCTTTGAGGATTTTTTATTAAATATAAGTAATGGATATAAAACTGATTTTCTATAAGCATAAAATATGACAAATTCTGAAATATGACAAAGCAAAGAGGTAAGGTATACAAAGTAGAAGGTGATTCAAAGAACTCTTTGTTTTTGTATTCTTTTAAAAATCTCTACCATTTCTCACAGCACATGGGTGGCTAAGTCAGTTGAGCATTCAACTTCAGCTCAGGTCATGATCTTGTGGTTTGTGAGTCTGAACTCCACATTGGACCCTGTGCTGACAGCTCAGAGCCTGGAGCCTGCTTGGGATTCTGTGTCTCCCTATCTCTCTGCCCCTCCCTTGCTTGTGCTCTGTCTCTCTCTATCTCTCAAAAATAAATAAATATTTTAAAAAATAACAAAAAAATATTTGCTATTCCTTACCATTTTTTTTACCACACTTTTTTTAAGGTTTTCTGAGATTAGAGAACAGATCAGGATTCATAAAACTGGCTATGTATCTGCTTACATAGGACTATATCCTACAATCCGATCCTGTATGTCTTGTGCTCTAAGTCAGCTAACTAGCCTCTCACTAGGACTTCTAATAAAAAATTCTCATTATACCATAGCATGCTTGGCAGATCTCACACTGCTTTACATAAAACATCTTCAAAAGTGAGGAAGAAAATATCCATTGCTTCACAGAGGAGTCGTGTTGATTATGAAATTATCATTTTCAAGATGGGAAAACATAGAGAAGTTAAGTGACCATAGAAGGTCACACATTTCCTCTGTCTGAAGTAGGGTGATGGTTTTGTTTGCAAAATTTGGAGATTTGGAAACAGATAGCATTATCTAAGCAGTCACAGATCCACAATTACTGTACCCTCTGGCTGTAGCATACTATGAGAAATGCATATACCCTCATATATCAAGTCAGTTGTTTTGCTCCTGTGTGAGTAGTTAAATAATCTTCACAATGATGCATAAGTTGCTAGATTTTCTCAGTTTTCCTTTGTTTTACATAAAAGTTTACCTATTTACTTAAAGATGGTTCTCCTAAACCTCATTAAATATTAGTATTTTTACTGTATCAGATAACTGAAGCTCTACAATTTCCAGTTTTTTTTAGTAATTTCACATTTGAGAAAACATATGAGAAAAGATACAGATATTTAGCTGATTCAACAAAAATCTGGTTCCTTCCAAATTACTTTGTGTTTTCATGATATTTCCCTTGTCACAAATCAGAATGTAATCAACAGGAAGCCTACTATTAACAGATAAGTTAATGTAAAGAGTGAACTTTTATGATTAGAATCCCAACTGACACTAATTCCTTGATATAGACTTTCAAACGCATGTACTTCACAATCATATCAACCATTTTTCTTAATTTTCCCACTGATTTTGAACATCTACTCTCTAATACTTCATGGTATTCCAAAAATATTAAGAAGCCATTTCAACTTAGTACATGAAGGACAGCTCAATTCTTTAAAAAAAAAAATCTTGGGGCGTCGGCTGGCTCAGTTGGTTAGGAAACCAACTTCAGCTCAGGTCATGATCTCAGGGTTCGTGAGTTCGAGCCCTGCATCAGGCTCTGTGCTAAGAGCTCAGAGCCTGGAGCCTACTTCAGATTCTGTGTCTCCCCCTGCTCTCTACCCCTCCCCTGTGTCTCTGTCTCTCAATAATAAATAAACTTTAAAAATAATAATAATAAAAATAAATGTCTTGGGGCACCTGGGTGGTTCAGATGGTAAGCCTCTGATTCTTGGTTTCGGATCAGGTCATGGTTTCATGGATTTGTGAGTTTGAGCCCCGTGTAAGGCTCTGTGCTAGCAGTGTAGATTCTGCTTGGATTCTCTCTCGCTCCCTCTCTTTCTGCCCCTCCCCCACTTGCATTGTCTCCGTCTCTTTCAAAATAAATAAATAAACTCAATTTTTTAAAAATCTTTATAGATGGGTTGATCAAAAATTATTATCTGTGGATTCTCTATGCTTTTATTTATATAAAGGCAAAACTGAACTAAGATGTTGCAAGTTAAACCAGTTTTTATCTTTGATGAATAGGGTGAAAATAGTGATGTGGAAGCCTGAGAATAAATTTTGGTATGTTGGAAATACCCTTTTTGATCTATATGGTTGGTTACAAAACTATGTTCATGTTATGAACAATAATAAATAAGTTATTTACAATAATAAATAAGTTGTACAGTTATTAGTCATACACTTTTATGTATAAACATTAAATTTGTTTTGAGTGTATTGAAAACAATTTAAATAATATGAAAATTAGACTGTATGCAGCCTCGATTTTCTTATGGAAACTTGTGTTAATATTCTCTAGTATCTACAGTAATATCTTAACAGTATCTTTATTTAAAATTTTCTCTTGTTTCTGAGTAATTCAAAACACTTTCTTACCTGTGCACAGGAAGTTGAAAGCCTCATAAAGGGTGTATTCCAAGCATTTGAAGCAAGGGTAGAAAATATCACTTGCAGAAACTGAATAAAAATTCACAAAGTGTAGATGACTCCTCTATGGAAGCTATTCACAACAAAGTTAATTTGTAAATAAATTATTGATAAGATTTCAATAGTTCTTAAACATAGATCATCATTTTATCACTTTAAAATGTCTATAATGTAAGAAATGGCAATATTTAGCAAATTGTAATATTTCAGGTGGGGTGAGTTATTATAATCATTTTTATCACTAATAAAACAAAAGATGATAAGATCTTAAATAGAAATTTTCAGTCAATAAATGGGTATGTGATTTGATTCTAATAATTGTAATATGTATCATCTAGACAGAAATAAATTTCTTATAATGGAAAAGAAATCATTGAACACTTGTGGCTAATGACATTCTCTTTATGCTTCCACTAACTTCCTTTACTCACAAAAAAAAAAAGAAAGAAAGAAAGAAAGAAAGAACGAAAAAATAAAATTGTTTTGTTCCTTGATTCCTGAGTGGTCCTGCCTACACGGACTAATGTCCTTTGTTAATAATAACTTACAAATATCAATAGTCTGCCAAGTATTAAATTAACCAGCTGCCATTTTGGATCATTAATTAGTGTTGTGTGAGCTAGTATTGATCTTTTTAAAGTAGATTATGGATACAACTAGATAATATTTTAAGTACCTCCAAAGGTATCTGGGACATTGCAAGTGCTGTGTAAATGTTTGTTATACTAGAAGCTAGAGCTGACCATTACCTAACGGAAACTTATTATTGATTAATATCTCATTAGTGTGTTATAGGAGGGTGCTTTTTCTTGTCTTTGAAATATACTACATAAACTTGCCATGCAAAGCAAAAGACTAATGCTTGTTAATAATAATAATAACAACAATTATCACTCCTTCCATAATCTACAAATGTTTATCAAGTGGGTTTCCTGTGCTAGGTATAGGTGACTTGGTAGTAATTAAATTAGGGGCGCCTAGGTAGCTCAGCTAGTTAGGCGTCTGACTTCCCCTCAGGTCACGATCTCACAACTTGTGAGTTTGAGCCCCTTATCGAGCTCTGTGCTGACAGCTCGGAGCCTGGAGCCTGCTTAGGATTCCGTGTCTCGCTCTTTCTCTCTGCCCCTCTCCCACTCACACTCTGTCTCTCTCTTTCAAAAAGTAAATAAACATTAAAATAATTTTAAAAAATTAAGTTAAGGATAGGTGCCTGGGTGCCAGTCTGTTAAGCATCTGACTCTTGACTTCAACTCAGATCATGATCTCACAGTCATGAGATTGAGCTCCGCGTCAGGTTCTGCACTGAGCACAGAGCTTGCTTAAGATTCTCTCTCCCTCTGCACCTCCCCCCACTCGCATTCTCCCCCTCCTCTCTCTCTCCCTCTCTCTCTAAAATGAAATAAAAAAATAAATTATGTTAAACATAATTCTTGCCCAATGGAGTTTAGTTTAAAAATAGAAACATGTTTTTCAAACATAGGGATAGTATGTGCTGCAAAGTATTCTGTGAAACCACAAGAGTATCACCTTGCCTGGGGTTTAATCTGAGTACTCCAAGTCTTAAAAGATGAGTATAACATAAACAGATTGACTGTTGATGGGGAGGAAGAATTCTTCTCTACCCTCAAGGTCTTCCAGCTGCTCTAAGAATTAAATTTACATGAGACAGATTAACAGGAGAAAACACCTAAGTTTTACTGCACGTGTTCAGAGGCCCAATTATGAAATTGAGACCCCAAGAAATGACCAAGACAGGAGGCTTTTATACTTTTTCAACAAAGAGACAATAAATCTGTGAGGAATTAACAAGACAAAGAAAATTTAACTTTGCAAGCTTCAGTTAGTGAGAAATTCTGAACAGAATTTGGGCTGGGGTGGTAAATTAGTAAAAGGTAACAAGGGTTTTATATAGCCCTCTGATCTCTAAATCTCCCATCTCTGGTTATAAGGACCTCTATCTACCTCCTGGTACAGGGAGGGTGACTTTCATATGGGAGATCCATTTCTTGCTTTCAGGGGGACAGTGGAGAGTCTGCATGTCTTTCTTATATGGGCTGTCTCTTTAGTAATTTTTATTTAAAATAATCAATATGCCAAGGTAGCCCACCTTGGGGCAGCCTGTCCTTAGCCCCTACACAGTGGAAGAACAATCTTTTAAAGGCAAAGAGAGAGTATCAAATGCAGAGTTTAGAAGGCAGGAAATTTGAGATGTGGGATGAGAGGCCAATGTGGGGAGGAGAAGTCACAAGAGAAGAGTGAGAAAGTGTAGCAGAGAAATCGAGGAAACCGGGAAGAGGAGTTTATCAGGAAAGTTGCTAAATGTATGCAATATTTGGAAACACTTACACTCAAAATTTTTCACTGTTTATTTCCTATTCAAACGTAACTGAGCATCCTATACTTTTTATTTGATAAATCTGGCAACTCTGGTTATCAGGTATGTCAAGAGTAAAAAAGTGTTTCAAGAAAATCACAACAATTACAAATAGTATTTGTGGAGCATCGTGCCAAGAGCTTTGCGTAAATAATTTTATTTCCCTGACTGTGTCAGTTCCAGTTTCCACAGCTAGAGGTACTGATGGTCTAATTTGAATTTTCTGGAAAGACTTCATTTTAACAACCTCAATCCAGATGAAAAGTGACAAAGTAACTTCAAATCATTTAGCCTTTGAAGTATTGGAATGGTGTTGCTCTTTCACACAGACCTGACATCTGGAGTATTGAGGGTATGGTTCAGGCACCATCACCGCCCCTGAAAGTTTCAATACCTTTTCCTATCCCTTTCACAACCGAGCTATCTTGGCCTAGAGTCTTTGTGTCAACCTTGGTCTGCTGCAGACTATTGCAGAATTATTGTGCAAGAACCCTAATGTCTTTCCAGGACCAAGTCCCTGAAGTCCAGCTCCATTCAATTATGCAAATGCTAGCTCTCCTTCCCTGAGTAGCAAGTTCTTAGTCCCCAGATTCTCTTAACTGTCAGAACCCTGAATCACAGTTTGCTATTGCTACTACCATCTTAATCATAGTCATTATAATATTTAACATTTGCTGGGTTCTTATTAAGTGTCAGGGGCTGTGCTAAGAACCCTCTATGAATTATCTCATCACATTTCACAACAGCTCAACAATGTTAATTTCATCAACTACTTTTTATACACATGAAGAAACTGACACCCACTGTCGTCCATTTTCTAGGGTGAGAGAATTCAGGCTCCTAGAAGTTACTTGTCCAAGTTCAAAGTGAAGTTCCTTGACCAAGATCACTAAACTAGTGCATTCAGGACTGAATTTCCATTTGACTGTCAACAAGTCCAATCTCGTAAATATTCTATTCTCACTCTCCAGCTCCCCACATTCTCCCCACCAACAACTGACATGTTTCCTGATCATTTTCAAAGCCTGACTTTGGCCTAGTGACTTGACCATTTGTTCAAATGCTCCCATAAGAAACAAGAATTTGGATTTTCTTGACAGGGTGGTATTTGTGGCAATGTTCCCCTTTCATCATCCCACTTTGGCATGCCTTATACCTACAAAAAATTCACATAAAATTTGGGTTTAAGGTGTTCCTTAATGTATCTCAAACTACACGTAGAATTATGGGAAATGAGATGAATTATACATCTGGATTAGAAATTGCAAATATATAGAAATGTTGGTTTATTTCATTTAAATCCCAAATGTAATAAAGCAGATCTTATTATCTCTATAAATATTTTTATTAACTCCCAGTATAAGGTCTACCTCACTAAATCTCCCCATTTTGATTACATTAGTACCTCAGTTTCTGTTCCAGTTATTCAGATCAATAAAGTACAAAAAAATCGCTGATGAAACTATTTGAAATGGCAGATCAAATACCTTGGAAGACTCAGGGGAGATTAAGTAGGCTCTAGGCAATCATTTGAAGGAGCTAAATCTCCAATGGCTTTAGAAAGGTGCAAACATTGCTTAACATTCTGGAATATCAGTTGAAGGACATAATATTTGTAGAATAACCAAAAAAGATAATGCTAAAAATAAAATATCAATTGCAGGACAGCATAGGGGCTGAGAAAATTTTTTTCCAGCAAGGAATTAAAAAAAAATAAAAAACAGTTTATTATACATGATTTTGTGATAGAAATGACTCTTCAATATAGGCATATGCATTTACTCTGAAGGTAACATAGTTCAAAATAAAAAAAAATCTAAAAATGCTGATAAATGGGAATATTTTCCTATTATACCTTTTTAAAAAGTAAACCAAATATAATGAATAACTCTTAACTTAGTTACTTAAGACCAAATCTAACTGTGGTATGTGACTGAAATTCATCTACGAAGCCCCAGAAATGTTTGATGCTTTAGATTCAGGCCATGAAAAGTTTGTTTCCCCCATTAAAGTTTATATTTTTCAAGATGCTTTCATTGTAACAACAGAAAACTTAATTCAAGCTTTCTTTATGTAAAATACCTTATTACCTCATGTAAATGAAAGGCCAATAGTTTGGGATATGATTGTGACCACAAATTCACACAGTGTTTCCATGTGCTGATAGTTTTCTCCCCATCTATAAATTCTGTATTCTTCCCTATGGATTTATTCCGTTAGGCCTCTCAATGCCACTTTATAATCTTCCAACTCCAATTCCATTTGAAAGAGATACCCTCTTCCCAAGAGTCTGAACAAAGGTCCTGAAATTAAGTTCATTGTCCCTGATTGGGTAATAAATTAATTTCTAAACCAGCCACTTCATCAAAGGAAATTTAATTAGTAGCTTATCAGGCAGGCTGAGAGCCGGGGTATATCAGTTCTCACTCAGACTAGCTGGGATAACAGGAAGGTTGGATTCCATGGAAACTGGGACATGACAGTATTCCTAGCAAAGCAGGAATGGGTGCCTGAGAAGCCAAAGCCCCAATGCTCTTTTTTTCTTTCCCTTGTTTACTTCCTCTAAACAAAACAAAAACCTTTGTTTCTTTTCCCTTTGTATTTACACTTTCCCAAGCCCACAGAGCTAAGAGTAGTTCCTTGAATGGATTATAATGTTTGAATTCTCTGAGTCTTGCACCTGCCAGTTCTCTCTGCCTCTTCCTTATTCACCTGGACTGCTCTTGCTCACTCTTGTTGCACAACCAATTCCATTAATTCTCTGTTTAAGTGTCAGTTTCACAAAGAAGCCTTGGAGTAAAGATCCAGAGACTTTGATTTTCTTGTTGCCCTGTTAGCATATAAACCAAATGAAAGCCTTTGCCCCATTGCACACGACAAAGCATTTGCATCCCTGGAGACCAGAAGCCCAGTCCCCTGAATGTGCTATAACTGCAGCCTAACTAATACTGAATGAGAACAGAAAAGTACTGAAAACTGAGATGGACGGAGAAGAATACAATCTGACAAGAGTGAGTTATTATGGCTAGGGGTCAATAAATAGAAAAGTTTGCTGGAGAGTGAAAAAGTTAGAAAGGCAGTAACTCCACCTTGGGCCTTCGTGTATTTTATAGTGTTCTTTGGTTGCACTGAGCCAAGTATAAACTGACATTTGAAAATCCAAAAACAAAAACAAAAACAAAAAAACCCAATAGCAATAAAACCGTAAAATCATATGTGGCTACAAAGTTATAAAACAACAACAAAATTAAATTCAAACATTCTGATGACTATCTCTAAAGTACCTTCTCTTTTAAGAAATAAAAAGAGACAGAAAAAAAAAACAAAAAGAGGGGGTGAGAAAGCAATTTCAAGTTATTTTCCTAGTGTTTTCTAAACCATTACTGTTACTTGTGTTTCAAATTTTTAATTAGCATAATGTTCAGTGAAGGCAATGACTTAAATACTTCTTGTTTGTTTTTTTGTGTTTTTTGGATGTTTTATTTGTTTTTTTTTTAAGTTTTTGAAATGTTTTTATTTGTTTTTGAGAGAGAGAGAGACAGACAGAGTGTGAGCAGGGGAGTGGCAGAGAGAGAGGGAGACCCAGAATCCGAAGCAGGCTCCAGACTCTGAGCTGTCAGCACAGAGCCCAACGGGGGTCTCAAATTCATGAACCTTGAGATCCTAAACTGAGCCAAAGTCAGAGGCTTAACCAACTGAGACACCCAGGCGCCCCATTTTTTTTGGCTGTTTTAGAGCAAAGTTCTTCGAATAAAATAAAGGAAGTCCTGCTTTTGCTATCTGATACTTTCGTCTCCCTGTCTTTACTTAACTACCTTCTACTCAATTTAATATGTCATCTCAAATGCCATTTCA
Source organism: Herpailurus yagouaroundi (assembly GCF_014898765.1). NCBI lineage: Eukaryota > Metazoa > Chordata > Mammalia > Carnivora > Felidae > Herpailurus > Herpailurus yagouaroundi. The sequence goes on from NW_024412377.1 coordinate 53,533,794, forward strand.
TCTAAGAGTGGCTTTTCCTGAACAATTTATCAAAATGTTGATCCATCTGCAATAATCTCCTAGAGATTATTGAAGTTTGTGCTCCATTATCACTTAGTTTTAGTCAAGGATTAGTTGTTTTATTATGTCCGTCTCCCTTACAGGCTGTGAGCTCCATGAAGGCAATGTCCTTGTCTGTTTTGTCCCCTACAGTATATCCAGAGTTTAGTCCGGTTCCGTAAAAGTCAATTAATAAATATTTGTGGATAGATAAGTGCAACCCAGCCTCAAGACTCAGTATAAGTATCTGTAATTCCAGGTAGCTATCCTTAATACCTCCAGCCTGTAGATGTCCTTGTTCTCTGTTTCCAGAGCAATCTGTATATATCACTATCATAGCACACATTACATTGTACTGAATCTATCATTATTATTTTCTCTCACCTTCTGGAGGAGGCCTAACATGGTACCGGGAGTACAAAAAGTACTATATGAATGTTATTGAATGAATGAATGTATGAATGAACAAAATAATAAATATGTCCTACATCCATCGGCCTCCCCAGGCAGCATACTGGGTGTTATAGCCTGGCAGATGATCCAAGGAACAGCTACCTTGAACAACTCTGAAATACACTCATCACTTGAAAAGAATATCACCTAGAGAGAAAAGGTGCAATTATAATAGCCTCACCTTATAAAAAATACTTTTAAAGGTAAATTTTTAGTGCCTTTACTACCTTACACAGCGAGAAAATATTTTTAGCCCCTTGATTCTGAAGTTTTTCAATGTGACAATATCACGGTGTCATTAACTACACTTTCCACCATGTGAATGAAGACAAAATAGTTGACACATTTCTTGTGGAGCAATGTGATTCCAGTATGATTCAGCTGCTTTTCATGTACATTAGGTGAGAGTGATTCACAATAGCTGAGAAGCAGCGTGACCCCTCTTGAAAAGAAATGCTATTCCAAATCCAAGTCAAGGTCTCTACCTCCCTTTCAAATGAAGGGGAAGAGGGTATCTATTCACAACTATAAAACTTTCTGTGCATGTGCTATTTAGAGGAGACTCCAATGCTTTTGAATTTAGGAGAACTCCCATGACAAATAAAAGGTACTTTCATCAGCAGCCAAGAAACTACACATACATTGTGTGTGTGCATGTGTATGTGAATGAGTGGGTTATATGCCAATCTCATATATAGATATATGGTTTACATATATAATCTATACATAAATAGTATATATGAATATAATACCCTACCTTGAAAAAAAACAGATATGTACTGAATACTTACTATATACCAGCCATTGTTCTAGGCCCTAGGAGTGCAATACTGAACATAGCAGAGAGAGCTCTTATCCTTACAGAGTTAACATTCTAGTAGAGGAAGATATAATAAACAAATAAATTTTTAAAAATATAATATTTTAGAAGGGATTGAACAGGACAATATGGTGATTGGGGAGAGGGAGTCACTTTAGGTATTTCATCCTTACACATATATGTATGTGTAATGTGTAAAATTTACTGAATATTTCACTGGAAATCTAGCACATTTTGTAACAAACACAAGAATTCAATAACTTCATTTTAAAGAATTCTGTAAATAATTATGTGTTGTTTTATGTTTAGGCATTTAAGTCATCAAACGTTTTAATTAACTCTGGTATATCAAAAATAAATCAGGGGCGCCTGGGTGGCGCAGTCGGTTAGGCGTCCAACTTCAGCCAGGTCACGATGTCGCGGTCCGTGAGTTCGAGCCCCGCGTCGGGCTCTGGGCTGATGGCTCAGAGCCTGGAGCCTGTTTCCGATTCTGTGTCTCCCTCTCTCTCTGCCCCTCGCCCGTTCATGCTCTGTCTCTCTCTATCCCAAAAATAAATAAACGTTGAAAAAAAATTTATTAAAAAAATGAATAAATAAAATAAATCAGTTGCCAATTTTGGATTTTTTCAAAACTGCAGAATACTAAAGATGATGCTGATATTAGTATGTTTTTAGAAAACCATTCCCCACTCTGGCTCTGATAAGAATCACCTGAGATGCTTTTGTAACGATGCATTCTCTTTGCCCTACCTCAGATCTACATAATTATGGTTTTTTTTTATGGATGGGGCCTATGAATAAAAGTAATTAAAAGCTCCCAAGTGAATTTGATAATTGGCCAGGTTTAAGATCTGTTCATGCAACAGGTTCGGTGTGGGCATATCAAAAAATATTCAGAACAGTGCTTTCCAGATTCAGATAAATAAACTTGTCCAGTTTGGTAAAAAATGAAGCCTATGCTTTTTCAGCCCAGGGATTCTGATTCACTAGGTCTAGAGAGCTGTTTTGCCCAGCTTTTATCAAACTCCTTAGAGAATTCTGATGTGCAAATAAGTTTTTAGAAATCACTGCTTTGAAGGAAATATGTTAGACAGAAAAACTGCCTACAGGTTCAAGTATGGTAATTCCTTCAGCAAACCTGGGGCTACCTGCAAATTTTCAAATAACTTCTTGCTACGAAGAAATACTATAGAATATGTAAACAACTAATGTGGCCTCCTAAGAAAATGTTGCTTTGGAAGAAACAGGAATAGATGTTTATAATATCTGAGAGAAAAGAATATTTGGTTAGCTAGGTTTCACATGCATCTACTGGTTATCACATTTAAATGAGAATAAAGGTTTCAATTTACTAATGAAAGAGAACATTTCAGGATTGTTCCTTATGGTAATTATAGAGTGTAAAGACCATAATGATGAATTTGGCATTCATTTAGACATGCAACTTAGTTTCCTTTATTTTCTTATGTTGTTTTCCTATTACTTGGAAAAAAAATAATTCTGCTCTCTATCCCTTTTCTTGCTATCCCTTGTTCCCTCTTCGATTTTTATTCCTCTCAATGAATGACTCAGACCTTGGAACAAGACCCTCTTATCCTGAGCTGGGAATCATGGGGAAAGGAAGGAGTTTGAATGAGAGGTATTCGTGTTGGACCAGGTGTAAAAAACAATGAAAGGGATATGTGCAGATGGTCATGGAAGATGTGGCTTCCCCACAGCATACAATTGGGAGTAATGATGGCTACATGGGAATGTATATCATGGTGGTTTAATGTGAATATACAAGCGTGGTCATACCTTAGGTATCAGGCTTTGGAGAGGGCAGTTGAGTGGAGAAAGTTCTATGAAAAGGAAAAGAAGAAATGGAAAGAGTGTACTATAGCCTAAGTTCATTGAAAAGCAAACACGTTAATTTAAACTTTATGACAGTAATTTAAACTGTGTGGCACTGAGTAAGAATTAACCTACAGCTCAATGAAAGAAAATAGTTTTTAGAAAAAAGCTGATTATATAGGAAAATAAAGAATGCATTTCCTTTCAACCTAATTGTTGTCAGAATCAGAGTCAGGTAAGTAAAACTTAGAAACATTCTATGTTGTTGCTATTATGAAAAATATCATCAAACATTAACATAAAGAGATATGAGTCCTAGGAGATTAACTTGGAGAAGAACTTGGAAAATGTGGGTCCTTACTCCATGTTTCCATCTTGGCTTTGGACCTACACACACTAAGCTCACCAAGGAGTTCACATCTTTGATGACATCCTTGCAATTACCACTTATTTATTCTTCAGGCTTCCTTCTCCTTCCAAAGCTCCATTCTGGGAAGCCAGATCTCTGTTCTGGGAAGCTCTGGTTTCCTTGACATAGATCCAAAGAAGAGGAAAAGAGTAGAAATTAATGTACCCTTTCTCATTATACAGTCGTTTTCAGATAAAAAAAATTTGCTTTGACCTCAGTTTGACGGTTGTCAAAAAAAATACCTCTCAGATTGTAAACACATCCTAAATTTGGTAAAGAGAGTTTTTAGAGTTTATTATGAAGATAAAATCAATTATAAAAAACCCATTCCATAGATATTACCTAATAATATATAGCATGCCAGTTGATGTCTATTAACATCATCTTTAGATTTGCATTTACACTGAACACGAACTGAACTTGATGTTATTTAGCTGAAAATAGTAGAAATTCTTTTGCATATCCAGGAATGCTTAGAATAATTTTATTTCTTGGACATAATTTTGCAAAATGGCAGGAGCATGATGCTTCCAGGGAAGATGACTTTAAGTGGCTCTGAAGCAATAACTATTTCCAGTTTCAAACTGAAATGAAGCCAAAAACACAAGTTTATGATAGGCCTCTGCCAAATGAGTAGAAGAAAAAAAGTCCACTGCAGAAAATTAAAAAAGAAAAAATCCTCATTCTATTAGTTTATGTTCTAATAGAATCAGATCACTCACCTGACACACTTAGATATCATGTTTTCAACTGAGCACTTACTCATTCCAGGCACTTATAAATATTTATAAATTGATTAAGGGCAATATTTATTTGAATTTGCTCTATTTTTTGGCAGATGCAAATATAAAACATTTTCTTTTATAATGTCTGTTATTAGTTGATTTTAAAAGTGCATGCTCTAGATTTGTTGCAGGACCCTGCTATGTATAATCAGCAGTTAATTAAAAAATTATTCAACCAGAACTTTTTTAGAACAAGTAATTACTATGGGAGCCTGGGTGGCTCAATCAGTTAAGTGTCTGACTCTTGATTTTGGCTCAGGTCATGATCTCGCTGTTTGTGAGATAGAGTCCTGAGTTGAATTCTGGTTTGACAGAGAGGAGCCCGACTGGGATTCTCTCTCTCTCTCTCTCTCTCTCTCTCTCTCTCTCTCTCTCTCTCTTTCTCTCTCTCTCTCAAAATAAACATTTTTTAAAAGATAATTACTAAATGAATTTATAATTGATTTCTCCCCAGGGGTTTAATGACAAAGAAGAACCTATTTACAATTAAATAAACAGTTATTTTGAAAAATATCCTTTTGGGGCCCTTGGGTGGTGCAGTTGGTTATGTGTCTGACTCTTGTTTTGGCTCAGGTCATGATCTCACGGTTCATGAGTTCGAGCCCCACGTCAGGCTCTGTGCTGACACCACGGAGCCTGTTTGGGATTTTCTCTCTCTCTCCTTCTCTCTCTGCCCCTCCCCCAATCGTGTGCTCACTCTTTCAAAATAAATAAATAAACGTAAAAAAAAAAAAGAAAAATATCCTTGATATATATCCTTTCTCTAGTTCTAACAAAAATGTTTCTAGTACATTGCTCCTTATAAGTAAGCATCAAACACATCATTCAAATATAATTTCAAGCTATCCATATTCTGATTAATCTTCTCATTTTTCCAAATAATAAGACTGAATATACTAACCACATAGTTCTTCTATCTGATGGATCCAACAAGTAAAGCAATCTTTCTGGAAACTTTCTTATACATGCAAAATGATCAAGACTTCCATTAATTTATTTAAAAGAGTCCTCAACTTCTACTTGGAAAACCTTGACAAATTTCTGAAAATCCTCTTCTATTTGATTTTTTTCTCACTCCTTCAAAGCTTCCAAATGTCTAAGAATGGAAAATGGAAATCTACTGCATTAACTTACATACATATCAGCTGTCACTATCTATATTGGGGAACATTGTTTCATCTCTATTTATCAGGCTTAGAATGGACTGAAAGTTAATTGGAAAAGTATTTCAGAAGGAAGGTGGTATCACAAGGCCAAAGAGGTTTTTAAAGATAAATAGTTTTATATTTTTATATTAGAACTGAGGCCCAATTCAGGAAAAAGTTGCTAGTGACTAAAGAATACACAAGAATTTTTATCTATGTAAAATCTGTCCAGGCTATGGAAAAAATAAACCTTCTGCAGATCTACTCTACTGAACAGGTTAAGAATGATTTGTGATAATAACCTTCAAGGCCCCCTATTGCATGAGCTTGATATACCTTTTTCTTGAGTGCCCTACATAACCTCCCTTGTTTATGGATTAGGACCTGCTCTGTCCTTGCTAGTGTTTTTCTCTCTGCCTATTTGGCCTTTCTTGTCATCTCCACCTTTTATAATGTTCCACATCCACTGACATCATCTCAAAACCTTCTTTTAGGTCACCTTCCTAGGGTGCCTAACTGGATATTCCATCTTCTTGCTGACACCTGGAGCTTAATCTACATGTATTGTGATTATGCCTATGTTTATTTTACCTATTCATCAATATTTGAAGTCTCTGAAGTCATGGATGTATCTGAGTATTGTAAATGTATTATAAATGAATTATAGCTCCTATGATACAATTACATGCACAAAATAAACATGTTTCTTTGGATCGATTTGAATATAGCCTCTTTTAAAAAAAAAAATAATGTTTACTTTTGAGAGAAAGACAGAAAGAGAGAGAGAGACAGAGCGGGAGCAGGGGAGGGACAGAGAGAGAAGGAGACACAGAATCCAAAGCAGGCTCCAGGCTCTGAGCTGTCAGCACAGAGCCCAATGCGGGGCTCAAACCCACAAACCGTGAGATCACGACCTGAGCCAAAGTCAGGCACTTAACCAACTGAACCACTCAAGTGCCCTGAATATAGCCTCTTAAATCCGTGGAATGATTATGAAATTTTGATTAAATGTGTCCTGACCCCCAACAACTAGAGTGGATCCTACTATATGAGTACTGCAGTCCTGAACTAAGCTTCATCTTGGAAAAAAAGTTTTCAGTTATTATGATAGACTCATAGCCGTTGTTAAAATCCCACTCACTTTGGGGCGCCTGGGTGGCAGAGTCGGTTAAGCTTCCGACTCCAGCCAGGTCACAATCTCGCGGTCCGTGAGTTCGAGCCCCGCGTCAGGCTCTGGGCTGATGGCTGGGAGCCTGGAGCCTGTTTCCGATTCTGTGTCTCCCTCTCTCTCTGCCCCTTCCCCGTTCATGCTCTGTCTCTCTCTGTCCCAAAAATAAATAAACGTTGAAAATCTCACTCACTTGGAGTTAAAGTTAAATCACCAGTTTATGAATATTTTTTGAGGTGACCTTAAAAGTTACAGTGTACCACAGAACAAGTTTACATACTATGAAATGTCCACACCAGTAGCTCTTCTTTTGAGGAAATAATGACAATGGAGGCTATCCTTTGATACTTGCTATGTAACAATGTGTGCCAAGCACATGAGAGATTTAAATTTTCATTTGTTTTACAGTGGTCTTAGTTTACTACATAGCACTAATTTGTAAGAATCCTACACAGTTTTATGAGCATGTCCACTTTATATATGAGACAACTAAGTGTGACAGAAAAATTTCACACTCACAGATGTGCTTCTCTACAATTCCCAATGTACGCAGAGGGAGCGGGGCTATGGGACTGTTTCTGGACAGCAAACTATGTGCAGAATTGGTGGGTGCTATTGGCAATATTTAGAATGGGTATGAGTTTGCTAAGCTCTTCCTTCCCCTGGAAGCTATCTGACAAGAGAGATGCCACAAGATGGAATCACACTGGTTTGCTGAGTTACATGTGGAGTTCAGCTGCCTTGGAGTAGTCACTGTTCTGCATCAGATTAAATAAAGCAAGAAATAAACCTTTGTGTTAAGCAACTAAACTTTAGAGCCTTATTTGTTACCACAACATAACCTAGCCAACCTTAACTATTACTCCGAGGCTCCAAAATGTTTTGTAAGTGGCAATTTTGAAAAAAAGTGTGAGTAATTTTGAGAAAAGGCCAGTTTTACGCCAAAGCTTACCATCGTGCACGGTATGCTTCTTTCGAGAAAGCCGTTCCCAGTGGTTCCTCCTTGCTCATGTCATGTGCACAGCACAAGCAAAACATGCCTGGCTTTCTTTGGTGGGACCAGTGAATAGTGCTTAAACCAAAGTTACTCTGTGAAGATTGAGTATCAAGGAAAATAAATGCTATCTGAAGTGTCACATTACCCTAACAAGATCCTCTCTTTAGGAAGTATAAATTACAGGTGCACAGGCTACAGCAATTCAGACTTGATGCTTTGAATAATGCTGAGCTCAGGTTCCAGTTCTTTATGAGACTATCTGTGCAAGCTGGGAAGTTTGAGATCCAGAATAAATGTTAAAGTGCTAAGGCTATTTCCCCTGCTACTTTCCTTTCTATGTGTCCTTGTAATAAATCCACAGCAACAAAGATAATCTGGCCTTGTCTCTTCTTGGAAACCATAAAGAGCTTAGCAATAAAGATATCTATTCCCTTTCTAAACAGCATGTTTTCAAACGCTACAACGATACTGGCATGTTCAGTAACCTAGACGTCCTACAAAATTATAGCCTAAGTACCGCTGCACTTTTAAAATGGTGTTTCAAAGTTACATTTCCTAAAATGAATATAAATGTATAGTTACTTGGAAAAAGATAGCTCAGTACAAATGACAGTGGATAGATTCAGAAATATTATGAATTGTGTTGCTTTTCTAACTTCCAAGTTTGATTGTGCTGTGCGTGTGTGTGCATGTATGTGTGCATCTGTGTTTGTATCAGAAATTAAGAAGATTGTTGCTCTTTTGTATTCACCAAAAGCCCTGTTTATCTTTAAAAAGACAGCTTTACGTGCAAGAATTTTGCAACTGACATGACCTAGAAGGACACGTGCTTCTTAGCATACTAATTGCTTTTGCCTTGAGGAGGGAGAAATACCTTGTAGCTGGCTTTGCATTTCCTAAGCTACATATGTAGACGCCTCACAACCAGGAGGGAAATTCACTTAATGTGCTTTGCAACTTTCAGAAATGATTACACAGTGGACCTGCAGGTACTACTATGCTTTGGGCATGGAGCTTTGCAACTGCAGTAATTATTTTTGTAGGTATGTGACTGCTCAATTGAAAAATACTGGGAGAAAGGAGGAGAATAGAAGGTTTATGGGCCATGGCAAGGTAGAAAGTTATTAAAATTTCATTTTTTTAGCTTTTAATTAATAGCACTTGGTTTCTTAAAACATTCAGATAAAAATTATAGATGCCTAGTCCTCATTAAAATGATTAGTTTAGTGGGATTGAGGTATAAAGTTACATTGTGAATACCATTAAAAAGCCAGCAGCCAAGAGTTTACTTGGGCTTTGTTTTTAAAAGGTGAGCACCAGTTTTAGGGGATTTTATAATTCCGCTTCCCATGAATATAGGTCATTGAAATGAAGAATATATCTGGTGCTCCCATCTATAAGTGACGGATTTATAAGTGCAGGATTCTGCCTGCAAAGAATCCACTCTCACTTCTACTAATAATATAGATCTTCCTTGACTTAAATTGGAATTATATATTTTTTAATATGAAATTTATTGTCAAATTGGTTTCCATACAACACCCAGTGCTCCTTCCAACAGGTGCCCTCCTCAATGCCCATCACCCACCCACTACCCTCCCTCCCACTCCCCATCAACCCTCAGTTTATTCTCAGTTTTTAAGAGTCTGTTATGGTTTGGCTCTCTCCCTCTCTAACTTTTTTTTTCCTTCCCCTCCACGATGGTCTTCTGTTAAGTTTCTCAGGATCCGCTTAAGAGTGAAAACATATGGTATCTGTCTTTCTCTGTATGATGTATTTCACTTAGCATATCAACGTCACTCCTCATCAGGGAAATACAAATCAAAACCACATTGAGATACCACCTCACACTAGTCAGAGTGGCTAAAATGAACTAATCAGGAGACTACAGATGCTGGAGAGGACGTGGAGAAACGAGAACCCTTTTGCACTGTTGGTGGGAATGCAAACTGGTGCAGCCACTCTGGAAAACAGTGTGGAGGTTCCTCAAAAAATTGGAGTTATATCTGGATAAACCCATCATATGTTGAAAATACTGTAAGTCAAAAATGCAGTCAATGCATCCAAACTACCAAACATCATAGCTCAGCCTAGCCCATGCTAAATATTCTCAGAACACTTAGCATTAGTCTACAGTTGGACAAAATCTTCTAATGCAAAGTCTATTTTGTAATAAGATATGGAATATCTCATGTAATTGATTGAATACTGTAACTGAAAATGAAAAACAGAATGGTTGTATGGGTTCAGAATGATTGTACGTGCATGGGTTGTTTATCCTTGTGATCCCATGACTGACTGGAAAATCCCACTCACTGTCACTGCCCAGTATCAAGAGGGAATATTGTACCACATTTCACTAGCCTGGGAAAATATCTAAATTCAAAATTTAAAGTATGGCTCCTACTGAATACTATCATTTTCCCACCATTGTAAAGTCAAAAAATCCTAAGTCAAGCTATGGTAAGTCATGGACCATCTATAGAACATGTTTTATTTGAGAACCATCTTCCCCCATCTTCATTTCATGTAACTTAACTACCTGACAGTACCTCTTCCTCAAGGGGAGAGTATGTAACTAATGCCTGTAAATCGGAGTATCAGATTCCCAGTCTAAATGATTAGTTCAGGTATAAAAACATAATCCAACTCAGACTAATGAAGCTCAATTCTAGGATTTTTTTTTTTTTTTTTTTTTGTCATAAAGAAGAGAGACTCTATTAGACCTTAGCTTGGAGAATGATTTTTCTCAGGGTAAAGCCAATACAAAACAAAGCAGAGCCAAAAAATGGAGAGAAATTACTCTGGATATCACTTGAGCCCCTAGATCTGGCTACTATTGGACTACCTGGAGTCGTTTAGTAATTTGAGGCAATAAATCTCCCTATTTTGCTTAAGTCTGTTTGATTTTACTTTCAGCCACTTTTATTTGTTTTCCAGTTGTGTGCAATAAAAAAATCTGGCAAATAAAATTATACTTTATTATCATGCTTTTTGGTAGGATCTGAAATCAACCGGGTAACATTTACTTTCTCTTCACTTGCTATAAGTGTTCTACCTCCTATTTTCTCTTTTATTCATTTATTGAGGAAGTATTTGAAGTCTACTAGGCAATAGGTACTTGTGCTATCCTGGGGAGTCTAAGTCTATAAATAACACTGAAAATTCCTGACATAATTTTATGTCTACAGAGGGAGACAGGACATGCTTCATGATTAGTAAGACTAGACAGAAAATGTTGCTGTATGGACACAGGAGCACATAGGAGAGCACGTAATTCAAATTCAGGGGCTCAGCAAAGGTTCTTGGAAGAGGTACCATCAAAGACAAAAGCAATGGGTACAAGTTGTCTGGAGTGGAAGAAGAGACACTCAGCAATGGTATACATGAGAATCTTACTGAAAGAGAAAACATGGGAGGAATGGCAAGGTTTTGTTTTTGGTTTTGGTTTTGGTTTTGGTTTTGGTTTTGGTTTTGGTTTTGGTTTTGGTTTTGGTTTTTGGGGTTTTTTTGGCAGGAGAGGGGAGGAACAATGATATAGTATAATATCCAAGAGTAAATACCAGGTATTTGACTCTAGAGATCTAGATACTAAGATTGGCGAGTCATCACTTTTTGGACTTTTAGGCCATTAGTGCAAAGGAATTTTCCTAGAGAGTGTAGATACTGGAGAACAGTAGGCTTAGTTCAGACTTCAGGGCAATACTAATGCTAACTAGGTCAGAAGACCTGAAAAGGAAACAACTATCCACAGCAAGAAATGGAAAAACAGGGAGTCTAGTGTCACAGGAGCCAAAAGAACTTGTTTTAAGGAGGAAGTAGTTGTTCTCAACAGTGACAGTATAGAGATCAAATAAGGCATGTAAATCAGTCATTGCATTTAACATATAGGGAATTGTTAATATCTTTGTTCTAATCATTTTCAATTTAGGATTAAGTACAGAAGACAAATTATTATGTGATTAATGTTTGGTAAAGAGGTGAACTGAAAAATTAGATATTTTTTTTAGTATCTTAACCCTAGAAGGGAAGAATAAGAGACTGTTGGCTTGTTGGGGGTATTAGCCTCAGAAAATTAAGTATGAATATATATTTGCTTAAGTTAATAGATATTTAAGCAACTTTAAATTCTTCTTTTTGGAAAAAGTCGGCAGAAGGAGAGGTTTGAGTTCTACGAGAGAAAAGGAACTTTTTATAGATAATTAGGTACAGAAACTCCCAGATAGATATGTACGAAAACTAGTTTATCTTTCTCTTTGTATTGAAAAATACAAAGCATGGCATTACCACAGGCAATATTGAACCTTCAAATATCTAAATGTTTTAACTTGGCTCAGCTCTAGCTCAGCTCATGTGTATTCTTTGCCTTCAAACTTCCTGAAAGATTTTGGAATCAGATATTGGAACAGTAATACATTGAATGGTTTTACTTATTCTCTTAAAAAGAATAAAAAATAAAGAGAAGGTAGGTGAGCAGACAGGCCACTCCCTTGTCATTTCTTCAGAATTCATCATAGACAAACCTCATTTTTATGGGAAAATAAGTAAGGCAACAGTTCCAGATTATATTATTTTTACAACTTTTTAAGTTACTGTAGAAACACATACACAAACCACACAAAAACCTTATCTCTTTCTTTCTGCTTTTTTCTATCATCTATCTATCTAATCTATCATCTTCACTCATTTGTTCTCCATGTTCCAGATAAGAAAACTTAAATCTGTAATTCTTCTGTATTTTACAAGTATATCTTGTGTTCCTTCAGTAAATATGCATTCACTGTGCTAAAACTAAGAATGTGAGAATATTTCTTCAGTTAAAAAAAGGCAAAGATAAAACCTTCAACATACCCTTAAAAATATATTTGAGGAAGTTACTCTATTAAAAATGCAAGTAGGCATATGTCTACTATAAATACAAATATTTTAGACATGCACTTAGGTCTTCAGGCAAAAATGTCATTTGGATTCTGAATTAGAGCATTTAAGTACAGATGGATTAAATTCAGAAGATAATTGATTAGCTCTTTATAAAACTATTTTATATTCCACTCCACAAAAAATATATAGTGCAAAACAAACCTTTAATTTATGAATAGCTTATAAATTTCATTGTTGTTTTAACCAATGCTGAAAAAGAATATTGAAGACATTCCTACTATATGGCTTAAGGCCATAAGTATATGCCATATTCAGTCCAAAAGATATTTTATAACAGAGGGAAACACAAATGATATGGACTCACAGCAATCTAAAAATTCCCTTATAGTTTGGTGACTTTATAAACTATTTCCACTTAAAGAATTTTTAAAAATAACAGTCATTTTTCGTTTCTTCATGTATCGTTCATTGGACAGATGGAGGAAAGCCAAATAATCACTAACAATCTATCAACCACATAATGGGATTTGTGCTTTAACAAATTGGCTAAATGATGGCTCACATTTAGCAAAATGAACTTTTTAAATGGCCTATTTATAGCCCTAATCTATATTTTTAAAGACATTTCTTTTGAAGATTTTAAACACTGTATAATTGGTTTGATAGGTTATGCAATATATCATGCTTTGGCTTTAGGGCAAACAAAACAAACATACCAACTAGTCTAGGAACAAGAAGTCTAAAGAAGAGTGAGAATGAGAAAGAAAGAGAATGGGAAAGATCCTAGAAACAAAATCAATCTGGCATACTCTGCCCTCAGGCAACCAAGCAAGCCATAAAAAAAAAAAAAAATTAGAAAAGCTTAGGACAAGTGGAACTCAGTTGTATAATGACTACAATTTCCCCTACCTCAAGGGGAATGTAAATTAAACATCACAGGCTTCATAAGAAAAAGTAAAAAAAAAAAAAAAAAAAAAAAACATGGCAAAAATCAGCCAACTTGCTCTACAGGCTAATTCATGACTGGATTCTAGGAGGCACTATATACATGAAACTACCCACTGACATAAATAAATGAAATTCAGTATGGCAGGAAATGTGTTCCTTGGAAGGAAATTAGAACACACAGGAATAGCCAACTCTGCTATTTTAAAAATTTGATTATGAGTTGATTCAACCCTCCACCTTTGCAATTGGAAAAAGATAGTGACAAATTTTATTGTATTCCATATGGCACGTTAAAGCCGAGAAAAGAAATCAAAAATCCCACAATTAAAAAATAAGTTCTATGTAAACCTTAAAGTTTGACAATCATCTTCCACTTCACTTGACCTCACTAGAACAGATTTTGGTTTGGTTTCACTCTCAGCAGCTACCACTTTTTAAATGACTCACGGAGCTTATCCTATGTAATACAGTTGTTCCAAAGCAGTCTTGGCCTTGATTAGCAAGGATACAATCAGTGGCACATGTCGTAATTTTCCTGGAAATTAAATTTTAACATCAACTAAAGTAACAAATCAGCAGTATCAGGTCAGCCAGATTCACAGATCAGCAAAACAAACAAACAAACAAACAACAAAAATACATATACACATATTTTTTTTTTTCACAAGGAGGTCACTTTCCAGGATGAAAATGCTCTGTGTGATTTTAGAGAAATAATTCAATGTATTCATTTGTTTAGAAGTTGTTTGTTTGAAGAAAAGGGACTAAGAAACTGGTGATACATTTCTTCATCATGGTTTATATTTATGTACTCTTTATATGTTTGGAGAGAAACTGGAGAAGTGTTGTTGGTAGAAAGTGATTCTGGCAAGGTAAAGTAGACTTATGTAGGGAATCATAAAATAGAAAACAAAACAAAATAAAACAAAAAAAATCTTCAGGAAACTAGGGAATAGAAACAATCGGATAAGCACTTCAGGCCATCCTTGCATGAACTTCTTGAAATTTAATTTCTCTGGAGAAAAACCTGGACTTAGGGTTCATGTCTGTCTCTTGGCTGGTCAAGCATGGGGCACTTTGTTTAAAGTTACCTCAAAGATTACACATAATGAGAATATGGAGTAAGGGAGAGAACTTATAATTGGGTATCTTACCTGCAACTTACCAGTATCCTTAAATAAATGTATTTTCTGTTAAAATCATTCATACTTTATTTTCCTTGAAATTTTAAAGACTGACTAACCTGCTTTAACACTAGTAAGCCTATATTAGACTTGCCTACAATGTATCAGGTAATACACAATGCAAATTGAGAATTGAAAATTAAATTAGGTCGTTGAATTCAAGACATAATTAATATAAATAGAAAGGGGGCGCCTGGGTGGCGCAGTCGGTTAAGCGTCCGACTTCAGCCAGGTCACGATCTCGCGGTCTGTGAGTTCGAGCCCCGCGTCAGGCTCTGGGCTGATGGCTCGGAGCCTGGAGCCTGTTTCCGATTCTGCGTCTCCCTCTCTCTCTGCCCCTCCCCCGTTCATGCTCTGTCTCTCTCTGTCCCAAAAATAAATAAACGTTGAAAAAAAAAATTAAAAAAAAAATATATAAATAGAAAGGGTAGCCAAGTTTGCAGTACAGTAAGAGTCATACTTGATGCATATTGTTAATGAGATTTTTGATGAAGGAATTTTTGATATTCTACAAGAAAGGGAAAATAGATCTTCAGGGCAGAGAAATGTTATGGGATCCACCACACACACCAGTCTGAGGCTTCACTGTTGGAAAGCAATGATAACTGTTTGTGATTTGACCATAAATTCAAATTTAAGGTTAGCAGCCTTCTTTTGTCATAGTATTTTTTGTGCACTCACTCCTTCTATTTGTTAGGTTATAGCCTCAACCATGGCAGAAGACAGGATCACTTTATTGCTAAAACATGAGGGAAACAGCAAGAACAATAACAACAACAAACTGTCTTGAACTTTAGAGGACAGTGAAAACCTCCCTATGGTATCATGGGGTGTGTGTGTGTGTGTGTGTGTGTGTGTGTGTGTGTGTGTGTATCTTTCCCTATATGTAATATAGCCTCTGCAAGCTTCTAAAATAATCTATTTATATAATGCTTCTAAATGTTTGCAAAACAAAGTAGTTACAAACACGTGAAATTTTTGAACATGTATTTCTGGACTACATGCTATGAGCAAATATTTAGATCCTTAAAGAAGTAATAATTTAATATTTTTTGTGCAATAAAGGAACTCACAGTCTATTAAACTTCAAAACTTGCTTTAATCCAGAGCATCCGCTGTGACTATTTAAATAAATTTTAATGTATATTTATGATTAAGAGTAATAAAGTAGCAGAGCCTATTTAAAACACAATAAAAGGCTTATTAAACTTTGGTAAATTGCTTGGGGATTCTTCAGAGAGATTTATTTTCCTCCTCCTGAAATAGTGCTCTCCTTCTCTGTAGAGTCAATGAACTTTATATACCTTGACTGGGATTAGAATCCCTTCTGCTAGAGCAGAGAGCTACATTCAAAGTGTTTTTCCATAAAGGGCTAGTATCCCAACAGAATAAATTGAAAAGGTCATTAAGATACCTTTGGAGTCCCAGCAGAGCATGGCAGGAGTGAGGTGGCTGAATCATCAAAGGCATATGACCATATTGTGTCCATGCTGTTTTTCATTCACTCCATCATGAAAATTAACATGGCAAAAATATTTTCTTTTTCTTGGAGGCTCTTGCAGCTTCTCTCCTTTGGTAAACACACACGTTTTCCTCCTGATGAAACCAGTTTGCTAATTAGCCAAGGTGCACTAAAAAGTCAAGTGCAATCAGATATTAAGAGACAAGTGATTAGGGAAAGTATTTAAGAATCAGAAGAAGAAGTCATATTAAATGTAAATGCTACTGTCTCTAAACTTAGAAAGTTTTGCTTTGTGACATTTAATTTCTGCTCTTGCTTATATTACCCATCTGCTTTTCTAATTAACATTTTGCATTCATTCCCAATATCAGCTTCTCCTATTGGTTTATCAATATGAAGCTGGTTCCCCTCCAGCAAGTAGGTCCTGAAGCAGTTTGTGAATCATAGTGGGGTCGAAAGAGATGAATTATTTAGTTTCTAGCCAATATGTTTTCTGTTCAGCTCCTCTATTGTAAAATGGAAACAACACTTTTTTATAAAATACTATTTAATATGGTCAAATCAAGATATATTTCATGTGAGTCTTATGTTTCAATAACTTTTCATGCTAATACATGGTAATAATGATTGAGACAGATACACTTGAAGACTATTCTGACATTTGACCTTTGGGAACTGAATTTGGACCATGTTTTATAGGTTTTAAAGATTCTTCTATACAAATATACAAATGGTTTAAGATTCATCTTTCAGGGATTTCTCTCACCATGTCTCTGACAATTTAAACCATACAAAAATATAACTCAGCAACAGTGAAAAACTTCTAAGGATTATACAGCCAAATGAAATTGTTTTCCCCTGAGATAATGTCTCTCAATCATAACACAATATGAAAAAAACCCAAAGCTATGAGGAGCTTTTTTAAAAGTACCCGTGTCTAGACCCCAATCCAAACACACAAAAAGTCAAGATTTTGTGGAGATGGGTAACACGTACAAAAGTACCAAAAGTTATAGTAGTAACTTTCTCATCAATTTTTAGCTGAATAATAAATACTCATTAATTTTCCAAGATGCATTAAGTGGTTGATTTAAAAAAAATGAAAAAAGCAATATCTTCACAGAGTATAGAGTTGAATGCAAACATTCCTCGGTTTAGGACTGTTGGGAAAAAATTCTTGCAGGTCCTCAAGAACCAAGGAAATTGTGCAGAAGTATGTTCTTTAGTATTATGGTTGGTTTTTTTCTTAATATTTTCAGATATTTTCAAATACTTTTGAAAATGCTACTTGAAAAACAAAACACTATATTCTTAGAGGACATTTGGAATGTGTTAAATATTAAATGTATCGTCATTTAAAGAAGTCAAACTATTATCTTTTACTTGTTATTCTTATCAAATTTCTTCCTTCCACCATGAATTTGTTATCAAACCAGGTGTTTTCTGGATGTAGTTTTTTATTACCTCAGTTGATTCTCCCATCAATTTAGAAAACTTGTCAGTGCTCTCCTGTTACTCTTTCTGATGAGGATTCTCCTTTGTATAACCTTGTCACCTGTGTCTGTTGTCTTCCTGTTCACTATGACCAAAATTCTCTTCTTTGGGCTTTCATGTTTCTTGGTGTGAGCCAGAAAAGTAGAAATGGTTCCATTTATTCATGGCAGATCTGCAAAAAACGACTGTTGGCTAGAAATACCAATAAAGACAATGTGGCCCAAGTAGCCCAGATTAGCCTACTTCACAGGAATGCAACTCAACAGTATAAATGTGGAAATAAGACAAGAATTGTTATTCTGTATTGTTCCTATATTATCCTAATATCCCCACATCCAAATAGCTCCTGAACATACTACCCAATTTTGACTGGCTCCAAATCCCCTTCCACACTCATGGGAAACAGAATTCCTTGCAAAATTCCTTCAAAGTAATTTTTGAAGCTTCCGTGTACTTATATTCACTCATGAATAATCTTTATGTTTTGATGGTGCTGAAGCACTTCATGTATGCTTCAATTCTCACACTCCATGACAATTCAACAATTTCTAATTTAGAAAAGATGCTTTTTATCTCTAGGTTACCCACAGTGAAGTGCTCTGGGCCTGAACATGTCCCTAAGTGATTTAGATATTTTAAATGACAAACCCTATTTTCCTCCCAGCATGAAAAAATATTTATCACTTTTCTTGATCAGAGCAGTATCAGTTACCATTCCATAACCAAAAATCTGCTTGCTTCTGAAGCTAATGATATGTTGTTAAATCTAATTTATTGAGTCATACCACATATTCTCTTATGTCCCCTTTGCCATATCAGTACCATCGTCTTCCCTTTCCCCGGCCCACAGTACAAGACTTAAACATATACCTATTTGTACCCTGGTGAGTGATTGTCCTCATGAACGTTGGCAGACACAAATCCTTACAGAGTTGTAGGGGTTGTACAAATGAAACAATGTGGGATTACTCAAAGGTAGGGAAAGGTTAGGAGTGTTTGATATATGCTATCCTATATTCTACGGCATTCTTTTTTCACTGAGAACGGATTTTTTTCTCTAGCCTAAAAAAATGCCAAAGATATAAAAAAGCCATAAAGTCATCTTTATTCCTTACTAGCTCAGCCAACAGGGAGGGCATTGCTGCTTTTATCCCCTTGGAGGAGCATTTCCCTTGGAACAGTCTAACAGTGCACTTATCCCGGCAGTAAAATTTCAATCTGTCTTGAAGAGCAGCAAGTCCACACAAGTTGGCCCACACTGAGAGACGCCTAACTGCACAACAGGTACTGGGTCAGAAGAACATAGGGAGTGTTGATGTGATTATTTTGCTCAATCTCATTTCTGGGTACTAAAGCTGGTAATCTAAAACACACAGCCTCTCGGTTGAGTAAAAGTTTGATTCTTGAAGCCATATTCAAGTTCCATTCAGTTAGATTAATTCTACTCATGTCTTTTTGGGGGGGAGAGGAGAAATTATATTTTTCTAATATTACATGAGACAATTTTTTTTGCTTCTTAATATGCTTTGCAGTTCCAGACTTCCACTTTAACATTCAGCCAAAGACATTGATCTTTTACAATGTTCAGTACTAGTACTCCACACAATTATGTTATCTTTTATTCAATAAATATTTATCGAGCTTCTACTAAGTGCTCAAGAAATATTTATGGTAGTCTTATAAATCAAGTTGTAAAGAAGATAAATAAGACTATAGAAGAATAAATGGAAGGATAACTACCATCCCTTACTCTACTATGAAATCTTTCAGGGCAAGTAACATTTATAAGTAGCTAACAAGGTGGCTGGCATGTAATGGGTTCTCAATAAATATTTGTAGAAGTCAATTGTGAAGAAATTAGAAAATAATTTCTAACCCAAGAAATTAAGACATTAAAATTAATTTTGCCAGGAAATGAGTACAAGTTGTAGTGAAGGAATAGAAACCTTTGAAGATAGACATGGAAGATCCAATATGTATCATGTGGTTACTTTTTTTAGAATTCTGCAGAAACATGAAAAACTATGTCTTTTCTCTTGCCCATCTTACAGTTTAGTCATAGATGCAAGACATAAAGAAATAGTTACTTTCGTTAAATAGTGAGCACATTTTCATAGGGCAGTATCACAGAATTTAAGACTGTGTCAAATGAACAATGCAATCATTGTTGATTATATAGAATTGTAACATTATTGTAGATTTCATAAAAATGGTAAGACATAGGCTATTTGCATTTAATAAATCATCCAAATATTTTGCCTAGGTATAGGTTCCTGGTAAACTTCTGTCTCTATGAATATAAATAAAACCTTCCCCATGAAAGACATCAACTCTCTCATTGTGTGTGTGTGTGTGTGTGTGTGTGTGTGTGTACGCATGTGTGTATCAGAGGTACCAAATATGTTTTATGTGTTGATCAAAATTTATTCGCCATTCTGTAAAGGGTTTTGTAAGACAAATATTTGCTTGTAAAAAATCACAAAGAATTTAAATATTTTGACACAAGGAGACTTGTAAAATAGTTGATAACTTATAAATCACACCCTAAAATATTAATCATTCACATTGATTTCACTTATGATTAGCTTGTGACCACAACTATATTGTAAAATATTTAAATGCCAGGGTGGCTCAGGCAATTGAGCATCAGACTCTTGATTTTGGGTCAGGTCATGATCCCAGAGTCCTGAGATGGAGCCACAAGTCAAGCTCTATACTGAGCATGGAGCTTGCCTAATATTCTCTCTCTCTGCCTGTTCCCCTGCTCACTCTATCTAAATTTTTAAAAAATTAATACCTAAATGTTGAGAATATTAGTGTTTTTTTTGCTTGTACAACATTCTCTAGCCTAATACCTAAGTTTTACTAATTTACATGAAGAGATTAATTGTTGGACAACTTGAAGCTATCTGATATGATTTCTAGGTAAGCAGATATTAAGAAACCTATCTAGGGGTGCTTCAGGGGTTCAGTTTGTTAAGCATCTGGCTCTTGATTTCAGCTCGTTCATGTTCTCATGGTTTGCGAGTTCAAGCCACACTACACTAATCTGTCAGTGCAGAGCCTGCTTGGGATTCTCTCTCTTTCCCTCGCTCTCTCTCTCTGCCTCTCCCCACTCACATTTCTATCCCTCTTTCTCTCTCTCTCCCTCCCTCTCTAAAAATAATTTTTTGAAAAAGAAACCAATATAGAAAATTCTAAGAGTGGAAAAGGGACCATTCACTTTTCTGTAATTAAAATCTCAAAGAATATTTTTTCATAAGTTGGCCCTGAAAAGTCTCTAAAAATGTACAGCTTCTGTTGGTCTGGAAAACATGAAAAAAGGATAGAAATAGATATTATCACTCCGTATTCAGATGCTTAAAATTTATTAGGTTATTTCAAACTGCTTTTAGCAATTATGCCTTTGAGCATAAAAATACTTAGAAAAATCAGATAACTGAGGGTATGATTTTTTTAATGCTTTAAATATAGTTGAAGCAATACTGAATTGATCTGCTTCACAACCTTGGGGGAAAATAATTTCAAACAACAAGGCTGGGATTAACACTGAGAGAGGTAGACGAGTCACACAAGAGTTAGTCAAGTCAGCAGAGAAGGCAAAATCAATTATGTAAAAATTGCCCTTAAATTACCTATGAAATACAGTACACACAATTCTGTGTACCCAGCCTGGTGAAGAAAATTGTCTGCACACTAAAATTTGAGGAACACTGAAGCAGACCAAGGAAATAAAAGGAAGTCTATATACAGATATATATGTATACATATATAAATTAAAATCATTCTGCTTGAAATATAATTATGAAATCTCTAGAAGTAAATAAGGGTGAGGTAAAAAGGAGTCAGTAGGAATTTAAAGTGTTTGCCCTTCCAAGCTCATGTAACCAATTTTAACATTAAGCCCTTACATCTTAATTCACAGGATTTATTAGTTGTGTCATGATAGGTTAGATTCTGAAGTTAGCACATATGACTCCACTAATCTTAACAGGCCCCCCTGCTTTCAAACTCTCTTGTACTACATTTCAGTGTACCTAATGATCTCACGTGTCCACTAAGGTAATGATGGTTTGAAGAATGGAGCCAAATTGCAAATGTTTTATTAAAAAAGTAATTTCATTATCTTTGGCAACAGAATACCTAATCTCTCTAGATAGTTTAATTCATACTGTTCAGATCTCTATGTATAGTTAGCTCATTAACGATATTATTATCTACCTATGCTATTCAATATGGAAGCCACCAGCCACATGTGGCTATTTAAATTAAAATTAATTAAAGATAAATAAAAATTTACAACTCAGTTACACAGTCACACTAGCCACATTTGAAGAGCTCCATTGCCACATGCGTCTAGTGATTACCATTTTGGACAATACAGATATAGATCATTTCCATCATCACTGAAAATTCTGGGCAGCATTGGTATAACCATGTATCTACTTGCCTCATCTTATTTCTACAGAAAACCCCATGAGTAGTTGGGGTAAATTTTGTATAACAAACAGATTAGTAATTTAATTACCCACAATAGCTTTAATTATCTTTAATTTACTTTGAGACATTTGTCTTCATGAACATGATGCCCATTTATAATGAATAATTCATTTTGTTGATGGATAAAACTCTTTTTGTGCAGTCTAGAAACAAAGAAATATTGTTCTTTAACATTATGTAAATAGCAAAATACAGTCTATCTTATTAGGCTGTGTAAAACATTTATTTCTATCCTATATATACTCTTTTTGGAGCAGGGTATGTTTTCTATTTAATGCACTATTTTAAAATTCACCAGTGTATTTGTGCCAAGAATAAAATTAACTATGGTGTCTGCTACTGGTGGAAATTATACGGCCCTTTATCCTTCACCCTTGGTGGTTGTTCATTTCTGGGAAAGTGATTTGGGGTACAAATGTCAATGACATGCTAATCTCTACTGTAGGGACTTCATTTTCAAAAAAAAAGCTTTCTTCTTTGATTTTTATATAGAATGACTGGGTTCAAGGAGACAGAACTGCACAAGTAAGTCAATCTATTGCCTTTTTCCCAACCAAACACATTTTCTCAGGGTTTTGTGGCTCTCTTAGTTGGCTAGTTTCCTACTTGCATCCAAAGTAGAAAAAATAAATACAGAAAAGCAAAAACAAATACTAGCAAATGGAATTAAGTCCACTCTTTATGCTGGGTACATTATTTTTTATTACAACTCTGGTTCATTCGTTCAGTAAATATTACTGGGTACATATTGCATTCCAGACAACGCTGTAGGCACAAGGCAGAGAAGGCTCCTGCCCTTCATGGGGATAAGTCTACTAGAGCTTGAGTAAGTGGAAGGTAAGGAAGAAAAGAAAACGTAAACAAATACATAAATAAGGTCACTGTAAATAGTGACAAATTCTATGAAGAAATTAAAATAAGCTAATGGGAGAGAAGTGACTAACATAAGTGGTTACTTTAGGTAGGATGCTAACAAAAGTCCTCTACAAAGGGTGATCCTGAAGATGAGAAATAGTGATGAGTAAACATCAACTGTGTAAAAACAAAGAATTAGAGGATTCTAAAAAGACACAACAGTAATACAAAATCCCTTAAGTAGAAATAATCTCTTAAATGTGCTTAAGAAATAATTATTTGACAACAACAACAAAGGACTAGGGTTGCTAGGGTGGAGGAGAGAGGAAGGGAATGGTAGGGAATGAGCTTAGGGATAGGTACAAGGAAGATACTAATCTTGTAGGCATGGTAATAAGCTAGGAATTTATTTTAACTGCAATAGGAAGCCATTTGAAGCATTTTAAACAGGGAAGTGATACATTCTGGTTTCTATTTTTAAAAGATCATGAAGGCAACTTTGTGGAGAATGGACTAAATGAAGCAACAAAAAGCAGAAATATCATCCTGGAAAAACAGGTTGTCAGTATTTTCACCAGATAATGGTGACGTGACTTGAATGATAACAGAGTAGATGGGGGGAAAATAGATCCAGCATATACTTTGGATGCAAAGTAGACATAACTTATTAATGGGTGTGGACAATGAGAGAAAAGGAATGATTAGTGGTGAAGCCCAGTTTTTGTCCTGAGCAAGTGAGTGAAAGGTGGTTCCATCAACTCAGATGTGGTTGTGATAAACTATGCTATCCAATTAATTTCCCATGGAGAATGGCTAGCAATGTCCACTTATCTCAGTGAACTATGGAGGGAGCTATTTCTTAGTCATCAATTTGATCATGACCAGAAGCATCCTCTGACAAGAGATAAAATTCTCTACAGGACTGGTGTAGGTCTTAAAATATAACATAGAACGACTACATTATACATAATTCTATTTCAGCATATCATAACTGTGCCACGTGCATAAACATATTCTTAAGATACCAATACTGAGAATGCAAAGAAATGGCAAATATAACCCAACTGCATGTCACACATCTCTGAGTTCAAGTTCTTGCTTTGGTTCTGTGTAATTTTAGAGAAATCACTTAATCTCTTTAAGTCTTATCTGAAAATGGAGGAAATATGTAAAACACTTCACATATTGCCTGTGATGGAACGGATATTCAATAAGTAAGAGAGCCCCTCTTTCTTGTCTTTTTTTCCACTTACAGTAATTGCCAAGTTGTCATTCAGCCTCATTTATTCCATCAGCTTAGCAATCTTAGTGAAAAATAGTATCTCTTTCCTGGTAGTTATAGCAAAAGGTCCATATTTATCTTATTTTCCTCTCATGTTTGCCAACCAGAACTAAATACTAATGGCTAACAGGTAGAATAGGTTAACTGGCCAGCTGTGGCTCGCTTGTCAATTCCTGGAATAAGAAGGCAGGCTAAGAAAGCCCATGTCTAGTGAATAGGAGAGAATGGTGGTTCCACAATGAGAAATCAAAATGAGGTTACTAGACGAAGAGCAACGAATGCTATTGGGAGAAAACATCTACTATGATGTATATGCATTTTTTTCTTGAAAAATACTTAGGAATGTTAATATTTATTGCCCCAATTCTCTTTTAAAAGTGAAAACCTCTCTAAACCTCTCCAATAACTGAACTTCTCACAGGGGTCAGTCAACACTTTATGGTAGGATTAGCTCTAAACAAGAAGTTACTAGGTGCATTTCTATTCCTATCTTCATTGCTATTAGCTCTTAAAATGCTGGCGATAGATTTTTTTGCGGCAAACTCAGGATGAGAAAACAAGAAACTCTGAGTTTAAATACATATTTCTCAGGTCACCTGGGTGGCTCAGTCGGTTAAGCGCCCGACTTTGGCTCAGGTTGTGATCTCGCAGTCTGTGAGTTTGAGCCCCGCGTCGGGCTCTGTGCTGACTCTCAGAGCCTGGAGCCTATTTCAGATTCTGTGTCTCCCTCTCTCTGACCCTCCCCCGTTCATGCTCTGTTTCTCTCTGTCTCAAAAATAATAAATAAACATTTAAAAAAATTTAAAAAAATAAATAAATACAGATTTCTCCCAGGCATCTTTCCTTTAAGAAAGAGAATGGCATGGGATTCTCATGCTTTGTTGTACTCAGTTGTAAGTTCACTTAATATACCTTTAATTTAGACATATCTTCTTTTCATTATCATGTTGAGGGAATCAACCCTGTGCATGCAATGTGGACCTGGAAATTCAAATGCATTCAGTTGGATTCATCCTTACCCTTTCTCTAAAACTGTTTTTTTAATGGATCATTATCTTTTTTTTTTGAATGCTTATTGACATGTGAATGAACATCCTAAAAATATGTGCACATATACAAATAGCTTAAAAGATTATATCTCAGCTCAGCTACATACTTGTCAAGTTTTAGGCAAGTTTGTTGACTTTACTCAGCCTTAGTTTCATTAGCAGCAAATGGGAAATGATTGTTGAACCACTTGTATGATGTTTAGATTAGACTATATTTTGGAAAGCACTTTCAAAGCTTTGAAGATTTATGCATGTGTGGCAGGCACTCTTATTCATCTACTCAACAGCCATCTCACCTATCTTCTTTGCTAAGAGAATCTTAATTATATTCTGCAAGGCAATGTAGCCAAACCCAGAGATAAATCATTACCGATCTAATCTGGTCATGGATAGATACTAATTTCCCAGCATTGTTTATACCAAACGGTTTCCATGTTTCTCTCTTCTGACTAATTAAACAGAACAGGGAATCTTCTAGATTGTTAACGGGAAAGAATTTTTGCTCACTAATGTGAGGGAAAAGAAGATAAGGCCCTTACTTCCATAGCTAACCACTGCTTCCTATCTTTGTATGAACTCATACTGCCCGCAGTTAAAACCCTGACTTAGGAAGGGAGATCAGAGACTCAGGGGTTAGATCTTGGATGAACTCATTAAGGAACTAAAAAAAAATTCCAGCAACTGCCAATATCTACAATTAATTTTAAGTGCGAGAAATAAAACTATACTGGTTTGATGAAATATTAGTTGAAATTTCTATTATCATCTGGCAAATCTATTCTAATTGATAAAACAAATATTACTATGAGTAATCTTGCAATACTCTAGGGATGAGAATATGAAAGCAAGATAAATAGTTTATACAGGACCAATGCCAGGGATTTTTAACAAAGAATTAATGAATGTCTGCATTCTATGAACTGTGGAATTGTATGATAAACTGTATATGCATATGTATAATTTCTAGGACATTATTGAACCAATATTCAAATAGGGGTGTGATCCAAAATAGGTATGTAATTTGAAATAGATTAATACTTTCTCTCTTCTGCTATATTGGTTATGCCAGCACACAGTAGGCATCCAATAAGTATTTGATGACTAAATGAATGAATAAATTAACATGTCAACAGTTTGCCTTGTATGTGCCAGATAGTTGCTAAAATTTGAGATTTCAATTGTACCAAGGTATAGGCCCTTTCTTCAAAAAGTTTGCATTCTAAAGGAAAAAAGAAGGAATGGAAAGGATTTTGTTCTGGAGTGCTAATTTATAAGATAGGTTTGTGCAGAGATGCTACAGAAAATGTTATACAAAGACAGGGGCCTGTACCAGCAGGAAGGCTCAGTATACTTCCTATACTCCAGACTTTTTTAGTGTTAAGAAGAAATCTACTCCAGGGAAAGAGTCTGAGTTTTGTTAAACCATGAAGAACACAATACAGAATGTAAAGGCTGAAAAATGTAAAGGCTCAAAATTCACGTTACCCCCAGAACCTCATAGTGTGACCTTATTTAGAAAAAAGTTCTTTGCAGATGTAATTAGTTAAGATAAGGTCATACAAGGTTAGGAAGAGCCTTCATTTCAGGCACTGCTGTCCTTATGAAGAGAAGAGAGGACACACAGAAGAACATGCAGTGAAGAAGTCCAGTAGAGTGGCAGAAATCAAAGTGAGGGAGCTACAAACCAAACAATGCCAAGGATGGTGGACAACCACCGAAACCAAGGAGAAAAGAACGCAAGAGATTCTCACTCAAAGCCTCCAGAAGGAAGTAACTGTCGACATTTTGATTTCAGAGTTCTGTGTTCCTGAACTGTGAAAGAATAAATAAATTCCTGTTGTTTAAGCCACCCAGTTTGTGGTAATTTGTTATGACAGCACTTGGAAACTCACACAGATGTAGGGCCAACAGGAAGGCTCAGTAAAGGCCTCATAAAGAAAAGATTGTGAGCTCAATTTAAAAGATAATTTAAGATTCTTGCCTTGGTTCGTTCAAATTTAAAACAAACAAAAACATTACAATAAAGCATTTTAAACCACTTTGCATACTTTAGACTTTTTCCATGGTCATGAAAAATCCACACCAGAGTAAAATAATTTTTTTAATTTTATTAAGCTGTTTGAATTTTGTTAAACTATGAAGAGTCCAGTGTTCAATACCAAAAATTTCCATTCTTGCTACTGGAGTGCAAATTCAATACTCAAATGAAGAAACTGCTAGGATCTTATTAAAAAGAAAATTTTGTGCCTACTCCTGTCTTCAATTTAATAAGCCTCAAAGCAAACTAATGAGGTCAAAGAGATAATATGATTTGGAAACTAATGGAAGAGAAATACTCATCCTACTAAAAGGGCAATGTATCATATATTTCTAACTGAGAAATATTGTTTTCTATGTGGTTTTGCTTTCTATTAACAGCTAAGAACATCCCATTCTTAATGACACAGACATTACATTTTACACTAATTCTTTTATTCAAATTTGGATATAGAAGAGTGAATTTATATACAAAGACATTTTCTATATAATAAATAATTACAAAATGAACATAAGGAGAATACTTATTGAGTATTACACATTATGTAGAATACTTTCAATAATAAGCATCTGAATTACATGTAGACAGAAATAGTTACATGCTGGGTTTTAAATTTAACAAGACATTTTAAACAATTATTTTAAAAAAAAAGTATTTAAAAACAATCGACAAGCTTGTAGCATGGTAACCTCAAAACTTTGGCAAGAATCCCAAAATGTTATTCACATGTTCTCTATACATTCTTCAGCTTTCTTCCCCAGGAGCTGGAGTTAGAAAGAAAGCCCAAGAAGCTATTCATAAAGAGATGTCTATACTCCATACTACTTCATTTACAAAACTCTTGTAGATACTATGCTTTGGAACCAGAGATAATTCTCTTATCATGTTCTTGCATAATTATTGTTCTTTTTATTGTCAATGAGCAAGCAAAACTTATTCAGGGCTCTATTTCCCAGAAGAAGTGAAGAGAATAACAAATGCCTGGAGTTGTGCCTGGAAACTGAAGGATTTTTACTATAATTCCCTTCTTCAGATTTCTCTAGGTCCAGGCTTTAGATCCAGTCCTCCTTTAGATCCAGTCCATCTCTTTATACCTTGTCAACTAATGTTTTAGCCTTCTCCTAGCAAATGTGAAGCATGACCAAAATATCATGAAGGAGAATCCATGATTTTAATATGGCCACAATCCCACTTTATCAAGGCAGGCTGAAGCTGTCAAACAAACTTTTTTTTTTTTTTTTTGAGTCCTTACTATGTGCCTATGCTCAGGAGTAGGTTTTCAGTAGTAAAACAAACATAATCCCCTTTGGGAGACAGTGTTGCTTTTCCTAACATTGGGACATTATTATCTCCTGTGCAATCTCTTCTTGAGATAAGGGTTTTCTTAATCCTCTCCCCACCACCTTAAAACTTTTAATTTTAAAATGCTGCAAAAGTAATACTACCATCACTTCTGTTTTTATAGAGTTAAAGAAATATTTTGATAGTATGAATATAATTCCAAATGTAATATTTTCCCTGTTTGGGATGTTTTGAGTGTGTACTGCAAAGGAGGATTTTGAATCCTCCTACAACCTCATGAGCTCCAGATGATGACTCATCTCTCCTGTTTGCAGTTGGTCTAAAATAACTGTGAAAGAGCAGTTTCAAGACATTTAAAGGGTTACTATTCTGAAGTTTGCATTTTGCCCTGAAAGGTGAAACTTAGTCCACTTATATAATAATTGCAACCAAGTGGCCAACTTGCCTACCCTTCTGCATTCTAATATGTAATCACCTATATTCAACTAGAAAAGAACAAAATCCTACACAATAGCAAAAGCACTAGCCTATAATTTTCATACCAATAAGAAGTGATATTATAAATGTTTTAATTTATTTACTTTTGAATTTTTCTTGAGGAGAGGTTCTAGAACTGCCTGTGAACTATGAAAATAAATATAGCATTTAAAACAGCCCAGAATGCTATGTCCTGCCATCAAAATAAAAGAACCTAAACTTATCAACATCAAAAGCTTTTATCATAACCTTTTTCTCTTTTTCTTTCATTAAATCCTGGTAATAACTCTTTGTTGATGTAATGTTAAAGCTATGTCAAATTGTTCCAGTGCTATACTTAGGGAATCCAAATGAGCTGAGTTGTTAAATATGTTTGTTTCATACCCAATAGTTATACCCACCTTCATTTTCTATGGCAGTTGTGCTTATCTTCCATTCTTCCTTGTTAGAAAGTTTAAAAACAACTTTTTCTGTCTTCTTTTTAAATTTAAGGGATTAATTTTATATTTTCTCAAGAGACCCATCTTCCTTCATGTGTGTATAGATTTATTTAATCATTCAAATATCTCCTTTGTAAACAATATCAAAAAAGTTCAGCCTTAAAAAATAACAGAAACAAAACCAAGTCTCATCCTGGAGATTAAAAAATAAATATTCAGGGGAAAATATTTTACATCTGAATTTTATTAGGCAATTATCTTTCATAAAATATTGATGAAAATCTTTCAATGATGTGTAACAATAGTAATAGATAATTGCATTTATTATAGCCATTTGCTTTCGTTATTCTCTAAGGTTAATTTCATTCTGTCTAATGCTATTTTAATTAAATATACACTGCAAGTAGGTCAATGTTATTAGATGTTGGGTCAATATGTTTATGAGTCAGTTTTTATTTATAATAACTCTCTTGCTCCTTTCCAGCAAGAATTATTGGCCTATAATTTAAAACACAAATGAACTGTCTCTGAAAATAGAACTAAGAATTATTTTCAAGAAATGAATAGTTAAAGTAGGTTAACATCCAATGAGTGAAACTGTGAACTGGTTTGTTTTATAGGTGTGTGTATAAATGTGTGTGTATGTGTGTGTGTGTGTGTGTGTGTGTGTGTGTGTATTTAACACAATCAAGCTCTATTGACATGAGATCATTTATCAGAAAAAAAAAATTGTACAAAACCCCAAGGCTTATGTTTTCTCAAATTAAGAGAGAATATCTTCAAAGGTAATAGATACTTGGTGATGGCAAAAATGAGTTGACAAAGGGAAACCTCAACAGCTGGCAATGTTGTACACATAGTCTCAAAAGCACTATTTTATCATTGGCAAGAGCCTTTGTGGCACCCTGATATGTCCAAGACAGTGTCTACAGATAAAACTTCAAGAAGGTCTCATCAATTAAAAGTTCCCAACAACTCAACCATTATGTTTCAACCATACTACTAAATGCTTGAAAGACATACATAAATATTTAAGCAATCATATTATGACCTGATCTTCTTTGATTATTCATGGCAAAAAAAAAAAATATCTGAGTCATGTAAAAGGATGGTTCTGCCATTTGGCACAACCTAAGGATCCCCTTCTTGGTCACTTGTAATGTGGATATACTCTAAGATTCTTAAACAGCAGAATAATGCATAACTGTAGACTCTTGTCATCAAGAAAATATAAAACCAATCTCTTCCTGGAATATGGGAAACAATAAATAGAAGAGAATATCTTCCTGCAAAAATTCCTTCTACTAAATAGAAAACTGACTTTTAGATCTCTTGAGTCATCATTTTGCATCACAGGTTTCTCATTAAATACGTGCAAGTAGGATCTCTAATGAATAAGCAAACTGTCACCTAAAAGAATAATGTCTAAAACTTTAGAAAGCAATGTTCCAAAATTTTGTTTATTCAAGAAGTACATTGTGCAGGCCTACACTATATCAGTTAGTAAGATGAGCTGCAGAGAATACAGTAGTAAAAATCCAATGCATGTGAAACAGAAACTTCTTGCTTTCATGGAACTGTCCATCTTGTGAGATAGATAAGAGATGCACAACTATGGTATGAAGACATAAACAGTCAGACTTAAGACAGAGTGGTAAAGTGCAGTAGAAATTAAGGTCACAAAGAAAGTAATCCTACTAACTTTGAAAAGCCCACTTATGCACCAGGCCCCATGATGAATACTTTGCATATTCATATTTTTGTATATAAGTCAAATATATCCTAACTTGTGATGTGCAATTGTTTTTAATATTAATACTTTGACAAAAGAAAAGACAGCATAAGGGGAGAAGAGAGGAAGTCAGATAAGATGTCATTTCTCTAAATATCCCACCTCAGAGAAAAAGTCAATATTCTATAAATATTAGTTAATGTGTTTATTATTATCATTATGGTTTCTATATTATTCAGAACCATCTCCAAAACCTATATCAACATATAATTGAAGCATCTATATTCTGAATAAAGATCAACATTTCTCAAGTTGTTTTTCTCAGAATACTAATTCTATGAACTATTTCTTTTAGGGTTACATTTTATTTTTATTTATTTTTTTTTTAATTTTTTTTTCAACGTTTATTTATTTTTGGGACAGAGAGAGACAGAGCATGAACGGGCGAGGGGCAGAGAGAGAGGGAGACACAGAATCGGAAACAGGCTCCAGGCTCTGAGCCATCAGCCCAGAGCCCGACGCGGGGCTCGAACTCACGGACCGCGAGATCGTGACCTGGCTGAAGTCGGACGCTTAACCGACTGTGCCACCCAGGCGCCCCTAGGGTTACATTTTAAAAGAAAAGTTACTTTAAGGGTCAAACATGAATGGGAAATGCTAGGTTAGTCCTCCAGGTAAAAACTGCCAGACTTTTCTGAGCCTGTAATATGATTCCCCAACTAGGGAACACAGCAATTGCACAACTTATTTTACTGTAGAATTACTTTTCTCTCAGCTCATTGAAAAAACATTTTTTCAATGGTGTGCAATTCAAACTCCTAAGGGTCATCTGTTGGTTTTTTTTTGGTGGGGGGGGATTTATTTGTTTTATTTTTCTTCCAAATTTTTCTTTTGATTCAAGCTAGTTAACATATGGTGTAATGCTGGTTTCAGGAGTAGAATTTAGTGATTCATCACTTACACATGACACACAGTGTTCAGCACAAGTGCCCTCTTTAGTGCCCATCACCCATTTAGCCCATCCCCTCCACCTTCCCTCCAGCATTCCTCAGTTTGTTCTTTATAGTTAAGAGTCTCTTACAGTTTGCCTCCCTCTCTGTTTGTATCTTATTTTATTTTCCCTTCCCTTCCCCTATGTTTATCTGTTTTGTTTCTTAAATTCCACATATGAGTGAAATCATACAGTATTTGTCTTTCTTTGAAAGACTTATTTTGCTTAGCATAATACATTCTAATTTCATCTACATCATTTCAAAGGCAAGATTTCATTCTTTTTGACAGATGAGTAATACTCCATTGTGTGTGTGTGTGTGTGTGTGTGTGTATCTTTCATCTTAAGTTTATTTATCTATTTTGAGAGAGAGAGAAAGAGAGAGACAGAGAGAGAGACAGAGAGAGACAGAGAACAGGGGATGAGCAAAAAGAGAGAGAGGGAGAGAATCCCAAGCAGACTCTGTGCTGATAGCACAGAACATGATCTGTGCTGGCAGAACCCCAATGTGGAGTTCAAACTCACAAACTGTGAGATCATGACCTGAGCTGAAACCAAGAGTCGGACGCTTAACCAATTGAGCCACCCGGGTGCCCCCATATACCATTTCTTCATTATCCATTCATCAGTCAATGGACATTTGGCCTCAGCAATCAGACAACAAAAAGAAATAAAAGGCATCCAAATCAACGAGGAAGAAATAAAATTTTCACTCTTTGCAGATGACATGATAGTCTATGTAGAAAACCTAAAATACTCCACAAAATAATTGCTAGAACTAATACATGAATTCAGCAAAGTCACAGGATATAAAATCAATGTGTAGAATTCTGTTCCATTTCTATACACCAATAATGAAGCAGCAGAAAGAGAAATCAAGTAATCAATCCCATTTACAATTGCACCAAAAACCATAAGATACCTAGGAATAAACCTAAGCAAAGAGGTAAAATATCTATATTCTGAAAACTATAGAACATTTATGGAAAAATAGAACTGAAGACAACACAAAGAAATGGGAAAACATTCAAGGCTAATGGATAAGAACAAATATTGTTAAAATATCTATACTACCCAAAGGAATCTACATATTCAATGCAATCCCTATCAAAATAACACCAACATTCTTCACAGAGCTAGAACAAACAATTTTAAAATTTGTATGAAACCACAAAAGACCCTAAATAGCCCAAGTAATGTTGAAAGAGAAAACCAAAGCTGGAGGCATCAAAATTCAGGACTTCAAGCTGTATTATAAAGCTTTAAGCATCAAGTCAGTATGGTGCTGGCACAAACACACACACTTAGAGCAATGGAACAGAATAGGAAACCCAGAAATGGACCCACAACTGTATGGTCAACTAATCTTTGACAAAACAGGAAAGAATATCCAATGGGAAAAAAAAGTGTCTTCAACAAATGGTACTGGGAAAACTAGATGACAACATGCAGAAGAATGAAACTGGACCACTTTCTTACACCATACACAAAAATAAATTCAAAAATGGATAAAATACCTAAATGTGAGAAAGGAAACCATCAAAATCCTAGAGGAGAGCATAGGCCGCAACCTCTTTGATCTCACCCAGAGCAACTTCTTACCAGACATGTCACTGTAGACAACGGAAACAAAAGCAAAAATGAACTAGTAGGACTTTATCAAGATAAAAAGCTTCTGCACAGCCAAGGCAACAATCAACAAAGCTAAAAGGCAACGTATGGAATGGGAGAAGATCTTTGCAAATGATATATCTGATAAAGGGCTAGTATCCAAAATCTATAAAGAACTTTTCACCCCAAAATCAAATAACTCAGTTAAGAAATGGACAGAACACACGAACAGACATTTCTCCAAAGAAGACAAATAAATGGCTAACAAACACATGAAAAAATGTTAAACATCATTCATCTTCAGTAAAATACAAATCAAACCACAATGAGATACGACCTCACACCTGTCATAATGGCTTAAATTAACAACTCAGGATACAACAGATGTTGGCCAGGATGCAGAGGAAGGGGAAGCCTAGAACTATCTTACAACCTAGCAATCACACTATTAGGTATTTATCCAAAGGATACAAAAATACTGATTTGAAGGGGCATATGCAACCCAATGTTTATAGCAGTACTATTAACAATAGTCAAGTTACGGAAAGAACCTAAATGTGTAAGGGGCATCTGTTAAGTCCAAGACCAGGTTGACTAGAATTCACTTCACTGGATTTGCTGATTAAGTCTATTTTAAACAACTAACTACCTACCTAACTAACTAGCTTTCTTCCTTTCCTTCTTTCTTTATTCAATCATTCCATCTTTTCTTCATTCCCTTCTATTTTGCTCTTTTTATAAGATTTATGGGAGAGTCAGATGACACACCAGATTGCTTAAGGTTAGGTAAGTTAGAGTTTTTCCAGAACATCAAGTATTGTTGGCACTAATT
This sequence comes from Herpailurus yagouaroundi, assembly GCF_014898765.1. Taxonomy (NCBI): domain Eukaryota; kingdom Metazoa; phylum Chordata; class Mammalia; order Carnivora; family Felidae; genus Herpailurus; species Herpailurus yagouaroundi. The sequence goes on from NW_024412377.1 coordinate 53,568,521, forward strand.
CTTCTTAGGATATTTTTAGTCTGAGATGATGATCCAGGTTCTGAAGAGAAGATGACTAAAGAAAGGCATGAATTGAATATTATGTTTAGATCCAATGGGATTTCCTTTAGTTTGTTTATCTCTCTGAAATAAGAAATTAAACCAGTACACTTTTATAATACAGATATAGAGAAATATATGATTAAGGTAGAAGTTCATACTTGTTCTTGCAAAAGAGAGAGCTGAATTCCAAATAGGCTTGAAGCATGATTTGAAGCATGATTTATTGAGATATATTTCATTATGTATCAGACTAAGAATTCTGCATAGCAGGACACTCTGTTGATAACAGTCTTTCTGAGTATCAAATCACCTTTTAATCTAAAGTTTATTTATTTATTTTAGGAGACAGAAAGCACAAGTGGGGGAGGAACAGAGAGAGAGAGAGAGAGAGAGAGAGAGAGAGAGAGAGAGAGAGAATCCCAAGCAGCCACCACCAGTGCAGAACCTGAAGTGGGGCTCATACTCACAAACTGTGAGATCATGATCTGAGCCAAAATCAAGAGTTGGATGCTTAAAGACTAAGCCATCCAGCCACCCTGAATTCAACTTTTATTTCTTATTCTATCATTCCACTTTATCTCAATATTTTTTATGTTGCTATGACTCAAAGTATCTTGGTTTGAGTAGCTATGAGGGCTAGGATTTAGGATGAGGGGAGTAAGGTACTCACCTCAGAGACATTTAAGCAATGCCAGAAGAAGAAGAAGGAGAAAAAGAAGGAGAAGGAGAAGAAAAAGAAATCAAGATAAATAACATTTTAATGAAGTTTTAAATCAAAATTAATATTAAAAGTCCATGATAAAGAAAACACCAGAATTTTGAATAAAGACAGCATCATAATACTGATTTTTTTCCCTTTTGCCTTAGGCTCCATTATGGTTTGGCATGGCACTGAGAGAGGCCTCTTTAATCAGAATCTCCTGGGGTTGCACTCTGACAGTCTCACACCTGAGGACACTTAGCATGCAATAGTTGAGTTTTACATAACCTACATGAGCAAGCACATTTGAACACAAACAGTTTAATTCAGTTACATATGGTGTTATTTTGCCAACAACCATTAAGTACTTAGAAGCTATATTAAACTGATGGTTTTCTTTTTCTTTAAATCTGTTTGTGAATAGACATACTTCATATGACAAGATCAATGGAAAATGTAAATATTTTTTAAGAATGTCCTGATGGAAACTTCAAAGCCCTGGGAAGTTAACCCAAGGTCAAAGAAAAAGTGCTCGATTCTGAACACCTCCTGAGTGTCTTTTCCTCTCTCAGAGTAAATGCGCATTTTGCAAATTAAAAGCAAAAATCATGACGCTGATTTTCTTCTTTTATAAATATGTTAGACCTATTCTGATCATTTTTCTAGAGGTTAGAATGAGGGACTTGGTCAGTTTTGTCTAAAATAAATTCTATGAACCATTATTCTACTGCCCTCTATTGTTAAACAATGAATAATAATGTCCTTGAACAGGTTGAAATAGAGAGAGAAATATCTTTCAAAAAGCAGTCATATATATCTGTATTATATATGTGTTGATAACCTAGGGTATTCCCTGGAGGGCAAAACATATGTGGTTTGTCTCTGGAAATTTGAAATCCATTAGGAAAAGTTTTTATTTTGGCATATGTACTTCAGCACGCACTATGACAAATTATTAAAATTTATTAAAATTAACTTAATTATTTTAAAAATAGTATACACATATTTAAAAATAACTGTTCAATATAGAAATGTGCAAAGAAAAGAATAAAAGTCCCCAAATCCTATACCCATAAACAATAGTGACATCTGATGTTATATTTCCCAAGTTCATTGTACAAAATTCTACTTTTTAAAAAATCGCAAACATTTTTAAATAAACTTTTGTCTTTACTTATTCTAAAAGGTCTTTCTTGTCTTCTAACTTAATTCTTTTCAATATCTTGAGTGTTTGACTGATTAAGCAAATCACCCATGAGTACCCATGCAAGAAACAATGAGGACTTTTAGAAAAACTACCCAAAAACTCTGAGTAACTTATGACAGACATATGTGACACAATCAACCCAAGCACACTAATGGTGACAAGCTATAAAGAACTAAAGAAATGAGGTCCACCTGTGTGGCCTAGTCAGTTAATTGTCTGACTCTTGATTTCAGCTCAGGTCATGATCTCATGGTTCATGGCTTCAAGCCCTGCATCAGGCTCTGTGCTGATACTATGGAGCCTGCTTTGCCTTCTCTGTCTCCCTTTCTCTCCACCCCCTCCTCTCTCTCTCTCAAAAATAAATAAATAAATGGTTTTTTTAAATGAACTAAAGAAATGAAATTCAGAGCATCAAATATAGTGTAGCTCACATCTGCTGTGAGGATGGTTATGAAAGATTTCACCATTCTGGAAAAAAGATGAATGAAAACAGGTCAGGAAGACACTAATGCAGATGTCAGGCAAAGACTGAATAAAGGTATTGGTGGGTTGTACCACAGTGAGAATAAGCATGATTCTTACTGAGAATGGTTAAAAAAAAAAAAAGAAACAAAAGAAAAACAAAAAACTGACCTGCTCACTCTAAACTGTGAGCTCCTTTTTTTCCCTTAAATATTTGGTTATTTTTGAGAGAGAGAATGAAAGAGAGAGAGAGATGTAGAGAAAGAGGGAGAGAATCCCAAGCAGGCTCAGCACTGTCAGTGCAGAGCCCAACGTGGGGCCTGAACCCACGAACCAAGAGATCATGACCTGAGCCAATACTTAACCGAATGAGCCACCCAGGCACCCCTAAACTGTGAGCTCTCTAAGTGCAGTACCTATTTCAGTGTTTTTGACCTTCTCAGATCAAGATGGAATACATAGTAAGCAAGAAGAAATGTTAAAGAGAAAGACTGACATAAAGGAAAAGAGATTGGGAGGGAGGGATAAAGGTAGAACAGAGGTGAGAAGGAAGAGAGAGTGATGGGGGAAAGCAGAGGAGAGAGGAATAATAAAGAACAATGAAGGAAGGATGGAAGGAAGGAAGGAAGGAAAGAAGGAAGGAAGGAAGGAAGGAAGGATGGAAGGGAGGGAGGAAGGATCAAGGGAAGGAGGGACAGAGGATAGAAGGAGGGAGGATCAAGAGAGGGAGAAGAGAGAGAACTATAGGGAATATTGAGAAACACAGTATTCATACATTCAGATATGAGTGTTGCATTATTGGATAATGACAACATTGGATAACAGCTAATAAAAATGTCATAAGTGCAAAAAATAAAACTTAAATCTTTAACACACCAGGCAGACACTGAAATTTGAGCAGGTGAATGATAGGATGAAAATATAATTTGGCTTTGGGTGGTATGTGCAGGTGCATAATAAATAAATGTTGACATTACCTGATCATGCAGAATGATATTTGTAATAACACATTATTGCTAATAATAATCTTCCTATAATTGTGTGGGATAACATTTCCAACACTTCCTAGCCTGCTTAATCTCTCTGCTATTCATCTCTCCATTTATTTATAAAGAAAACATCTATTGAATATCTTATATGTAATGGGCATTGTTCCAGATCTAACAAGAAAGTAAAGATTATTTCTTTATATATGTATTTGCACATATTCCAAAAAAGAATTTAAAAAAGTAAGTGTGTTTAATATATGATTGCTACTCTTAGGAAGGTTATGATATCCAGGGTGCCTGGTGGCTCAGTCAGTTAAGTGTCTGACTCCTGTTTTGGTTCAGGTGTTGATCTCACAGTTGTGAGTGGAGCCCCAGGTCAGGCTCTGAACTGGGTGTAGAGCCTGCTTAAGATTCTCTCTTTCCCTCCCCTGCTCATTCATATTCTCTCTCTCTCTCTCTCTCTCTCTCTCAAAATAAATAAATAAATTAATTAATTAATTAATTAATTAATATAAAATAACTAAATTTGAAAGAAGGTTATGATCTCAGTAGCAGAAGATATGCATGCATAATGAAACACAAAATAAATAAATTAAACATTCTATGAAAGCTTGAAGGGAGCTAAGATGAATTCCAAATTGCTAGATTGAGGAAGTCTTCATGAAAGATATGGTATAAGAGTAGAGACATGAAGCATACATAGAATTCTCATAGGCAGAGGGAACATATACATACTGGGCACTGACCATATAAAGTGATACAGTTGACCAGAAATGTGATGGTTTCGGGGAACAACAAAACATATGACATGACTAGGGTACAGGTGGACTGTATGTAAGTAGACAATGATGGGTGCATTTGCAGTGCTAGGCGATATTAGAAAAAAATTATTGAAGCTTAAGAATATGGGGCACCTGGGTGGCGCAGTCGGTTAAGCGTCCGACTTCAGCCAGGTCACGATCTCGCGGTCCGTGAGTTCCAGCCCCGCGTCAGGCTCTGGGCTGATGGCTCAGAGCCTGGAGCCTGTTTCCGATTCTGTGTCTCCCTCTCTCTCTGCCCCTCCCCCATTAATGCTCTGTCTCTCTCTGTCCCAAAAATAAATAAACGTTGAAAAAAAAATATTACATGAAGTTTGGATTCTCTTTTATGTGAGAATAAAAGATTTCTGGTCAAGATGGCATGAATTAATTAGATTTCGTAAAGTAATGCCAGCAAGAGTGCAAAAATGAAGCTTAGATATAAGAGATGGGAATCAGAGAGACCATACTAAGGCTATTGTAATATTCCAAAGCACCCAAAATCAAGGCTTTGATATAGGTCTTTGTGTTGGAAAAAAAATGCAATGTTGAAAGAATCAACTAGATTTAGTGACCAATGTTTTGAGGGAGAGTATTAAGAGGTGGTAAAATAAGATAATATTTCTAGTTTTGCTGACTAAGAGGTCAGTGATTTCAGAAAAATCTTAGATTTCTGAAGATCTATTTATTAAATTGTATGGGGCATGGCTATTTTTTGGAACAGTGAGATATTCAAAAGAAGATATTACACAGAAAACTGTAAGTGGAGAGAAAAAGATATTAGAACTGTAGGTAGAGATTTGGAAATCATCTTCAGCAAGGAGATTTTAGGTCAAGCTACTGGATTAAAAGAAATTTTCCTGCTAGAGGATGCTGCACTAAAAGAAATTAAGATTGAAGACACAACCTAAAGAATACCTACCCTTTAAAAGCAAAAAAAAAAAAAACAAAAAAAAAAACAAAAAAACATAGGCATAAAGAAGCCAAGAAAGGGATGGTCAGACATGCAGAAGGTACAATTATGATTCCTTGTTGATATATACTTCAGGTTATTAAAAGACACATTTTCATTATATTGGACATATGTCTTGTATTATCCTATTAGGAATAGATATGACCCTGAGTACCTGGCTTGATTTTATCTATGGGCACTACTATAATCTTTGCCCTATGAATAACTCACAGACAAAATTGTGACAATTTTTATAAATTTATTTTCTATCGTTAAACACGCAATAAAACCGTCGTTTGGGTATATATTTTTATGCATTTTAAACTATAGTATATATTTGTGTAACTATCACTATAATCAAGAACTAGGACAGATCCTTCACCCAGAAAGCTCCCTCATGCTACCATTCTTTGCAATAATGCCCTCCTTCACTCTAGCCTCTAGCAACCACTAATTATTCTCCTCCATCATTACAGTTTTATTTTCTTCCAGAAATCTTATAAATGAAACCATTCATTATAAAAAAAATTTAAGACAGGGCACCTGGGTGGCTCAGTTGCTTAAGGGTCCAACTTCTGCCCAGGTCATGATCTCCCGGTTGTGGGTTTGAGCCCCGCATCCAGCTCTGTGCTGACAGCTCAGTTCGTGGGTTTGTCAGGGTCTATACTGACAGCTCAGAGCCTGAAGCCTGTTGGGGATTCTGTGTCTCCCTCGCTTTCTGCCCCTCCCCCATTCATGTGCTTGCGCGCGCGCTCTCTCTCTCTCTCTCTCTCTCTCTTTCTCTCAAAAATAAACATTAAAAAATTTTTAAACTTTTTAAGACTTGTTTCTTTCACTGAGCATAATGCCTTTGATATACATGCATGGCTTTGCAGTCAACAATAGTCTGTTCCTTTTCATTTTGAGGATTCCACTACTTTGATATTCCAATTTTTCTCTTCATTCACTGAGGGACTTTGGATTTGTTCCAGGTTTTGGCATTGTAAATAGAGATCCTATAAACATCCATGTATGGGCTTTTAGTATGATTAGTTCCTTTCTCTAGGATAAACACTCAGAGAGCAATTGCTGGATCCTAAGGTAAGTGGTTGCCTGACTATGGAAGAAATTGCCCAACTGTTTTTCAGTGATACTTGACATTCCCACCAGCAATGTATGAAGGTGCCAGTAGCTCTATATTCTCTCAAGCATCTGATTTTGGCTATTTTAGCCATGCTGATAGTTTTCAAATGGTATTGCATCATGGCTTTAGTTTTCATTTCCCTGATGGCTAATGATGTCAAATATCTTGTTACTTGTTCCTTTCCTCTGTATGTATATTCTCGGTTGAAGGGGTGTGTGAGGTTATGAGATAAGGCAGCAGAAGGGACTCCATTGTAGAATGGCTGTGTCTCCACTCTGTCAGAATGCTAGGCTCCATTTCTGAAGAAGCCAAGAAGCTATGTTCTCACTTCAAGGGGGAAGCAAGAAAGGTAAATCATTCTCTAAGTTTTGTCCTGGGCCCCAAACACTTAATAACATCCAAGAAGAGGCAGATCCCAAAAATGTCCTAGGACATTAGCTTCAACCAAACCTCAGCTGACCCTGGCAGTCAAAACCCTCTACCTTTGGTAACTTATGCAGTGACACCAAGTGTACACCAGACATCTGCCTCTGATTAGACTCTACCCTGGATTACTCAAGGTACATGTATCCTAGACTCTTTTCCCATAGAAACCTCTAACCCCAAGAAAAGATGACCCTCATGCTCCTTTCCTTTCTTAGTCTCTCCAGTATTCCATCTGCTATTCTCTACCTGTCACTCATACTATTCAATAAACTCTGCTTTCACTTTCTCCAACTCACATTTGATTTCCATCCTGAGCAAAGCCAAGCACCCTGTTGGCTGGTCCTGTGGGACCCGCTCTGGGTCCTTGAACCCAGCCTGCCTGTGCCAATTACAGTGCACGTATTTTATATAGAATCTTAACACATGGGTATTTGTTATTTTCATATCTTTATTTTTCATTGCCTCATTTTTAAGCATGTTTTTAAACAGATTCATTCTTGGGATGCCTGGCTGGCTCAGTCGGTTAAGCATTCAGACTGTTGACCTCAGCTCAGGTCATGATCTCATGGTTTGATTTGTGACATCAAGCCCCACCATCAATTGGGATTCTCTCTCTCTCCCTTTCTCTCTGCCCCTTCCCTGCTAACTCGCTCTCTAAAAAAATAAATAATCTATAAGTAAATAAATAAAGTATTCATTCTTCAGTATATGTATTTTTATAAGCCACCTTAATATTCCTGGAATAAGTTTAAGGTGTAGGATAAAAGAGACAGAAAACATAGTTATATGTAAATAGTTAAATATGCAAAGAAAAATATTCTGCCCTGAGATTAAAAACCAGGGAAATTATTGAGTTCTCCCAAAGACATTTCTGGTTTATCTAATCATTTTCACAAGTATGTAGTCACATGAAGGGAGCTGGGGTGAGAGTTCATCAGGAACAGAAAGGGTCCATATTTGTTTCCTTCACTGTCTCTTCATGGATTGTATTATTTTGATGAGTATTAAAAACAGAATGGAATCTGGAATATTTTAATCAACAAAATTCCCATTTACACAAAAACAGATGCACTTGCTGTCAATTCAAACAGAATGTTTGCTTTTCCTTTTTAACACAGTCTGGAATACTGATTGTAGTAAGGAGACCTGAAAACCTTAGGGTAAAAGGTGCCTGTAAATAAGTATTATTATTCCCGCAGGCTCTGAAGAGAGGTTCTGGAACATCAACCAGAGTTTAATTAAAGAGTCCCAGAACTGCTGAAATGTCTCTAGCAGCTTTCTCCTGCCTGCTTGAAGAACTGTCCAGCAAATGAATCACTGAAAACCAATGTGGCATTTATGCTGTAATTAGCTCAAATAAACCTGTAATAATATGGCAGACCTATGACTCTCACTTCACATTTGCTTTCATATCTGGCTACTTCACAGCAGTGAAAATTTTCCAAAAAGATGCTAAATATTAAATGCCAAAGACATGTCTCTTTTATTTTCTCAGGCTGACATTATGTATTCTAAATCTTAAAAATCAAGTATCCTAATCTGTAAAGGCATTACTTTCCACAAAGCTAATCAGATAATAGCTTAGGAAATTGTAGAAGAATAAATGGTAAAACTTAGATAAAATGAAATAAGGGCCAGAGAATGGAGTTGGAATCATAAAATATTTCTTATTCAAATGATAATTTTCCAACTCTTTCACATGTAACTTAAGCAATAAATTTCATCACAACTTTGTCTGACCTTTATGCGGAGGGAGACTTCCAAGAAAAAAAAAATACTGCAATGGAAAATGAAAATATAATGCTTAAGCTTTAACTTCATAAACAAAAATAATGTTATCTTCCTCGTGCCTGTATTGGGGGGGGGTGGAAATAATGCATTTTGTTGAATTTACTTAAATTATCTTTACTCAGAAAGATGTATCTAACAGCTGCAAATCAAACTTTAATTTGGCATGTATTAAAATACACATCTTAAAAACATGCTTGCTGATATTAACTTTTTTACAGTGCATCAATGCTTAATTTCTCTCTACAATATCTTTTATTAATAATATTTAAATGAAAATACCAGTTCACATTAATATCTTGTCCATGGCCAAATTTCCAATTCTTATTACCCATGTTAGTATTGGCTGGAGATAATTAAAGAAAGAATGAGATATCATACAGTTCTTAAAATTCACAATGCAGTTTACAATAATGACTTCAATGTTTCCCCATGCCCTAGAGAGCTTATGCGGCAACTATTCAGTCCCCTCCATTTTCCAGCGATGCTTCATCATTACAAAGAGGAAAGTAAAAGAGCATAATCTGAGCTAGAAGGTAAGACTTTGCTGAAAAAAGGAGAGAGAGAGAGAGAGAGGGAGAGAGAGGGAGAGAGAGAGAACAAGAAAGAGAAGTTCTGTTGGGGTCTGAGCTATTGTGAAGGAAACCAAGCCAGGCGAGTCAAACAGAGTAAATGATCTCAAGAGCTAGGCTTGATACTTGCAAAATGTCAGGAAGAGGCAATGTGCAAGGGACATGACAGGAGACTTAAAAGGAGTCTTGCGTGACTACAATCCATAAGGAGATCTGATGCAGGGACAGCTATTTTTCCCTTTCTTTCTCAAGGCCATATACTGTGTGTATCTATATCTAACTATATATGGATAATGAAATAAATAATAATTACACACTTATGAAGTCCATATTACAATTGTCAGGTGAATTCTGAAAACTGCATCATAACTGCCACCTAAGCAGGGAAATTAGGTGGTTTGAATATTTCCTCAGAGACAGAATCAGCATTTCAGCATTATCTTTTAAGACTGATTACTATTAAGCAATTATCTTTCATTATAGGCCAGTACTCATAGTACAGTTTCCAGACCAGCAGCATCAGCCACACCTGGGAATTTAGAATTGCAAATTCCTAGGCTCCGCTCTAGACATACTGAGTCAGAAACTTTGCATCCGGGAGTTCAGCAGTCTGCATTTTCATAAGCCCATCCGAGTTCCGGATGCATGCTAAAATTTGAGAACTGCTAATCTAGGTGCTAGAACACACCAAAACAATCTAGAAGTAGTTGTTCATTTATTTCTTCCTCGGTTTATTGGGCATCTACTAGATGTCAAGCACTAGAGATGTTGTGAGCAACATAATATGATCACTGACCTTGTGAAGTTTATAATCTAGAGATGATAGACAAGCAAAAAGTAAACAAGCAAAATAATAATGCTAGGAAGAGAACTACTTTATTTTTTTCTTTTTGAGAGACAGAGCATGCAGGGGAGGGGTAGAGAGAGAGAGGGAGAGAGAGAACCTTAAGCAGACTCTATCCTCAGTGCAGAACCTAATGCAGAGTTTGATCTTATGACCGTGAGATCATCTCCTAAGCTGAACAGACATTAGTCAGACTGAGCCACCCAGGAACCCTAAAGAGAACTACTTTAAGTGGCAGGGACATGGAAGGTCTTTCTAAGGAGGTGATATAATGCATGCCTATCAAAATATGGTCTGTGGATCAGCATCAACATTATTTAGAAGCTTCTGTGAAGTACAGAATCCCATGGCTCATTCCAGACTTACTGAATCAGTTTGCTTTAAACAATGTCTTCAGGGGCGCCTGGGTGGCTGAGTCAGTTGGGCGTCTGACTTCGGCTCAGGTCATGATCTTTTGGTCTGTCAGTTCGAGCCCGTGTCTGGCTCTGTGCTGACAGCTCAGAGCCCAGAGTGCTTCAGATCCTGTATCTACTCTCTCTCTGCCCCTTCCCCACTCATTCTCTTTTTCTTTCTCTCCCTCTCTCTCTCTCTCTCTCTCTCTCTCTCTCTTCCCTCTCAAAAATAAACATTTACAAAAATAAAGTCTCCAGATATGAAGTAATCCATAAGTACAATAAAAAGCACTAAAGTAGGGATGCCTGGGTGGCTCAGTCAGTTAAGCAGCTGACTTCAGCTCAGGTCATGATCTTGTAGTTTGTGAGTTCGAGCCCCACATCAGGCTCTGTGCTGACAGCTCAAAGCCTGGAGCCTGCTTCGGATTCTGTGTCTCCCTCTCTCTCTGGCCTTCCCCCACTCACATTCTGTGTGTCTCTCTCTCAAAAATAAGTAAACATTAAAAAATTTAAAAAAAAGAAGCACTAATGTAAAGTAAAAGAAAAAAAAAGTCTAGGTGGTGGGATGGCTTGTTCCAGTCAAATAAATGTTCATATGCAAAGGCTCTATAACCAAAAAAAAAAAAAAAAAAAAAAAAAAAAAACTTAGTATCAATTTTAGACTTTCTGTGGAATTGAAACATTAGCTCCCACACAATGAGATTTCATCCCATCAGAAGCAGATGAGGAAAGCTATTCTGTTACTTGCCATTATGAATAACATAAAACAATAGCGCATCACCATTCAGTTTTTTCCAGTGAATTCCAGAATATATCTTATAAGAAGTATCTATGAGAAACTTTAATTTCCTGACCTTTATTATACTTGATGACAAGGCTGTCACATTCTGATTAGCTTTATAGTTCAGCTTTATGCATATTTAGACTGACAAGTGGAATAAGGAAGGAAGGAAGGAAGGAAGGAAGGAAGGAAGGAAGGAAGGAAGGAAGGAAGGAAAAGAAAAGAAAGAAAGAAAGAAAGAAAGAAAGAAAGAAAGAAGAAAAGAAAAGAAAAGAAAAGAAAAGAAAAGAAAAGAAAAGAAAAGAAAAG